>NC_080422.1:69621278-69948096 GCF_029873635.1 Malania oleifera | reverse complement strand
GGCAAGAAACAATTGTGGTGGGGTGTGCACACATGACCTCACAAATCTATACTTCTGTCATGCTGAAGGTCCGAATCCTACCTCTCTTTGATAACAGTCTACACTAGCATAATTAATAGCTAACCAGTCCATCACCAAGATTACTTCAAACTCATGCATCTCTAAAACCACTAGATTAGCTAACAAAGACCTCCCCTGAATACCCACTGTACAGTCCCTAACTTTCTACATATCCCTACAGCCCTAGTCGGTGTAGCAACAAACAAGCTAACATCTAACTGCTAAGGTTCAAACCCAGACCTTTAACATATTCCCAAGTGATAAAAGAGTGAGTCACCCCGACATCAAATAAAACGGTAGCTTTAAATGACAGTATTGAAATAGTACCTGTCACCACATCCCCTACCGCCTCAACATCTCCCATCGTTAGTGCATAAACTTGCGTTAGAGCAGTATTCCTCTGTTGTCCACCTCGAGGTGCTTGATAGTCTCCTTTATATGGTCGAGGAGCAGCCGCTATCGCTGGCAGTGCCTGATAGTTTCTTGCCATATGTTCAGGCTGATGGCACCGATAACCAACAACCTTCCTCACCCAGCACTCTCCCGGGTGTCTCTTATAGCATCTGAAACAAAGAGGGGACATTAGCCTGCCCTATACCACTCGGTCTCCCATTCCCTAGCTCTGGCTTACACTGCCACCATGTCTACACCAAGTCCCCTGACTGGTACCTGCTTGAAATTAAAAAGGCAAAAATCTCTTCCTCTGGTTCAGATTCATAAACTCCTCCACCTAGACATCTCTAATAGAAGAGTGAATGTATTGATCATAGAAAATTTCCTTAAAACGGTTCCATGTCAAGGTTGTTGGTTCTGGCCTTTGTTCTTCAAGTAGTTTTACTGACATCCACCAACGCTTGGCCTCCTCAATCATTTTCAAAACAACATACAGAACTTTCTACTTATCTGCACAGTGGAGACTTGCTAATATGCCTTCCATTTCTTGGATCCATTCCTTTGCAATGATTTGATCAGCTCTCCCCGTAAAAGTCAGGGGATTCATGTAGATGAATTGCTCGACAATGCAGCTCGGGTCAGCTGGTGGGTAGTCCTGTCCCCCATGGTTCCACACAATCCCTGCCATAACCTGTTGGCCTACCCTACACAGCACCTACTCAAGGTCATTTCCACCTATGCTGGAAGCCCCCTCGTTACCACTACTTTCAGTATTTATGTTGTTATTCCTAGGATCTATCCTGAAAAGGGAACAACTAGTCTCATAACTCAATTACTATCACGCAATCAATACACTTATCAAACTATAACTCATGAAACATTCTTCCACAATCATCATAACATCCTCAATCCCAATTTAAGATTCGGTCCTACCACTCAGAAATAAGAATCGGCGATAGTATCCATAGTTTTCCTGAAATCATCACCCTAGGAAAAACACAGAAACAACCACGGAACTCTTGCCTCCAGGCCACAAGATAGAACCCTAAATTCCCAATCTCATTCTCTAACAATGACTAATTCATATCTCACACCACCTATCTCCTATTCTCCTCACAATTCATTCATATACTCTGGTATTGTATTCCGCTGTTTACTAAAGTCTACAAAATCTAGCAACCTAGGCTCTGATACCAAATTGTGACGTCCTAATTTTCATACCATTTTTTTTAAATAATAAAATCATCAATAACATTCAAATAATACACATCAAACATCACATTGGTCACGTCAACAACTCTCATACCACTAACACAACCCGACCCGCATTGGGTACCGGATAAATAGACATTTTATTTATATTAACCTAGCAGCGGAAGACATAATATACATACCATCCAAAATACAATTACCCAGAGTACTAAATCATCCATATCTACATATATGTTTAACGCATTCCCCAAAAACAAAACATCATAAGGAAACACACACATCCCTAGTTCAAAGCACTTACCCTATATATCAAGGTACTGGCTCCCCACTATCCCGGAGCTCTATCACCGGCTCTGTCACAGCTTCCTTAAATATTTAGATATTTGGGTGAGACACATTTCAGTAAGACGGAATAAATTATTTACAGTGCATGACAATATGAGTTCCGTTATAACATATTTTACTTTTCAAATCATCAATTCATCTGAAAAAATACATTGACATATATGCTCAAAATCATATGTAGATATAAAACACAAGCTTTCATAAGCTTTTAATTTCATTTCCAAATTCATTCACACACAACCTATGTTTACCAGCGAAGTTCCTGAGAATAAGGAAGCTTACCCACTCATACAAGCAGCTTCCCTCTACTCTAATATCATTTGTATTCTTACTCAAATAACTCGAATTTGGCTACAACTGATACTTATCAGGGCACTCACCTTACTCAGTAAGCCCTCAGGCAATGTGTTTTACTTCACTTTAATTATTTATATTTTTTAACTCATGCTATTTCATTTCTCAATTTCTTCCTCATTTCCATTTTCATTTCAATTCAATTTTTTGTTTTATTTCCATTTTTATCTAGCTCACGAGTGTCCTTGGTAACCAATATACCCGTGACTGTAACTCATGGCTACCCTAAGGATATTTGCTATACCATGCCTTACTCCATGGTCGAGATCTCACTCCATATTCTACGCTATGCTTCCCCCCATGGTCAAGGTTGTGCTGTAGAGACCCAAAGAATTATAGTAATTAAAAAATAAAAGAAAGGAGAGGAAAGGAATTTTAAAAAGGGTTTCAGCAGGGTCTTGTCGATGATTGCAGAGTGCTCGTCGACGATCGGGGCTCTTGGGCTTGTTGATAAGGACATGTGTCTCATCAACGAGAAATTACCAAGAGGGCTGTTTTCAGGGCCTGAAACTCATTGATGAAGAGTAAGTATTCATCGGCAAACTCTCCTTATGGACTCATCGACGAGGTAACGTGTCTCGTCGATGAAACTGAATTTTATAAATATGCCAATTCCGGATTTTCTGCGAAGAAATCTTCAGAAAACCCTCCCTCTCTCTCTCTCTCCTATGTCTCTCTCATCTTCTCTCTTCGATTCCGGCTCTATTCTTCGCCAATTCGATGATCGGAAGCCACCATGCCACTCTTGAGAAGACTCTCTTCAAGTCTGCTAGAGTAGTTCGTTAGTTAGGCCAACTTGGGCACCATCCCAAAATCTGAGTAAGTTATTTTAGGCTTTATAAGTTATTTGGTTTGTTGGACTAGGGAAAATGCTTTAGATATACTGAAGTTTGGTTGGGGAAATTGCAATTTTAAGGTTTTGAGTTAAAGAACACACAGGTGTAGATTTGGAGTATTTTTTGGGCTTTATAGTAACTCAGGTAAGGGGATAAATTAAGTCAGTATTTTCATGAAATTATCATGAATTAAAAAACATTTATTTTCAGGAAAATATGTATGATATAAAATTATGTTTAGGAATACTGCTATAAATAGGGAAATTATTTTAATACATTCATTATGGAAATATGATTTCAGAATTAATTATAAGTTTATAAGGTTACGTACATCTGTGTAGCATGAGTACAGTATTTTCATGAAAATTATACTATATAGAAATATTATGAGTTTTCCCAGATAAGTATGTTATAGTAGTTTTCAAGAAAACCTTAAAAATAGTACAAGAACTATGGTTTTAAAAGTATGTCGAAAAGTATAATAAATTATGTTTATTATGTTATGATATAAGCTGGCGTAAATGCCGTGAATATCATGTTATGAATTATGCCGGCGTAAATGTCATGATTCTTATGTTATTAGTTATGCCGGCGTTGATGCCGTGATTACTTACGATACGCAAGAAATTATGAAATATGTTTATGTCAGATATTACTCTGAATTACGAAATAGTTATGTTTAATATGGAATGTATTATATATGTTATCAAAACCCATATAGTTTAGTTTAGTCTTATGAAGCACAGTACTGTAGTTATATGTTTATGATTATAAATATGTTAGTGCTACCACACATCGTATGTAGAGTGTGGAAGATGGCAATCGATGTGGCTTATGAGAGTGTCGTAGTTCCCCTGGTAGACCGACATAGGTGGAATAGGCTCATCGTACTTACAAACTTATGTTTAACTTAGCATGGTCGGTTAGCCATTGTTAGGTCTCGCCTTTAGGCTGCACAATCTTGTCATATAGGAGGTAAGACATGACGACAGCTAACTAACTATCTATCCTGGGTAATAAGTTACGTATGATATGGTTATATATGATCATTTCTCAATACAGAAATTTAGTATGATACGCTATGTTATGATAAACAATATTTTTACGCAATATGATACAACTGTTATACCAGTTATGAATTATGTACTGTTTATATGAATACCACTTAAAATACTCATGTTGCCACACACTGATATTAATTTTTCTCCCTTACTGAGAGATGTCTCACCCCAACATTACAAACTTTTCAGGAAATCCAGGTAGGAGGGCGAATAGAGCCCCGCAGCAGTAGAAGTGGTTTAAACTACCCTGTCTGTAGGGTAAGTGGATGAGCTAGGGTCAAATGAATTTTTGGGTGGAGACCTTAAGAATAATTGTTGGTCTTTTTGTGAATGGTTTTATGTATATGTATATGACAGATTTAGTAGTACTCTGGTATGGTTTTTGGTATTTATGGTATGTATATAATTTTATGTTTCCCGCTACTTAGGTATCAGTGTTTTATGACATATATATCCCTGGTACCCATTAGTCCAGCTCGACTATGACTATGACAGTTTACCTGGATATTATATATGCTATTAGGTGGAAAAAATAATAATAAAAATATATGATAAATTAGACAGGTCATTAAATGTGCGGCCCAAAGGCTGGATCTAACTACAGTTGGCCAACCCTGTTAGATCAAAATATCATATCATATATCTCGTATCTGTAGTACAACTAGCCGGAGTATAGCCCTAATCTGGACTCAAGGGGCACAACAACTCTACTAAACAGTTCAATTGACTTTCACGCCACACGCTCCACGATTCCATGTGGTTGTACTAACACCACTAACAACGGTATCGTACTCAATATCACAACTCATCATTAGGGTTTCCATAAGCATCCGTCAGGGTTATTATTACCACATACCCGCAATCATTATGTGTTATTGGCGTTGCATTAATCATATTTCAATGATCCCATTGCAACTTTCGCACTTTGTAATGTTCACATTTCAATTTCTACCTTTCAATATTTATGTTGCAGAATTTACATTGTAATATTCCCATTTTTAATATTCACATTTCAAAATTCATTTCATAATAATACATATATATCTCATTTCACATTATTCAACATTTCCCAGTAAAACATTTTTATACTGCATATTTCATCATTTTTCAGAAAATATTTCTCCATATATATATATCCTGGTTTCAATGTTTCTCAAAAAATATATCTTCATTTCATTCATATACTAGCATATATCATAATTCATGTGTTTCATTATTTCTCAAAATACTCATATCAATAGTTCACACATTCTCATTTTCATAGAAATCATTTCTATTCACATATAAATTCCACATTTCATCATTTTCCATTAACATATCAATAATTCTCATTTCATTATTTTCTCAAAAATTACCCATAACTATATTTCACATTTTCAATATATGTCATATGCCACACTACTTTTGTCTAATACTCTCAATATACTAATTTTTTAGGTAACTCGTCATATTCCATTTTCACAAAATAATTCATCAGTATTTGCCAAAATAACAGTTATAATTTATTCCCCTTACCTGATTTCTAGAACTACGCCTACAGGGATGCCGAAATTATACAGAACGCTCACCCGAGCCCTGAATTCAATAACCCTAGTTCAATTTCAGAATGCCCAATGATTTAATATTTCCAAATTTGTAATAATTAAATAAAAATTAATTTCTAAATAATCCCCTTATCCTAATTTTCGGACTATGCTTACAATGAGCTCACGAGAAATCTGCTCCACTAAACTTGTAGAAAATCATCCCTAGATTCTCGTGATGATGTCTGATCGTCAATTTGACTTATGATTAAATAAAAATTTAGGTAAGAAAGAGAATTTACCTTATCCCAGGGAATATGTCTATGTTACTCCTACGACAAATCCGCTTCGGTAGAAATGTCGGTGGCGGAGAATGGAGTGCAGCAGTATTTTTTGATTTTTTATCGGTCGAATATTTGCCGAGAAATTGTGGAGAGCGGGAGAGAGAATGAGGAAAGACACGAGATTAAGAGACAAAGTGGAGGGGGAAAGGCGCAACTTCTGTAGGAATATGGTTTTGAAGCTTCAAGTTACCATTTAACATATATATATATATATATATATATTATATCATTTAATTAATTAATTAATATTTTTTTTTATTGGATCATAACCCTAGTCAATAATAACTATTTTTGGGGTTGTTACATTTATACTAAGCATCACCACTTCAATTTATATGTCACATAGGCCTTCGGCATCACTATAAACTTCACACAGAGTTTCTATACAGAACATCACCACTTCATCTTTATACCCCACACAAGCCTTCGGCATCAATATAGACTTCATACAAAGGTTCTATACTGAATATCACCACTTCAATTTATACGCCACACAGGCCTTCGACATCAGTATAGACTTCACACAGAGTTTCTATACTAAGCATCACCACTTCATATTATTACCCCTAAATATACTCAACATCAGTACAATCAATATGATGCAGTTAGATAATTCTACAAACGTAAGTTTTACGACATATCACACACAAGATAAAATAGTTTATAATAAATCTACTAACTTAAGGTTTATAACATATCACAAATAATATAATGCAGTTCAATTACATCTACTAACGTAGGTTTTACAACACATCACAAATAAATAAATTTACACTTCTATAGCACTTTTATATGCCACACAAGCCTTCTCCTTCGATTTATACGCCACACGGGTCTTCAGCATTAGTATAGACTTCACACAGAGTTTCTATACTGAACATCACCACTTCAATTTATACGTCACACAGGCCTTCAGCATCAGTATAGACTTCACACATAGTTTCTACACTGAGCATCTCCACTTCATATTTATATGCCACATAGGCCTTTGACATCAATATAGACTTCAGATAGAGTTTCTATACTAAGCATCACCACTTCAATTTATACGCCACATAGGCCTTCGGCGTCAGTATAGACTTCACAAAGAGTTTCTATGTTGAGCATCACCACTTCATATTTATACGGCACACAGGCCTTCGGCATCAATATAGACTTCACGCAAAGTTTCTATATTAAGCATCACCACTTCAATTTATACACCACACAGGCCTTTGGCATCAGTATAGACTTAACATAGAGTTTTTATACTGAGTATCATCACTTCATATTTATACGCCACATAGGCCTTCGACATCAGTATAGACTTCACACAGAGTTTCTATACTGAGCATCACCACTTCAATTTCTTAATCAAATGCAAAATCTAACTTACCATAAAACAGAATTAAATCGTCACATTCACATATCCATATCAAATATGTCAGTTTATAATTTCACAGTAATCCCACTATATACATAGGATGTAAACTAGTATTACTCCACATACTCACAATTACATACCATAACAATTTCAACAAATTCAAATAAAATTATTTGTTAATTAATCTTATGCCACACAATGATACGTTAAAATTTTCATTTTAGTAATCCGCCAGGAAAAAGTGCGTATTTCTAAAATCTGGTCTAATTGTTTTTCGAAAATTCTATTTAATTTAAACATGCAATTTTTCCTGAAATGAAGGCTCACGAACCACCCTCCTAGTTATTCCCAAATATGTATAACACTCAAAAACAACCATTACATACACCCAAATCATACATAAATTCAAATATGGCGTATTCGTATAATATACTTAAATTTAATTGGTTCAAAATCTTTAAAAAGCTGACGTAATGTATTCCCCTTACCCGATTATTGAAAATGTTCCTGTAAGGATCCTAAACTGACGCCTAAGGCGTTCAAAGCACAAAATCTTGTAACCATATATTTTAGCTTAATCAACTAAATCCTGAAATAATTACTATCCTAACACCCCTAGGCTCACACACTCTCGTTAACCGGTTAAATTCTAAAAACACAAGTACGATCCACTTCTCAAATTTAAATTTAATTTCTAACATATTTAAAAACACCAACATGATCAAATCTCCGCATTTTAATCTAATTCTAAAATATTCTAAAAAATCCAATTTAATCAAATTGATGTAGTTTAACTTAATTCCAAAAAATTTCCAATTTAATAAATAAACCATAATTTTTATACCCGTAAAATTACTCAGAAAACCATATACAATACTCCAATAATTATATACCATGATTTAACCGGGTGAATTCCCAAAATAACTGACATAATTTGTACTCCTTACCTTAACCTTGGCGTGGTGCGTAGGATTCTCAAATCAAAATTTTGCTCCAATTAAAATGACGAGAATCAAAGCTAGGACATCGAGGTGGTGTTCATTTTTCGCTTTGATTGGGAAACGAGGGAGAAATCTAGAGAGAGAAAGGGATGGACAGAGGAGAGAGAGAGGCGTGAGGGGGGGAAGAACTCTCTGGATTCCTATTCTAATTGGAATCCCAGGAAGGAAGATCAAGTGTATATATATATATATATATATATATATATATATATATATTAGATTATAATATTATTATATTATATTGTATTATATTATTAAATTATATTATTCAATTAATAATAAGATAATTTAATTAATTTTAATTTTAAAATTTAGTTATTTATTTATTTATTTTTATTTTTTTTACACCTACATGCATATTATTTTATGGGGCGTTACATACCCCTTTTATTTGCTTAATTAGTAACTTTCATTAACTTTTAAATTCTTTCAAATTTTTTTAATCAGAGTTCTCCCATATTCTCTTTGATTTCAAAAATCCTTTTGGGACCAAATTAATACTCCCTCTCTCTTTTATTTTCTGTTCAACAAATCTTTTGGAAGAAAGAAATGTTCCTTTGGGCATATTTTTTAAGCATTCACTCTCACTTACACTTTATTGTTGAAAAACATTTTGAGAGTATTCCTTACAATTTTTCCCATACCCTTTCTTGATAAATATTTCTTTGGGAAAACTTGTTATTGCTTGTGAATCTTGCACATCCATTGCAAGATTCAAAGGCTCATTTGTGTTTCCTTACAAAAATTATTTTTGAGCCAAAACCCTAGCTTTCCCTTGAACATTATTTGAAAAATCATTTTGGGAAATTTCTTGGGATATTGAAAGGAGAACCTTGAGTATGTTTTTGCTTGGAAGGTTTCTCATATTTTTGAAGATATTTTTTTTCATACTCATGATTTAAATTGAAAATATTTTAGAGAGAAAAATCACGCACTTAGTTGAGCTTTTATTTCATATCATGATTGAGTGCATTAGAGCTTTAAATTTGTACATCATTTGCTTGTACTTGGAAGCATTTTTATTGTACAAAAAATTATAATTGTTGTATTCTCAGCATGTGGTCAAAAGAGAATTGCATTGGCCTGTAACGTGCACCGGATTGGCTCAGACCCAATTAGGAGAGTCCTGAATTGATTTAGACCTAGTTAGGAGAACTAGGAGATGCACCCTCTTGAGAAAGTGTGTAAGGTGTTGGCTCCACTCGTTAAGTGAGCTGGGGAGTGTCTGCCCCGCAAGGAGATTGTAAGTGGCGTCGCTCCACCTGATTAAAGTGAGCATTTAGTGAATCAACGGCTCAAGGCAAGAACATAGGCAGATTTGACCGAACCTCGATAACAAATATCATGTTCTTCTCTTTTCCCTACGCTATTTAATTTCCACGCTCGCATGCTTATATTTAAATTGGTGTGAATGTTTATTTCTATTTTAAATATACGCATACACTATTACTTGTGGGATTAGAGATTGATTGAGAATACTAAGATTGTTTTAATTGTTTAAATATTTGCTCAGTAAATTTTTGTTAGGTATTGTGCTTACTTTTGATAGACCCTAGGTTGTGATATACTGGTGGCGGATTTAATTTAACCTAGATAGAATTTTTTAATACCCAATTCACCCCTCTTTTGGGAATACATTAATTTCAACATTATTTTATTTAATTAATCACCTAATTAATAATATTTTTTATTATTATTTTTTAACACTTACCCAAAAATAATATACATGTAAGTGTAAAAAAATAATATAAAATAAAATAAAATAAAATATTATTATTAAATTAAATTAAATTATTAAATAAATAAATAATATTTTATATATATATATATGGATAAACATAAAAGATATTTATTTATTTATTTAATCCTTAAGTAACCTATGAAATTACGAAAATACCCTTCCTCCAAGTCCCTATAAATAGGAGATTTTCATTTTATTTTTCATAAAAATTTCAAAGAAAAACTCGAAGGATAAGTGAGGAAAAAGATTTAGTGGGGAACTAAGAATTTTTACAAATTTAAAATTCTTACTCTTCCACCACTCTTTCCCAACTCACTTTAAGAATTCATCTTCAATCGTATTAGAGGAATAAATTAAGGTAAGTGGGCAAAATTATGTTAGATTTTTTTTTTTATAAAATGTATATATATCCAAGATTATTTGTAAGTGGGTTAGATTATGTCAGATTTTTATAATATATATATCCAAGTTTATTTGTCAGTGAGCTTGATTATGTCAAATTTTCATAAATATACTTGAGTTAAATTAATTACGTGAATTTAATTATAATAATTATTTACATGCAAATTGTATAAACTTATTTTATTGCATAAATGAGCAATAATGAATTTTTAAGATGTTATAATTATTACTTATAATGACAGGATTTTTATGATGATGTTTTTATTGCATAAATTATAATTGTATGTTTTAAGAATTCGAATGGCTCGAATGTTATGGATGCTCAGTACCATAGCTACAGATGAGTGTGAGTGCAACCATACTATTGTGTAAGTGTTTGTGGATGACAGTGAATTTGTCCTGAGTGCAAATCTAGTTCCGGATTTGGATGTGATAGGAAAATCTCATTTACAGATATGATGTTTGACTTAGTTTGGTCCGCCAACCAGTTAAGTCTAATATTCGGATCACACAGCCTAGTCATTGGGGTAAACATGATACCCACATGTCAACAAGAGTTTTTTATACATATTTATATATTTCTGTGATCAGTGTCATTTAATAGGTCTAAATGATGATTTGAAGAATATATATGCATACAATTATTTAAATGAAAATAATTTATGAATGAATTACAGTTGTTCAAATATGGTTTTTAATAGTTAAATTATTAATTGAATTTTTACACTGCAAAGCTCATATTAACCACACGCTGATAATAATTAGTCTTTACTTATTGAACATCGTCTCACCCTAATTATTATCATACATTACAGATACTTTGAGGAACATATCAGAATGATGCAGCGGAAGCGTAGGTGGGATAGAAACAACTATTTAGAATAAATAGGATATGTTTTGTGTTTTAGAAATTTTAAGGATGAATTTTTATATTGGAGATATTGTTGTAATTAAGTAATTAGTACTCTGATAATAAATGTATTTGAGGTTATATATTTACTTCCGTTGTTTATAGTTATATTTATTTATTGAAATTTACACCCTAGACCCCTGCCGAGTTCGAAGCGTTACAATTTGATTCTTTCATGCTAGGTAGTTACTTGCATTGAACCTTAGTGGGCAATCGACAGATTGTCCCTGGGTCCTAGGTGAGTGGTACCTTTATCATATCTGCCATTTGATCTTTACACTCTAGATTTTACTCCGATAAATTTAGCGCCTTGCTCTTATACCACTTGTTGTCCCTAGAGTCGTGTCTAGAAGGGGGAGATGAATAGACCCTTTTGCGGATTAATAAATTTTTCTACAAAATAAGGGAACTTGGCAAGATACAAGCAATTTAAATCACAATATGTCAGGGCCTGAAAATTCTGCTATATATGTAATAACCCAAACTTTAAAAATAAATAAATAAATAAATAAAATAAAAATAAATAAAAGAAAAATGGAAAATCGAAGAAAGGGAAAAGGAATTTAAAAAGGGTAACAAGTAGGCACTCGTCCACGAACTTGATTTTTTCGTCGACGAGCGATTTTTTGAGCCTCGTCACCGAGTATGCATGTCTCATCGATGAGAACTTATCGAAGGAGGTTTTCATATTTCTGAATTTTGTCGGCGAGCTCCCGGTTTCGTCCACAAATGGTGTTCTTGGGCTCGTCGACGAGTCCAGATGTCTCGTCGATGAGGCCACATGGCAAGTTGCCTTTAAATAGGCAAAAATTAGAATTTCAGTGGAGAATACATTTCTCTTATGTCTCTCTCTCTCTCTATAAAATTCGGCCCCTCTACCTTCTCTCTACGATTCCGACCTCTTTTCTCCTCAATTCGACGATCAGAAGCTACCACATTGATCCTAAAGAGATTCTCTATAACTTAACCAGAACAGAATTTCATTTTGAGGAGTTTGGGAATCATCTTAAAATCAGGGTAAGTAGGATATTTTAAGTTATATTGTTAATATGGAATGTATAGGGCCTAGGGAGTGACAAAATAGCATTTTGTTGAAGTTTGGGTGGATAAACTCGGGTTTTCGAATTAGGGTCCAGGTGAGTACCGTCGGTGTCATTTCGGAGTTTTCGCAGGCATAATTTAGAAGAACAAGTAAGGAGAATTTATTATAGTAGGATTTTTATTAAAGTTTAAACTGGTTACTTTGAGAATATAAGATATATATATATATATATACATATATGGAAAAGAAATTGTGTGGCAGTAATACAATTTTCATAATTTTAACGAGCTGATGTGAGTACAGAATGATGAAATTACTGTTGATTTGTGAACTGCTGGTTAGCTGTGAGTACAGTTTATGGTGAATATTGAATGTTGTGAATACTAGCTGCTTGAGATTGTCGCGTGATAAATAATGTGATTTGTATGTATGGAATTTTTGTGTGGTTATTTGTGTGTATCACAATATAACGTTGGCAGGTCTGAGGAGTTCGTTATATTGCCTAAATTTAATCACAATATACGTTGGCAGGCTTGAGGAGTTCGTATATTGACAGGCCTGAGAAGATTGTTCTACTGATATACTACAGGTAGGTCATGGGGATTTGTACTTGTGGTTTGTGGTGTCTGTGTGGGCCACGATGTGATATGTATGATGATTTTCCTGTGAGGACCAATCTTGTGTGGACCATGCAATGATAATTGTCATGTGTGGACCAGTCCTGTGTGGATCATGTGATGATGTTTGTCCTGTGTGGACCAATCATATGTGGATCATGTGTTGATATTTGTTTTGTATGGATGAGAGTCCCGTGTGGACAGTATGTTTATGTGAAATGTGATCTAATAAGATGAATGATAATAATAATAATTAAATTATATATATATATATATATATATATATATATATATATATATATATATATATGACAAGGTAAAACTTTCTGTAAGGACCTTACTGAGAAAGGCGAGTGCCCTGATATTTTCAGTTTGATGTCAAAGCAGAGGAAAGCTTGTATGGGCGAGTAATCTTCCCTATTCTTGAAGACTTTGTCTATATGCATAGTCTGAGGGCTTACTAAGTAAGGTGAGTGCCCTGATATTGGTATTAGAGAAGAGGGAAGCTACTTATATGGACAGGTAATCTTCCCTATTCTCGGGTTTTTATTATTAAAAATAATTATTAAATGTGAGTATGGAATCAGATATCAGATATCAGAACTTGTGCATACTAAATGTGAGTATGAATTCAGAGATTTATGTTGATATTAATGATGTGTTTTCTCAACAGGGGTTGGTGATGATTGGCAAACGATAGTACACTTTGTAATATTTGAACACTCTACCACACACTGCTATGATTTGTTCTTCCTTACTGAAATGTGTCTCACCCTAGTGGATGATATGTTTTCAGGTCCATCAGGAGATCGGGCTTAGGGCTCTGGCAGAGTAGTGTTTTTTGTAAATCTGGGAAGTCTATAAAAACATTTTATGTAAGTTTATGTTTTTTTTTTTAAATATCGGTATGTAATATAAACAAATGGTGGCGAATGTTTATGGGGTATATATATGTATATAGGTTGACTCTGGTATTTGAAAATGAGGTTATATGTTTTTATTCCACTGCATAATTGTGGTGTATGGTATTAGAAGCAGGTAAATGTAACACGTGACCTCTAAGCCCCACTTGGCGGGTTCGAGGTGTTACAGTTGGTATCAGAGCCTAACGGTCTTAAGACTTTAAGGATAATGAATACCAGAGCATAGGTTTAAGTTAGGATAGGAATAAGAGGGGAGGTTATGATGAATATTGGTCTACAAACTTGGAGGCGGTAGTCCTTTAATGGTCTTCTGTATTTTTCTAGGAGTGACGATTTCTGGAAAACTACGGTTAATCCATTAATGGTTTCGTTTCTAGGTTGAGAGACTGGAATTTGGGCATATAAGTTGGAACGATAGGTCAGTTGGGTGTGTAATTGTGTTGGTATTATGATTCTGTATTAAGGTAGTATGAATGAATTGTGGGTTGGAACTTATGTGTTATAGTAACTTTTGACATTGAAACTTGTTTCAAATTTGATAAATGAGGAATTATAAGCTTATTTCTGTTTTGCCTTTAGGATGGATCCTAGGGGAAAGGACGTTGATACTAGAGGAGATAAACACGTGGATACCTCTAGTGAGGATGATGTTGATGTTACGGCAGTGCTACGTAACATAACACGTCATGCTAGGAAGGAAGTTGGGAGAGAGCAGGCTCAGCCATTGGCAGTTGGGGGCTGCACTTTTCAGCAGTTCACCCGAACAAATCCGTCGGCTTTTGAAATAGGTGCAAATTCGATCGTAATTGAGGACCAAATTCAA
Organism: Malania oleifera; assembly: GCF_029873635.1. NCBI lineage: Eukaryota > Viridiplantae > Streptophyta > Magnoliopsida > Santalales > Ximeniaceae > Malania > Malania oleifera. The sequence continues at coordinate 69,933,146 of NC_080422.1, read as the reverse complement.
GAGATGGAGGAACTCTTGACTGTTCTATACTATACTAAGGAGCAAAAGGTACAATACATCACTTTCAAATTGGTTGGGGAGGCCAAGAGGTGGTAGAGGTCGGCAAAACTGGTGGAGGAGCAACGGCCAGAGTATACATCTATTACCTGGAGTCGTTTCAGGGAGGTTTTTTTCAACAGATACTTCCCAATTGTCACCTGAGAGGCGAAAGAGGAAGAGTTTCTACATTTGACTCAGGGGTCCGCGACGGTACAATAATATGGCGTCCAAATTTGTGAAATTATCACGTTTTTTTCTAAACATGGTTTCGGACGAGCCGCTAAAAGCCTGAATGTTTGAAAAATGATTGATAGCAGGAATACGCGCTCAGGTGGTGGCATTGATGACTCAGAATTTCTCTGAACTGATGGACAGAGTTATGGCAGTTGAGATTAGTATACAGGAGTGTGAGGTAGAAGAGAAACAAAAAAAGAGATCCATATCTTCCAGCTCACATACCAATGTCCGACATGATTCCTGGAGGGAAGATTGTGATGCTGGGGGGGCGGAGGTCGAATAGGGTTGAGTGTATAAAGGACTCATCTAGGTCTAGTTTTCAAACTTTAAGAAGAGCAAGGAAGAGAAATAAGAAAAGAGAAAGACTACCCCTCATGTAGCCAAATTAAGTGCACCTCAAATGGAACAAAAAATTAAAATAATTGTCCCAACTACATATGCAAATGATACATGCATACAAAAACAAAGTTAAGGTGTCATTTTGAAAAAATTTACCCTATATTTGGGAAATGTCTTATATTTAAATTTGTATGAATTTGGACAAAATTTAATATAAATTTATATTAAATTTCATTCAAATCTATCCAAATTCAAATTCAATACCTAAAATCTATACTACAAAACGCAATATTAGTCATTTTTTCATAATCAATTAACTAGACAACATTCATGCCAAATGGCATTAAGTTTAATTTAAATGTATGATGTAGGATAATATTTCATGTATATAACTACAAGAGGAGGAATTCAGTCAAACAAATAATGTTAAATTTTTATTTTCAATCATATTTTATTTTTTATTTTCAATCATATTTCATCTATACCTATATTTTAGACTAAGTTTAGTAAACTCTAACTTGACATATATCCCTCTTTTTTATGATTTTCCCTTACTTTTTTAAAAAATATGTGTTCTGTTTTTAATAATTTTTTAATTAAAAATTTTGATTTATTTAAAAGTGATGCCATGCAGCCCAAATCCCAAATTATTAGGCCTTGTTTCTCTTTTCTTTTAAAAATCTGATTCATTATGATTTGCCACCGGTCCCTTTTAAAAGGAAAAAGAAAAAAAGGCATAATGTAGTTATCATTCTTTGATTCCCAACTCTTCTACATTTTTTTCATACTTATAAAAGACTACTATTTAAATTACGAATTAAATTACAAACCAAACTCATTTCTTTTAATTAAATTCCTCTTTTATTCCATATACTTTCCTTCCTACCGCATAATGCAAACACCAGACCAACTAATATACAGTAATAAATATGGATGTTCACTGTTTGGTTACCATAAACCAACTTTGATTTAAAACAGCAATTTGATTTATTTCAACATGATATTTAATCTACCCAGGAACTGCCCACGATCTTCCACCCCATTACTTAGGTCAATTTGGGTCATTCTTGTTTGGCTCCAATGTGAGTTTTTTCATTTTTTTCTTTTTGTGATGTTGGCACTGCAAGTCTTTTTTGCCTTTTCATTTTATTTTATTTTCTTTGTTTTCTTCGTTTCTCTCTTACTTTTTTCCAGAAGTTAGGGGGAAAAATAAATTTAAAAGACGACGACCCCAAGCTCCAACATGATGTCTATCATGCAGAGAGAAGGGGAATTCACCATTAAAAGGGAGAAGCAGAAGGATAATACAAGACAGGAGATAACCCTCGACTTGACAGAGCGAATGAAACAGTTGACACCCCTTGTCTTTACATGAAATGAAGAAATCACTGATGAATAATCAAAATGGCATTTCTCCATCTTCTCTATTACCTCTACTTAGCCTGCCTATTTACCTTTAAATACGGCATGGCACCAGTGACATTGCCATAATCCCTCCGGCTAACTGGGTGCTGTACACTCAAACAGGCAAAAGGTAGCATAAGCAATAAGGTTTGAAAAAAAAAATGCACAGTATAACGGGCCTGAAGAAAAGGAAAGCAATCTTATTTGAAGATCAGTCTTTGATATAAATTGAAACACTCACTTCCCAATGGTATGTTTCGCATTCGTTTAGATAATGAAGATTTGATTCTATGTTATGTTTCAAGAAAAATCCCAAGTAGCTTCATACTGGTACTATCAGGAGATAAGGGTCAAAATTGGAGGTTGAATGACAATCATGTTCTGCAAATCATCATAAACCAGTCCATTGTATTTGTCATAAGCAATTCAAACAATTGCATACCCGCCTGTTTCCAGAATGAGGCACTTTAGGATTTGAACTAGTTTGTTTATATGATATGAAGTACCTGCTTTCAAAAGATCATGTTTACATTCTTCCATGATGGATCCATTCTATTAATCATAACAATGAACATATCCATGCTTGCTGATTCCAACTTCTAAGAGGAGCACTCTAGGATGCTTCAGGGAACCTGCTTGTTTGTGTTGTTTCCATTTCCATGTTTTCATTTGTGTTGTACTGGTTTGATTCTGTTTACAGAAAATCTAAATTATAGTTTTGATGCGTCAAAAACATTTTTTTCCCTTTTTTAAACCAATTGTGTTTTAAGTTTCACATGGTCAAATTTCAAAAGATTGGAAATGGAAATGGAAACAACCCAAACTGAAATGACTGGCCCCTTCATACCGTATACACAACATGATGGAGACATCCAGTTTCTCGCAACAAACCCTACCCTTCATTTTTTATAGAAAGTACAGTACCTTAAAATATTGACTAAAGGCATGTTTGGGATGACTTATAAAAGTACTTAATACAATTTTTTACTCAATTAAATTACTTTACTCTTATGAGTTATTAAGAAAAAGGTACTTTTTCCAGCCATAAATCACTTTTATAAGTCATCCCAATTACCGCTTAAACCTCTACTCAAATGCCTATTATGAAAAATGTAACACCCAGTGCACAAGGTTCCCACAACGTCGGAGGTCTAGGGAGGGCATGATACATGTAGTCTGACTCTTCCCTCCATGCTCAGAGAGACTGTTTCCATGATATATGAAATGCTACAACAATAGATCATTAAAGAAAATGGAATATCACGTGTTTTGGACAAAGAATCTAGAAAAACTATAAATTTAGAAAATCTTATAAAAACATACACACACACATCTAAATATTATCAACTAGTTCATTCAAAACTTAGGGCACATAGACAAGGCGATGTAATTTCTGTATTTCTCTTTTTTGTTTTTCTAATATTCCCTTCAAAACCCAACAGTTGAAATGAAATAGCAAACTCAACAATATATTTGTTTGAAATAATTAAACACCAAAAACAATAACTTAATTGTCAAAACTGTTTTAAGCTGAAAAGTAAAAATAGAGCTTCAGAAAGTGAAGCATGTTTAAATAGATCGTAATGCAGAGAGTTGTGCTGCATTTCATATGCCTACAAATTCCATCCTACCTTCTTTTATTTATTATTATCTTTTTTTTATTGAAAACCACCATATCTCTCAGAAAAAGATATAAAAGCATACATATGAAACAAAATTCATTAACAAGAACTACAACACATGCTTTTAGGAAAAATTGCAGACGGTAATTCGGTATGCATGGACTTCCAGCTTCCAATGCAAACAATTTGGGGTTGGAACCTCTTTGGAATCAACTGGCTAAGGTAATATGTATCCATCAATCATTTATTAGCATGTGACGATGTTCTCATTGTCCAGGCATAACATCAACAATTGTAAGCACAGCCATTCTGTTCCACTAGCACAATCTATTTAGAGTCATCACTCTATTAGCTAGTGACTTTAATTTTTCTAACTTGTCTCATGGATGTTATTTCTAGTTTTTACTGCCCCTCTTATCGTTTCAGACCTCACCACGAAAACAACCCTCATTGATATTACTTTTAATACAGGTCTTCTATGCACACTATTGAATCGTCTCAAGTAGCTATCCCTTACTAGGTGAAAACTATGAACTTTTTTCATCTCAATATGTAGATCTACAATAGTGTCCTTGTTAGATTTATCACTCACTCCCTTAGCTCTTCATCTTGGAGCCCTCATTTTTAATATTTTCATTTTTTCAATCATCCAATAGTTCCATTCATATACCGCAGGCTAGAACTGCGCCACAAATTTCCTCCTCCTTTAATCAATATACACTAGTCAAATATCTTACAAAGCAAATAGGCACACCAGCTAAGGGTCTTTTTGGTATCGTTTCTGTTTTCTATTTTTGTTTTTGTACAACGAAGAAACAAACTATGAAAATGCGTTTGTTTACGCTGCTAGTTTATGTTTCTGTTTTCAGTTTTTAGCAGTTGGCAAAAAAATGCCTTTGTTTACGTTGCTAGTTTTATGTTTCTGTTTTCAGTTTTTAGCAGTTAGCGAAAAAAAACTAAAAATTAGATTTTATGATTTCAGGTTGTTTCGACAATCTGTTGCCTGTAAATTTTGATATCTAGGATTAAATTTTTCTTTTTTGGGATCCAATCATTCACTTTATACATTTTTTTTAATTAAAACTAAAATAAAATGATTATATTAATTTAATATATAATTAAAATAAAAATATCCATAAAATTTCAAATAAAATAATAAAAGTCATTTACAAAACATTTTTACTATATTTAAATTATCATGTACAATAAGATAGGTATAAAGTGAATTTTGAAATGTAATAATTAAGTAAAATAATTAATAATCTTTATTTTTATTATAGTGTTTTTAATTTGCGTTATTTTGTACTTTTATTATTTAACCATATTTTTTAATTGCTGTTTGATTCAAGGGCAAAAATGAGCATGTGTTTAATCAAGTGCTTATTTTGTTTTAATTTTAAATTAATTAACCAAACAGGTTGCTAGTTTCCTATTTTTAGTTTCTGTCTCTTGTTTTTAGTTTTCATTTCTAATTTTCGTTTTTACAATTTTTTATAGCAATACCAAATGGCAAATTGAACTCAATATTAGCCTACCTAAGCACCTCCTTAGACTAGATCCCTTCATATTTCCTAGTTATCAATATTTGAACAAATGTTAGAATACACGCTATTCGTAAGTTCAAGGTTTTTTTTCAGTAAACTACTTATGTCGACCATGGTGGGTCAAGTTGTACAATCACACAATCACACCTACCCTATTCTGCACCACTGGCACTGCATCTTTTACAAAAACAAGCATCACAAAAATCTCATCTTCTAGTTAATTCAAACAAGAATACGATAGGAGTTTGGCTATATGAATCCTTTTCTACCATCCTACATTATTTAGGCAATACTCTCATAAAGTAATTCAACCACAGGAGTTCAAAGAAAAAAAAGGCACAAATCTAACCTTTGATACAAACAATCTATTCGAAACTCAATTTTGTCTCAACTAGCTATTGCTCTTTTCATGCATGCTTTGACTCATATCAAGAAGATGGTTTTAATTCATTTTCTTTTCATACACCCAACAATGGTTCCACACTAGTTATTTTAGCCACTTCATATTTTTTGACTTCCTGTAAACTATGAGCAATTGTTATGTTAGGAATGATGCAAGAAATAAAACAATCAAGGAATAGCATGTTAAAAGGTGGCATTTATTTTTAGTATTGCTGTTTCTTGTTTCTAGAGCAGTGTCTTAGGGTAGTCAACATTTTTAACCTTTAGGGGACTGAGTTGTAATTATCCTCTTCTAAAGTTATTTTTGTGGGTTATTTTTTTGAATTGTGGGCAGTTTTTCAAGGATCTTTTAGTGAGAAAAAGTCATCCAACCCATAACTTAAAAATTCCTTGCTTCTTGGGCACGTCGAGTCTTGGCAGGATTACTAGTTTAGAGTCCATAGAAGGGTTGTAATCATTTAAATCTTGAACTTTTGATTGATAAATAAATAAGAATTTTACAGCATAATGCTTTCTCTTAGCCTTGTAGACTTCATGGTTGTTAGAGAATATCTCCAAAATCTAGGCAGATTTCCTAGGTTCTATCCAATCAAACCTAGAATGAAAAATGTTCCAGTTCATAGAACAGGAACAGGATCATGGTATGGCAAGTGCTCTAAAATGTGGAACATTAGGGGTATACTTATATCGATATATTGGTGAAAAATATGTAATGGAATTAGTATATTTTGGGGAGGATGTTGAATTGTTTCGAAATCTAGAAGAGATTTTCTTTTGTGAATAGTAAATGATGAATTAGGATGGAACTATAATGTGATAATTCTCCACTTTAACTAATAAAAATTATGTTACGTGAAAATATTGAATTAAAACTTATAATCGTTAGATTTAAAATTCCAGGATGAAAATGCACCTCATTTTGGAATGTTAGTAACACACATGGCTCTCCTGGGTGTTAGCTTTTTCTGGTAACTATGGTTATATATATACTTCATTTTCCGTCCTTTTTCTTCTCTTAGGTACTGTTCACACACTGTTCACAGAAACTGAACTCCTCCTTTTCCTTCTCTCTGCAACCCCAATCACTATTGCATCTTCAACTCCCAATAAAAGCCCTAAAATCCTAGAATTCTTCCTTGCCTTTACAACCATAAGAACCTAATCCTAACTACCTTAAATCCAAGTCTTTTTACTGCACAGAATTTCCAGCTACCTGCTTTATCCGTTCCAGCAGTTTGGTAATGAAATCACAATTAATTCTAGCCTTAGCTCACCCTTTATCCTGTCCTATTTTCTACCATAATAAGAAACCCCAAAATCCCTTATTTTCCCTAACCCAAGCAACCCAAATTTCATAGGCAAATCTCTCCCTAATCTGTCCTGCGTCAAAGAATATCTCTTGAATGGCAGGTTAATAAAACAAAAACAAAAATAAAAATAAAATAAAAACAAAAACAAATAAAATAACAAATAAAATCAAACTAATATCTTACATCGGTGTGCCACCCATTGCTACCTAAAATTCAAACCCCAAAGAAAAATTTCAGGCAAACAAAGTTATAGCTTGAATCTTGAAGTCTTAAGAGAAGCATTCTAAGGGGGCGTTTGGTAAAATTAAGTGTTAAGTGCTGAAAACTGAATTTAAACCTGATTTTGTGAACTAGTTCTAAATTGAACTTAAACCGGTTATTGAATCTAAAATCTGAACTATTTTAACTGTTTAGTATCTAACATATGAATATATATTATTTTTCAACTTTAACCTTCTCAATTCTTAAGAGTATAAATATTTAATAAAATTAGTGACCAATTATGCAAGCTAAAGTTTTAAATTTAACATAAATAATAGTTTCTTTTCATATTTTTAATTAATAATTATAAATAAAAATAATATAATTTATTATTTTATAAAATAAAATTTATCAATTTAATTTTAATCACTTGGGTATTGACTTTTTTTATCATTTTCATTTTTTACAAGTGATGAAATTGTAAAAAAGACATCTAAGTCTTAATCGAACATGTGAATTTTAAGAAAATTCAGAGTTGTTACCAAACACTGATATCTAACCAAATCACTTCTTAAGTGAACCAGTCCACACATTCAGAGGTCATTCAGATCAAACAAATACCCCACCAAAAACAAGTATCATCCCCAGTTGGAATAGGCCCAACCTGAAATTAATCAAACGGGTTTAAAGAATTTAAGACAGGATTCAAAAAACCACTGATTAGGTTTCCTAATTTCCCGAACCAAAAATTGAACTAATTGGACTACACTTATTAACTTTCAATTGGTTTCTGAAGACTATGGTCCTCTAAACTGCCTAAATGCTCAAAATATGCATAAATAATCAACTAAATTTAAAAACTATGATTAAAAGAACCCACCATTTTAGAGAGTCGTAACTTCCTTCTCTTGCTCTTCTTATAAAGTAAATGCTGCTTTCCAGCACCTCTACGCACGATCTTCCCATTACCCGTTACCCTGAACCTCTTAGCGGAAGCCTGTCAAGAAGGGGAAGATTTTTATTTTTTATTTAAGAAAAAATGATGTTCGGTAGCTAAGAAAAAAAATTTGTGCATTTTTAGTTGTCTAGGGCTAAATATTTTTTTCAAAAAAAAACAAATGCAACCAAGCCAAAACGTAACTACTAGGTTTTTTGTGTAAATTTTTCATTTTTTTTTTCTTGGAATCCATAACTCAAGATATAAGAATCAAAATTTTTCTTCCTTCCAGTTCTTCCTTTTCGGCAATTTTTCAGCAACCAAACAGAGGGCAAACCAAATTGATACCAGTTGAACTCCAACGCAGCAAAATAGTGAGGAGAGAGAGAGAGAGAGAGAGAGAGAGAGAGAGAGAGAGAGAGAGAGAGAGACCTTATGGGTTTTCATTTTGTAGCCTTTTGTAGCGAAGACTGTGGGAGATGGAGGGCGTTCACGTGGAGGAGAAATCGTACAAAGCCTTTGGGTAAGGACAGAGCAGGGGCCAGAAATGTTATGAGACGAACTCAGCTTCAGCGAGTTCATCTTGCAAAAGGGTTTGAGCTGAGCAACCCTATGAGAGGCTCTAACGGAAGACGAAAGCGACGAAGATTGAGAAAAGCTCAAACCGGAGCACAGCGTCACAACGGCAGACGCCATTTGCAGCAAGAGTTCCTCTGTGTCTTCTGCCAATGCTTCGAAGCAGCAGCCGCTGGTGCGGGCGGATAAAAGCCGCAGCAATTGGCGTCCTCAATCTTTTGCTGTATTCCCTGCTGTGGCCTTTGTGTGGGTGCTTTCGAACTTCGGCGCATCCTACGAGTGTACCCGTGAAATTAGTGTCGAGTTGTACACGTTGAATTAAATTTCGAATTAATAAATTAGATTAGATTCAAATATCTAACCAAAATACTTTGAATTATTAGATACTTTTTCTTTTCAAATATCTAAATATAAGCACTCTTATCATTCTGAGGGTGGTTTGAAGCCATTTTCACTGCACTTATGTGATATAAATAAAACTTATTACTTGTAGGGATATCATAGTAATTTGAGAAGTTTTACACTAATTGTCGACTACCTAATAAATCCGTCAACCGGTCTCAAATCCAGGTAAAGAAAGAGAATTACATTAGGTAGTTAACAACCAGTATAAAACTTGTTAGATTACTATGTTATGAATTCCTAGTAATTATTTACTAGGGCATTTCCCTTAAGTGACGCATTGCACTTGCATAACCAAGGCAAAGGGAAAAGTGGGTGAGAGTGAGCTAAGTTGTGGCCCTAAAGTGTCACGAGTTGAGTATTTAATACCTTTGCGAAGGGTCGTGCGATACTAGATAATGCACTCTTGTTTAACTAGTCGAGTAAAAGCTTATCATGGTTAACCAACAAAACACATTCATAGCAATTGAATGAAATGTAAGTGGAAGCACTAAATAGTTCATGAAAGTATGGCAAACAAGTAGTAGGCTTCGAAGTTATGTAATTCATTCAAGTAACACCTCTGTTAACCATGTATGTCTAGTAAGAAAGGCAAGTGAGCTAAATACGATTATAATAACTAGTGAGTTTTATAAATTGATGAACATTCACCCTCTCCTAAAAAGCTTTCTATACTAATCTAACTCTAACACTAGGAATCATCAAATTATCTGAGGACTCATACTCTCATTTTTACACTAGGATAGAAAATACCCTTAAGAAATAAACCTATACTAATATTTACATCATGGTAACCATTCCACACACACGAGATAAGAGGTCATAGGCCAGCATAATGTCCTGAATAAGCTTGGCTCGTGACACTCTCCCACTTATGTAGTCGACGTCCTCATAGAATCTGATGCTAGGTATTCTTCAACTTTGTCCACGAACAGTTGTGTGTCTTCCGCAAAAATTTAGTTGATTTCTTCATCTTTAAGGTATTTCCACTTTACTAAAAATTTGTGATGATTCTTCCTTGATGATGTAAGCTCTCTGTCTATAAGGATAACTTCTACTTATTTCATGTCAAGTTGCATTGTCTTCACAGATGTTCTAGTTGATTGACTTCTGCTTGGATCTTCATTCTTCAATGTTGGCTTTGAATGGCTTGAGATAGCTAACATAGGACACAAAATGCATTTTCATCCAAGCCAAAGGATCAACCTTGTAAGATGTCTTCCTAACTCTGGCCAAAATGGGGACTAGTCCTTCATATTTGTGAAGTAGTCTCCTATCTTGACTTCGTAGTGACCTAATTTATTCAAGATTGAGCTTAACAAGCACTAAGTCATTCACGTTAAAGTGCAACAGTCTTCTTCCTTGATCTACTCAATTCTTCATCCACTTTGCAGCTTTCTTCAGGTAGGCTCGGGTAATCTTTGCATTTTGTCTCTATTTTTGGTAAGATGTATGCTCTAGGACTTTTTCCTCTGTATGGATCGTCCACTGTGTGAGGTAACAACGGTTGTTAACCTGTAACAAGCTCAAAAGGACTATAGCTGGTTGTTGAGCTCTTTTAGGTGTTGAAGTATAACTCAACTACATCAAGTAGTTATACCCAATTCTTCTAGTTGGCTTTGACGAAATGCAGCAAGTACTCTTCTAGTAGCATATTGAATATCTACGTCTGTTTTTCTATCTATGGATTGTCTCAATTACTTATTATGTTTTAAGGAACCCCAATATTTCATAATATATTTATAAAAAAAATTTTGTTGTCTCATCTATTGAGTAGTACTTTAGTGCAAATATGAAAGTACTATACTTCGAAAGTTGATCTATTACTACAAGTGCAGACCCTACATCTCCCACTCTAGGCAGGTTGGTGATAAAGTCTAGTGAGACACTCCCCACTGGCTTGGTTGGTACGCACAGGGGCTCCAACGGTCTTACAATCTTCTTTCGCTCCATCTTGTCTTATTGGTAGGTGAGAAAAGTTCAGGTATAACTAACCACATCAGTATGCATGTGTAGCCAATAAATGCCTCTGCTTCGACAATGCCAAAGTGTGGTATCATCATGGATATTTTGCCAACATGGTATCATGACACTTTCTTAGTAGTGGCTTTCTTGAAACTCTAGCTTGTGACATAAAGTGGTGACTATTATGGATCATCTACAATTTGTCTTCTATCTAATATAGGTATACTTTGCCCTCTACTGTCAACTTCATATGGTTTTGGGCAATTGTATCTTCGGCAAGATTCTCTTTTATACGCTTCTACATCATAATTGTAACTATACTTATCACCATGTGTGTTACCATTTTTAAAGCTACCAACATAGCCTTCCTCCTTGGTGCATCTATGACTTGGTTCATCCGCCCCACCTTGTGCTTAAATGAGAAATCAAACTCCACCAAGAACCTTGCCAACAACCTTGCTTAGGGTGTAGAGACCCAAAAAATTAAATTAATAAAAGAAATGAAAGAGAAGGAAAAAGGGAATTTTTAAAGGGAAAGAAAACAAGGCTTCATCGACGAACCTAGGGTCTTCATCGACAAATGTCTCATAGATTTCGGCGATGAGGCACACGTGTCTCATCGACGAGAGATTACCGAGAGAGTTTAAGGAAATTTCAGGTTCATCAACGAAATAGCCTTTTCGTCGACGAAGTGTCTTCATGTATTCATTGACAAACCACTTGAATTCGTCGACAAATGCAGGGCTATAAAGGGTGAAACCCTCATTTTTCAGTGTCGTTCTCTCTCTCTCACTTCTCTCTTCGTTTCCAGCTTTGTTAACGCCCAGATTGACGATCGGGAGCTGCCACGAGATTCCTAGAAAGATTCTCTGCATCTTAGGCAGAGTGGATTTTCATATGGGAGTTTTGGGACACCATCCCAAAACCAAGGTAAGTAAGACACTTTAAGGATTTTTAAGTTAACTTGGAGTATATAGAATTTAGAGATTTCTAAATGATAAATGTTCTGAGAGTTAGGTTGTTTAATTTGGTAAAAATGAGATTTTTAAACTTTTGAGTTGTGAACGCCAAGGAACGTCAGATTTTGGGTGTTTGCGAGCTTCTCAGTAAGTCAGGTAAGGGGAATAAATTATAACAGTTTATTTCTAAAAATTATGAGTTGAGAAATATGAGAAATAGTATTATGTTATTTTACCTAAAATTTATTATAATATAAATATCATATGAAATTTTTGTAGCATATGATTTATATTGAGAAATATTTATATTGGGATAAATAATTTACCCTGAAAATGTGAATTGAGATATGGGATTTGAAATGGGGAAAATTGATGAAAGTAGAATATACTGAAAAATGTATATCTTCTGAGATATGAAAATGTTTTATAGATAAATGTGAATTACGTGTATTGAGAGCTGTATTTGTATTTATGAGATGATTGAGTATTGAACTAATGAAATACTGTTGAAATGATGAAATGAACTGTGAATATTGAAAATGTGAACATTGCAATGATAATACTGCAAGGAAAATAATGATATGTGAATGCTGGTATAAGAATATGAAATTGTGAATATGTGAAATGAAAATATTACAATGTTAATTCTGTAATATGAAAATGAAAAATGTGAATATGAGAAATATGATTGTGAGAAATGTGAATTTGTGAAATGTAAATATTGCAATGCAAAATTCTACAATATGAATATTAAACTGTGAGAAATGAAATGTGAAATTATGAAAGGGAAATACAGACATGTGATTGATGAAATGTCAATATTACATAATGATTGCTAGTATGTGGCAGTGATAACCCTGATGGATGGATATGGAAACCCCAATGATGGGTTGCAATATTCAAAGCTCGGTACCATTGCTAGTGGAGTTAGTCCAACCACACGGGCTCATGGAGCGTGTGGCATGACAGTCGACTAAGTTGTATAGTAGTGTTGTTATGCTCCCTGAATCCATATCAGGGCTATTAGCTGGCCAATCGTACTACAGATACAAGATATGTGATGATATTTGACCTAATCGGGTCGGCCAACCACGGTTAGTTCTAGCCTTCGGGCCGCACAACCACAGTTAGGTCCAGCCTTCGAGCTGCACAACCCTATTCATAGGGGGAAGCATGACGTGGAGCGATATGCTCAGGGCAGCCATGAGTACAGACATAGATGTATCGGTTATGGTGACACTCATGAGCTAGATATAGAAATGAAAATGAAAAGGAAATGGAAATGGAAATGGAAATGGAAATGAAACGAAAATGGAAACGAAATGAGAATGGTAACAAGAATGAAAATGTGAAAAGAAATAGTGTGGGTTAATAAATAAATAAAGCAAAGTAAAACACACCGCTTGAGGGCTTACTGAGTAAGTTGAATGCTCTGATAAGTATCAGTTGTAGCTGAACCCGAGTTAATCGGGCTAAGATGCAAACGATATCAGGGTAGAGGGAAGCTACTTGTATGGGTGGGTAAGCTTTTATATTCTCAGGAACTTCGCTAGTAAATTTGGGTTACGGATGAATGATTTTGGAATTCGAAGTAAAAACTTATGGAAGCTTGTGTTTTATACCTATATGATTATGATCGTGGAAATGATATATTATCTCAGAAAATGTTATTATTGAAACAAATATATGCTATGATACAATGAAACTCATATTGTCAAATACTATAGATAATTTATTCCATCTTATTGAGATGTGTCTCACCCAATCATTTAAACATTTCAGAGAATCGAGCTAGACATGGTGATATAGCTCTGAGATAGAAAGGAGCAGATACCCTGGGTAGACAGGGTGAGTATTTTAAGCTAGGGAGGTTTGATTCCCCTAGAGTCTCTGTGTTTGACATGTATATATGGATGGTAGTACTCTGGTATGTGTATTCGCTATGGTTTGTATATATATATGAAATGACTTCCTCTATTAGGTGTATGCCTTTGAGTATTATTGTATACCTGGTACCCACTTTCGGGTCGGGTTATGTACTGTGGTATCAATGATTGACGTGGTCGATTTGTGGTTATATGTGTTAGAAAAAAAATTGTTATGAAAATCGAGGCGTCACAGTGTGGTATCAGAGCCTAGGTTTGCTAGGTTCTGCAGACTTCAGTAAACAGCGAAATACAATACCAAAGTATAGAAATGGATATTGATGAGATATGAGTTAGTTGTTGTTAGAGGATGAGATTAGAATTTAGGGTTTTTTCTTGCAACCTGAAAGTAGGAGTTCCGTGGTTGTTTCTGTGTTTTTCCTGGGGTGACGACTTCTATAAAACCATAGATGCTATCATCGGTACTTGTTTCTAAGTGGTAGGATTGAATCTTAAATAGGGATTAAGAGTGTTAAGATAAATGTTTACAGCTAAATATTGTGTGGGTTTGAGTATGCTAAGTATGTTGTGAGATATGATAATAGAATTCTAAAATTGTTTTATATCCTTTGTAGGACAGATCCAAGGAGTAGTAGTGCTCAGAGGGAGGTAGTATTCAGGCCTCCAAGGGAACATGAGTACAGGTTTGTGGGGTCTTGTGTGCGTACCCCACCACAATTGTTATCTGCCATTCATGCAAGGCTGTTGTTATTCGAGGGTTGTTAGGGGTTTGTAGTCTGTGTAAAGGAGACATCAGAAGGGGAGTTGAGATTAGAGGATATCTCGATAGTGAGGGATTTTTCTGATGTTTTTCTCAAGAATTTTCTGAGACTACATCCTGATCGTGAGGTAGAATTTTCTATTGATCTAGTATCAAGGACAGCGCCAATTTCAAAAGCATCGTACAGAATAGCACCGGCCGAATTAAAAGAATTGAATGACCAGTTGCAGGAATTATTAGATAGGGGATTTATTCAGCTAAGCATGTCACCCTAGGGAGGGTCGATATTATTTGTGAAAATGAAAGATGGGCTGATGAGAATGTGCATCGACTACCGTGAAATTAACAAAGTGACTATTAAGAATAAATACTCGTTTCCCTACATTGACGATTTTTTTGATCAGCTACAAGTGACACATGTTTTCTTGAAGATAGATTTATGGTCTAGGTATCATCGGCTAAAAGTCAAAGTAGAGGATGTTTCAAAGAGACGGCATTCAGTATGGCCATTACGAATTCTTGGTTATGTCGTTTGGACTGACAAATGCTCCTACAGTGTTTATGGATTTGATGAACAGGATTTTTCACCAATATTTAGATCAGTTTGTGGTAGTGTTTATTGACGACATACTGGTGTATTCAAAGAGGCTAGAGGAGCATAAGGAACATCTGAGGATAGTACTTCAGGTACTAAGGGAAAGGAAACTGTTTACGAAATTCAAGAAGTGCGAGTTTTGGCTAGAGTAGGTTACCTTCCTTGGACATGTGATCTCTAGGGGTGGTATCTCGGTAAACCTGAGTAAGATTGAGGCAGTAGTATATTGGGTGCGATCAAAGAATGTGTAGGAAATAAGAAGTTTCCTAGGATTGGCTAGATACTACCGCGGGTTTGTTAATGGGTTTTTTCAAATTGTCAAGTTCTTTGACGAGATTGACCAGGAAATGGGTGAAATTTGAGTGGTCTGATAAATGTGAGCAGAGCTTCCAGAAGTTGAAACAGTGGCTTATCACTGCACCAGTGTTGACGATTCCTTCAGATGAAGAGGGCTTCGTGATTTACAGTAATGCGTCGTATAAAAGGTTTGGTTGTGTTCTGATGTAGCATGGGAGAGTTATAACATATGTCTCATAACAGTTGAAATATGAGAAGACTTACCCTACCCATGATCTGGAGTTAACAGAAGTGGTATAAGTACTAAAGATTTGGAGACATTATCTTTATGGGGGTGGGTGTGAGATTTTTACTGATCACAAGAGTTTGAAATACTTTTTAACAAAAAAATAATTGAACATGAGGAAGAGAAGGTGGTTGGAACTAATAAAGCATTACGAGTGCACCATCAGTTACCACTTGGAAAGGCTAATGTGGTGACTGATGCCTTGAGCCAAAATCAATGGGTGTATCAATGTCTGCAGTGGAGATACAGCATCCGGTTCAGATGGATCTAGAGAGACTGGGGATAGAAATTGTAGAGGGTGATCATCAAACATTTATTGCCAACCTAGTGTTACAACCGACTCTATAGGAAAGAATTTAAGCAGCACAGAGGGGGTGATGCAGAGCTAGTAGAGCTTATAAGAAAAGTACTGGATGATCTGGAGGAGGATTCTAGTATCTTAGATGATAAGGCCTTGAGGTTTTGTACCAAGTAATGTGTACCTGCTGATCCTGAGATTAAGAAAGTGATTTTTGTGGAAGCGCACCAATCCTTGTATACGGTACATCTGGGTAGCACTAAAATGTACAGGGATCTTCAGGAATCTTTCTAGTGGAGCAGAATGAAAAGAGAGATTGCTGAGTTTGTAGCACAGTGTTTAACATGACAGCAGGTGAAAACTGAGAATCAAAGACCAGTGGGGTCATTGCAGCCGCTGTACATTCGTGAGTGGAAGTGGAAGCATATAGTGATGGATTTTGTTATTAGGTTACCGCCGGCACTACATAGACAGGACGTCATCTGGGTAGTTGTGGATCGACTTACAAAGACTACCCATTTTCTACCTATCAAAGTGAACTACTCCTTAAACATATTGGCAGAGTTATACATTCATAAGATAGTGAGAATGCATAGCGTGCCAATGTCCATAGTTTCAGATTGAGACTCACAATTTACATCTCGTTTCTGGAGGAGTTTGTAGGAGGTCATGGGTTCTCAATTTTCGTTCATCACAACATTTCATCCTCAGATAGACAAGAAGATAGAGAGAACGATATAGATATTGGAAGATATGCTACATGCATGTGTGTTAGACTTTGTAGGCAGTTAGTTATGGTTTATACCACTAGTCGAGTTTGCGTATAATAACAACTGTCAGGCCAGCATTGGGATGGCACCATTTGAGTCATTGTATGGTAGGAAATGTCGATCCTCATTATACTAGGATAAGATTGGGGAGATATAGATATTGAGGTCGGAGCTGATACAGCAAACTCACGATAAAGTGAGTTTGAACTGATGAAATACTGTTGAAATGATGAAATGAACTGTGAATATTGAAAATGTGAACATTACAATGATAATACTGGAAAGAGAATAATGATTATGTGAATACTAGTATGAGAATATGAAATTGTGAATATGGGAAATAAAAATATTACAATGTTAATTCTGCAATATGAAAATGAGAAATGTGAATATGAGAAATATGATTATAAAAAATGCGAATTTTTGAAATATAAATATTGCAATGTAAAATTTTGCAATATGAATATTAAATTGTGAGAAATGAAATGTGAAATTCTGAAAGGGGAATACAGACATGTGATTGATGAAATGTCAATACCACATAATGATTGCTGGTATGTGGCAGTGATAACCCTGATGGATGGATATGAAAACCCCAATGATGGGTTGTGATATTGAGAGCACGGTACCATTTCTAGTGGAGTTAGTGCAACCACACGGGCTCGTGGAATGTGTGGCGTGATGGTCGACTGAGTTGTATAGTAGAGTTGTTGTGCCCCTTGAGTCTAGATCAAGGCTATTGGCCGGCCAGTCATATTACAGATACGAGATATGTGATGATATTTGACCTAACCGGGTTAGCCAATTGCGGTTTGGTCTAACCTTTAAGCCGCACAACCCTATTCATAGGAGGAAGCATGACGTGGAGCGATATCCTCAGGGCAGCCATAAGTACAGAAATGGAAGTATCGGTTATGGTGACACTCATGAGTTAGATATGGAAATGAACATGAAAAGGAAATGGAAATGGAAATGAAATGAAAATGGAAACAAAATGAGAATGGTAACGAGAATGAAAATGTGAAAAGAAATAGTGTGAGTTAATAAATAAATAAAGCGAAGTAAAACACACCTCCTGAGGGCTTACTAACTAAGGTGAGTGCTCTAATAAGTATCAGTTGTAGCTGAACCCGAGTTAATTGGGTTAGGATGCAAATGATATCAGGGTAAAGGGAAGCTACTTGTATGGGTGGGTAAGCTTCCCTATTCTCAAGAACTTCACCAGTAAATTTGGGTTACAAATGAATGATTTTGGAATTGGAAGTAAAAGCTTATGGAAACTTGTGTTTTATACCTATATGATTATGATTGTGGAGATGATATATTATCTCAAAAAATGTTATTATTGAAATGAATATATGCTATGATATAATGAATCTCATATTACCACACATTATAGATAATTTATTCTGTCTTACTGATATGTGTCTCACCCAATCATTTAAACATTTCAAGGAACTGAGCTAGATCTAGTGATAGAGCTCAGAGATAGAGGAGAGCAGATACCCTAGGTAGACATGGTGAGTATTTTGAGCTAGGGAGGTTTGATTCCCCTAGAGTCTCTGTGTTTGACTTGTATATATGGATGGTAGTACTCTAGTATGTGTATTTCCTGTGGTTTGTATATATATATATATATGAAATGACTTCCACTATTAGGTGTATGTATTTGAGCATGATTGTATACCTGGTACCCACTTTTGGGTCGGGTTATGTACTGTGATATTAGGATTGATGTGGCCGATTTGTGGCTATATGTGCTGGAAAAAAAATTGGTATGAAAATCAGGGTGTCACATAGGGGATAACTTTGACTATGTAAAGAAGTGACTGATAGTCAAGTTATCTATTTTCACCCCAAATCTTAGCCTAAATAGCTAATATTGCCACACGTGGAGATAATAAATCACCGCTAGTATCTCCTTTTCTTGAGTTGTGTACCTCCATTCAACTTCACTAAGCTTACAACTCTCATACGCAAATGGATGTCCCTCCTATAACAAGACTTCTTCAAAAGCGTAACCCAATGCATTTTTCTATACATATAAGGGTTTCATGAAGTTTGGAAGAATGAGTATTGGATCTCTCATCATGGCATCCTTCTAGTTGTCTAAGGCTCCTATACTTCTTTGTCCAATTCCACCCATGACCCTTTCTTAAAGGAGTAGTTCTACTCGAATACCCCTTCCCAAACTTTTTTATAGTAATTAGCAAGACTAAGTGTTGGCCTAAACAAGGTCTTTCAATCAGTTTTGGTGATAACAAACGAAGGACAATTTAACTTGGAAAGGTTGTGTTTTTGTGTTTCAGGAAATATGGATCAAGAATGGATCAAGTGAAGATCAAGATCAAGTGTGGGTTGTCAAGGAAGATAAACTAACAAATGATCAAGAGAGAAACTAAGGCATTTGCAGATAAAGCTAGCTCAAGTAAATATCCAAAGAACTCCAGCATGGCATATAAAGTCTTAGGAAACATATTGTAAGTATTTCAAAGCTAAATATCGTTTGAAATATGTTTTGAAGCTCTTCCAAGAGATTATGAGGACCTAAAGACCTATTTAGGATTATTGAAACAAGTCTTGTAAAAACCAGAATAAGAGAGCAAATCATTTTTAATGAAAAATATTTTCTAAAACAGCTTCTTGGCTGTTCAGATGACTTAACTTTTAAGTTCAGATGACTGAAGTGGTAACTTTAGATGGCTGAACTTTATGTTCAGATGTCTGAAGAATAAGTGCAGACGTCTGAAGATTTTCTAGGACAAAACAGAAACAGACAATAGTTGTTCAGACGTCTGAACTCGACACTTCAGACATATGAACTCAACACTTCAGACGTCTGAACCCACTCTTCATACATCTGACCCTATGTCCAATTCATTTTTTAAAGGGTTTCAGGAACTTCAGATGACTAAACTCGACTCTTTAGACATTTGAACACTGTTCAATGGGCAAATTTTTTAAAATCTAATTTTTTAAAAATAGCTGTTTTGAGCTCCAAATTTTCTAACAACTTAGGAAACTCTCGAAGGAAACTTTTGCAACAAGGAAACTTGTTTGAAACCCTATAAATGCATGGTTTTTGTAAATCAAATTACACCAAGCATTGAAAATCTTTCATAAGCTCTCTTGCTCTCAAAGTCTCACCTTGATCAATCTCTTGCAAGATGAAAGTGTTGTGATTCTGATATTTCTTGTTCATCAATTCCTGAAGATAGATTATTGATTTCTCATATGGAGAAAAGGAATTTGGTGAAATTCTTGTTAAGCTTCAAAAGTGTATTTCTTTCTTGATATTTATCTTTTGAAGTACATAGTTTCAATTTGTACTAATCTGCTCTCTGTGTGAGCTTCTCTTGTACACCAGCTTCTTATTATTTCTCTTGTAGATTTTGGATGATTTCAGGCTGTTAGATCGTTAACCAAACAAGGGTATATTGTTTGGAGAAGACGGGCTCTAGCCTTGGCCAAGGAGTGATTGTAAATAGGCATTGTTCCACCTAGTAACGGAACTGCTATAGTGGAACCCTTTGGTATTTTGTCAAGGGTGAGGACGTAGGCTGTGTTGAAGCCGAACCTCGTAAAAACCTTGTGTCTTTCTCTCTTCTTTACTTCCTATTTTCTGTACAAACTGCTATTGTATGATTTGAAGTGCAGGTTGCAGGATATAAAGTTAGAAATAAAGAAAGACTCTTGATATTTAGAAAGTACATTTTGATTGACCGTTTGCGGAAATCCAAAAAGGAGTACGTTGGTTAATCTGCGAAAATCTTGATCAAGAGAAGTGCATGCGAAGAGGTTATCTAAAGAAGGTTGTGAACATCTACAGGAAAATTGATAAAAGTACTAAGGTTCTTGCTTAAGTGGTTGAATTGTTTAAGTTTAATTGATTGGCTTGTGAATTCAACTTTCAGTATTTTTAAGTGTGATTATTAGTTATTTATTGTGTTTCTCTTGGTGTCATAAGTAAAGCTAAAAAGAATATTAAAATTCAAAAAGAATCCAATTCACCCCCCTCTTGGGAAGCTATTCCTAATTTCAATTAGTATCAGAGTCTAGTTATAGAAATTCCTAATAAGAAACTATAAAAAGATCAAATGGCAAACATTAGAGTAGCACTCTTCGGTGAAGGTCAATCCTCAACCCGTCCACCAATCTTTTGTGGACACAATTATACTTTTTGGAAAAAGAGAATGGAAATATATCTCCAATACATGGATTGGAAAGCCTGAGAAGTCGTTATGGATGGAAATCTTATTCCCACTAAGATAGTTGATGGAAAACACATTCCAAAAGAAAAAGAAAGATATGACCGACTTAGATTATAAAATGCTTCAAATAAATGCAAGCGCTATAAATGCATTATACTACGCATTAGATGCTAATGAATTTAACAGAGTCATGGCTTGCAAAACAGCTAAAGAGATGTAGGACAAATTAGAAGTAACTTATGAAGGAACAGTTGACGTTAGAGACAATAGGATAGACATGTTAACAAATGAATATGAAGCATTTAAGATGAATTCTGATGAAACAATATCAAGCATGTACACCAGATTTACCCACATAATAAACTCTTTAAGCACCTTAGGAAAAACCTATACTACCTATGAGGCCTTCCCTCTATATGGGAACCAAAGGCTACAACTATCACGGAAGGTAGAAACCTTAACACTACCTCTTTAGATGAACTTATAGGTTCACTTCTCACCTATGAAATGGCCTTAAAAGAAAGGAATCCTGAACTAAAGCAAAAAAGATCCATAGCACTAAAAGCATCTAGCCACAGCACTAGTGAAGAAGAAAGTGAAACAAGTGACTTAGACCAAGATGAATTAGCATTCATTACTAAGAGACTCGGAAAATTTTACAGAAGAAACAAAAGGTTTCCTCGAAAGTTTAATAAAAAGAAACCCGAAAAAGGAGAGACAAGCAGGAAAGAAAATAAAGTTAAGAATGAACCACCAATATGCTATCATTGCAAGAAACTAGGGCATATCAAACCGAACTTTCTGTTGCTTAAGAAAGACAAGAAGAAAAAGAAGGAAGCTATGAAGGCTACATGGGATGACTCCAACTCCAGCGAAACAGAAAACGAAACAAGTGGACAAGAAATGGCAAATATATGTTTCATGGCGAATGACGAAGAGGTAAATTCTTACTACTCTTCAACCAAATCTCAAAATGAGTCTTGTGATGAGTCATGTGATAGTTTGTCTTCTTATAAGGAATTACAAGCTGAGTTATTCTCACTACATAAAATATTCATAAAAATTTCTAAGAGAAATATAACTTTGAAAGATCAAAATAACGAACTAGTGAAGCAACTTGAATCATTCAAAACTATTGAAGAAGAAAAAAATTCTCATATTAAGAAGTTGGAAGAAGAAATAAATATAGCAACTTAGGTAAAACTAATAACGATAATTTGAATAAAAGAGATCTAGAAATAAATGAACTCAAAAAGGTTGTTGAGGATAAAAGAAAGATTATCTATAACTTTACCAAAGGTAAAGAAAACTTTGAAAAGATGATTGGACGGCAAAGACTTCATGGGAACAAAGAAGGAATGGGCTACAATGGTAAAGCAAATAAAAGGAATAAAGGTTATATATGAGATATTTTGTTAAGGAAGCTAAGTACTATGCTAGTACTTCATCAAACAACAAATATGAACACACCACTTGCTATATGTACAAGACTAAAGGTCATGTAATGTTTAATTGCCCATTAAAAAGAAAGTATGTTAAAGTTCAAGGAGAATGGAAAGCTGATAGTGGAACTAATAACAAAACAAAGAAAGTCAAAAGAATTTGGGTTCCAAAAACTAACACATAGTATCCTCCATTATAGGTTTACTTTAGGACAACAACGTCAACAGATAAATGGTACTTGGACAACGGGTGCTCAAGGCACATGACCGATGACAAGACCAAGTTCACTACATTAAAACAAAAGGATAGGGGATATGTCACCTTCGGTGACAATGCCAAAGGTAAAATCATTGGCATTGGAAAAATTGGTAAAGAACCTTCCCTCACTATAGATAATGTGCTATTAGTAAAAGGACTAAAACATAATCTTTTAAGTATTAGTCAGCTAAGTGACAAAGGGTTTCGAAATAATTTTTATGAAAGAAAAATGTGTTATCTAAAATCCTAAAAACAAAGAAACTCTGTTTATAGCTCATAGAATAAATAATGTCTATTGCATAAATCTTGAGAAATTAGCAAATCAAAACATAACTTGTTTGACAGCAATGAATGAAGTAAGTTGGTTATGGCATAAGAAACTAGGACATGCTAGCATGGACCTACTATCCAAATTTTCTAGGAAAAATCTTGTAAAAGGACTACCAAATACAAAATTCATTAAAGACAAGATGTGTGATGCATGCCAAAAAGGAAAACAAGTTAAAACAAGCTTCAAAAAGAAAAAATATATATCCACCAAAAGACCCTTATAACTTTTGCACCTAGACTTATTTGGTCCAACTAGAACCTTAAGTTTAGGAGGAAAACAATATGCTTTTGTAATAGTAAATGATTATTCAAGATTTAGTTGGGTAATATTTCTAGCAAACAAAGATGAAGCTTGTAATCTATTAATAACCTTATGCAAGAAATTACAAAATAACAAGGGATATAATATAACAAGCTTTAGAAGTGACCAAGGAAGAGAGTTTAAAAACAAGGAAGTTGATAAATTTTGTAATGAACATGGAATAACTCATAATTTTTCAGTACCTAAAACTCCACAATAAAATGGAGTTGTAGAGAGGAAAAATAGAATTCTACAAGAAATGGCAAGAACAATGCTTAATGAAAATTATCTACCTAAATATTTTTGGGCAGAAGTTATAAATACAGCATGCTACATTATAAATAGGGTATCAATAACAACAACAACAAAACCAAGCCCTAGTCCCACTAAGTGGGGTCGGCTATATGAATCCTTTTCCTCCAATTTATGCGATCATGGACCATTTCTTTTGATAGATTCAAAGATATTAAATCCTTACTCACTATCTCCTCCCAAGTTATTTTAGGTCTACCCCTACCCCTTCTACTACCCCCCACGGTAGCTAAGTCACTCTTTCTCACAGGTGCACTATAAGGCCTATGTTGCAAGTGTCCATACCATCTGAGTCGTCCTTCCCTTATCTTATCTTCTATAGGAGCTACACCTAACTTACCACAAATATGTTCATTCCTTAATTTATCTTTCAATGTTATACCACTCATCCATCTAAGCATCCTCATCTCGGCAACTTTTACTTTTTGGATATTATGTTTCTTCGTTGCCCAACATTCTGATCCATATAGCATAGCTGGTCTTATAGCTATCCTATAAAACTTCCCTTTCAATTTTAAGGGTATTCTACGATCACATAGAACACTTGAAGAACTTCTCCATTTTACCTAACCTGCTTTAACTCTATGCATTACATCATCTTCAATTTCTCCTTCAGCTTGCATAATAGATCCAAGGTATTGAAATCTACAAGTGCTATTTATTTCTTCATCATCAAGTTTAACTTTGTCTCCAATATTCCTCCTATCATTACTAAAATTACATTTCATATATTCAGTTTTATTTCTACTTATCTTAAAGCCTCTAGATTCCAAAGCTTCTCTTCATAATTCTAACTCAACCTCTACTCCGTCCCTAGTTTCGTCAATTAATACAATATCATCTGCAAACAACATACACCATGGAACCTCCTTTTGAATACTCTTAGTCAATTGGTCCATCACTAAAGCAAAAAGATAAGGACTCAAAGCAGATCCTTGATGTACACCTATGGTAATTGGAAATTCTCTAGTTTCTCCATCTATAGTCTTTACACTAATCATTACTCCATCGTACATATCCTTAATGACATCGGTATACCTACAACATACACCCTTTTTTTTCTAAAACCCACCATAGAACTTCCCTAGGTATCCTATCATATGCTTTCTCAAGGTCAATAAATATCATATGCAAGTCCCTCTTCTTTTCCCTAAACTTTTCCATTAATCTTCTTAAAAGATAAATAGCTTCTGTGGTAGATCTCCCAGGCATAAAACCAAATTGATTTTCTGAGATCTTCGTTTCCAACCTTAATCTTTGTTCAACTACTCTTTCCCATAGTTTCATCGTATGACTCATAAGTTTAATTCCACGATAGTTATTACAATTTTGAATATCTCCTTTATTTTTGTATATAGGTATTAAAGTGTTTTTCCTCCATTCATCTGACATTTTCTTAGTTTTTATAATTGTATTAAATAAATTAGTTAACCATATAATTCTGTTATCACCCAAGCATTTCCAAACTTCAATTGGGATGTTATCTGGTCCCATAGCTTTCCCATTTTTCATCTTTTTTAGTGCAAACTTAACTTCGTTAACTCTAATTTTTCGAATAAATCTTATATTTTTAGTCTTTTCCTCATTTGACAATTCTAAATTTAAGCCTTCTATTTGGTTTTCGTTAAACAACTTACTAAAGTAACTTCGTCATCTTTCTTTAATATCTTCGTCCTTAACCAAGACAATATCATCCTCACTTTTTATACATTTTACATTTCCTAAGTCCTTGTTCTTCCTTTCTCTAGCTTTAGCAAGTTTAAATATATCTCTTTCCCCTTCTTTTGTACCTAATCTATCATACAAACTATTAAATGATCTATATTTAGCTTCACTAACGGCCCTTTTTGCATCTTTTCTTGCCTCCTTATATTTTTCAAAGTTATCGCTGTTTCTACATTTTTGCCACGTTTTATACCAAATTCTTTTTGTCTTTATGATTTTTTGCACATCTTTATCCCACCACCAACTTTCTTTGCTATTTGAGAATCTTCCCCTTGATTCGCCTAAACTCTCTTTTGCTATCTTTTTAATAGAGCTAGCTAATCTATTCCAAAGAGTATTTGAATCTATCCCATCCTCTAAGGTCCAATCCCCATCTTTGATCATTTTATCTTTAAATTTTATTATATTTTCTTCTTTTAGGTTCCACCATCTAGTTCTCCTACATTGGTTTATTTTATCCTTTTTCTTCCATTTTTATATGCATATATCTAACACTAAGACTCTATGTTGTGTGGTTAGACTTTCACCTGGAATAACTTTACAATCCTTGCATGATACACGATCTACCCTCCTAGTTAAAAAAAAAATCTATCTGACTTCTATTTTGTCCACTTTTAAAGGTTATTAAGTGTTCTTCTCTCTTCTTAAAGCAAATATTCATTATACTAAAATCATATGACATAGCAAAGTCTAAGATCATCTCCTCAGACTCATTTTTGTCTCCATATCCATATCCTCTATGTATCCTTTCATAATTTTTATTATCTCTTCCAACGTGTCCATTCAAATCTCCTCCTATAAATATTTTCTCAGTCCCTAGTATGCCTTGTATAATACTATCCATATCTTCCAAAAATTGTCTCTTAAGATTTTCTGCTAAGCCAACTTGAGGAGCATAAGCACTAATGATATTTATTATCTCTTGTCCTAATACCATTTTGATTTTTATAATTCTATCTCTTACTCTAGTTACATCCACAACGCTATCTTTTAAGTTTTTGTCTATAATAATGCCTACTCCATTCTTATGTTTTTCTTTTCCAGTGTACCAAAGTTTAAAACCTGATTTATCGATTTCTCTAGCTTTCTCCCCCACCCACTTAGTTTCTTGAAGGCAAATTATATTAATTCTTCTTCTAATCATTGTATCCACAATTTCCATGCTTTTACCCGTAAGTGTCCCTATATTCCAAGTTGCTAATCTAATCCTAGTTTCCTGAACTAACGTCTTTACCTGCCCACGTCCAGAATGATGCAGGAACCCTTGCATATTTGACACCGTACCCGGGAGCCGACAAGGCGCGTCGCTTCGGGGCGATGACCTAGCCCACCCTCGCCCACTTTTCGCTACACCCGGGTGGTTCAAGTGCAACGCGTCACTCGTAGGGGATGCCCTAGCAAATATTCGGTAAGGATTCATATCATAGTGATCTGACAAATTTTACGCTGGCTGTCAGCTACCTAACACAACCCTCCTCCTTAACCAGGGCTTGGGACCGGCTGTGTGGAAAAAATTAGGACATTTAAGTGCATCACAGGCGGAGTTTATAAATAGGGTATCAATAAGATCAAAAATAGACAAAACACCATATGAACTTTGGAAAGGTAGAAAACCTAATATTTCCTACTTTCATGTATTCGGATGCAAATGTTTTATCCTTAACACTAAAGATGATTTAGGAAAGTTTGATGCAAAGTCAGATGAAGGTATCTTCCTAGGTTACTCTACAAATAGTAAAGCTTATAGGGTTTATAATAAAAGAACTTTTACCATTATGGAATCAATACACATAACTTTTGATGAATCAAATAATCATGACATTAAAAATAAGAATGATGAAAAAGAAGATACTCCACAAAAAGAAGAAGATCTTGAAATAAAAGAAGAAAATAATAATGATTCTCCAAATACAAAAAATCTAAAACTTCCTAAAGAATGGAAATATGATAAAAATCACCCAAGAGAACAAATTCTTGGTGAAACATCAAAAGGAATAACCACTAGTAGGGGTGAGCAAACGGTCGGTTCGGTTAAATTCGGGTAATTAACCGAATTAATCGAAAAATTTGGTTAATATAAACCATTAACCGAACCGACCGAATTGACGAAAGAAACCGAACTGACCCCGACCGAATTGCCCATTCGGGTAATTCGGTTAACCGATTTTAACTGAAATCATTTAAAATTAATTGTTAGAAATATAATACAATTATAAATTTTTTTTAAAACCAAATCCAACTTAATTAAATACCTTATTTATTAATTTTATTAATGAAAATAATATTTTACCATAGAACAAAGAATCCAAATAGGTTAATTAAACTCCTTAATGCACTTACATAAGAAAAATTTATATTCATAAATTATATTTAAAATCTAATTAATTAGTAATTTGGTTAATTTGGTTAATCGAATTTTTTTTTACCCTTAACCGAACCGAAACCGATTAACCGAAATTTTGTAGAATTATAACCGAACCGACCGAACCGGGATTTTTACCCGAACCGAACCGACCAATTTCGGCCGGTTAATTCGGTTAATTCGGTTTTCACCGAATTTTGCTCACCCCTAACCACTAGAGTCTCACTAAAAAATATTTGCAATCATTATGCCTTTTTATCCCAATATGAACCCAAAAACATTGAAGAAGCCTTAAATGATGATTCTTGGATTATAACTATGCAGGAGGAACTAAATCAATTTGAAAGAAGTCTAGTGTAGGAACTTATACCTAAACCCAAAGATAAATCAATCATAGGAACTAAATGGGTGTTTATAAATAAGAATGATGAAAATGGAGTTGTTGTAAGAAATAAAGTTAGGCTAGTAGCACAAGGGTATAAGCAACAAGAAGGAATTGATTACAATGAAACTTTTGCTCCAGTGGCAAGAATGGAAGCAATTAGGATGCTTCTAGCTTATGCAGCCCATAAGGATTTTAAGTTATCAAATGGATGTAAAAAGTGCATTCTTAAATGGATATATAAATGAAGAAATGTATGTCAAACAACCTCCTTGTTTTGAAAATTTTAAAAATCCAAACCATGTATTCGAATTGACAAAAGCTCTTTATGGTTTGAAACAAGCTCCAAGAGCTTGGTATAAGAGGTTAAGTAAATTTCTACTTAAAAATGAATTTACAAGAGGAATGATTGATAGTACTTTATTAATTAAATCCAAAAACAAAGATATGCTAATAGTTCAAATATATGTGGATGATATTATATTTGGAGCTACAAATGAAGATCTATGTAAGGACTTTGCCAAATGTATGCAAAAAGAATTTGAAATGAGTATGATGGGGGAGCTAAATTATTTTCTAAGATTACAAATTAAACGAGCTAAAAATGTAACATTCATAAATCAAACTAAGTACATCAAGGATATGCTCAAAAAGTTTGATATGGAACAAAGTAAACCCATAGGGACTCCTATGAGTACATCCACAAGTCTTGATAGAGATGAAAAAGGAAAACAAGTGGACATAACACACTATATAGGAATTATTGGTAGTTTACTATATTTAACCGCTAGTAGGCTTGATATTATGTTTAGTGTGTATATGTGTGCTATATTTCAATCAGCACCTAAGGAATCCCACCTAACAGTCGTTAAGAGAATTCTTAGGTACTTGGTAGGATCACTTGATCTAGGTTTATGGTATCCAAAGGACATTAATTTTCATATGATAAGTTACTCCAATGTTGATTATGTCGGATGTAAGATTGATAGAAAAAGTACAAGTGACACATGTCACTTTCTAGGACAATCCTTAGTATCATGGTTCTCAAAGAAACAAAATTCTATAGCCTTATAAAAGGCCGAAGCTGAATATGTGGCAGCTGGAAATTGTTGTGCACAAATCTTATACATGAAACAATAATTAAAAAACTTTAATCTAGAGTATAAAACAATAATAATAAAGTGTGATAACACAAGTGCCATAAATATATCTAAAAACCCAATTTCACACTCAAGAACTAAACGTATAGATATAAGGCATCATTTTTTGATAGATCAAGTTCAAAAAGAGGATATAATTCTTGAATTTATAAATACAAGTGGTCAATGGGCTGACATATTTACAAAACCCCTAAGTGAAGAAAGATTTATACATATTAGGAGAGAACTTGGGTTAATCCATAGCAGAGAAGTATATTAGAAAAGAAATTTTAGTATTCTTCTGCACTTCAGACGTCTGAACTTCACACCCTAGACGTCTGAACACTGTAGCAAACAAGTTCAGATGAGTGAACCTGGGACTTCAGACGTCTAGGAGGCTACTGCCTCTTCAAATTCTGAACTTTAAAATCTTCAGACGACTAAGGTTATCTTCAGTCATCTGAAGTCGCGGGGTTTAAATATAAATAATAGGAAAAACCCTAATTTTAGACTTCTGAAGTTGATTGCTCCACTCATCCAAACGCCTCCTTCTCCATCTTTTCTCATCCTCACTTCAATATAAAGCTTTTACTCTTCAACGATTCACCCCACGAAACCTAGGGTATCCAAAATCGAGTATCTCCATGCCTTGAATCAAGCAAACTGCCAATAAAGGTTCTTCTTCTGGGAAAGATGCTCAAAACATTGACAAGTGGCTGGTGGCTCCTCGAGCTCGAATTCATTATGATACTTCACTAGGTACAGTAGAACCAATCTTAGGTAAAATTCTGGATGTTTCATTCTTTAGTACTGAGTTTCCAGATATCCTTTCATTATTTCATGCCATTGGTTTGATTTCATCACTCAACAACCCAAAGGATGTTTTCCCCATCTTGTCAAAATTTTCTATGCTAATATGACGAATGAAAATGGGATTATTACTTCGAAAGTCAAAGGAAAGAAAATTTTGCTAAATTCTGAAATATTGTCTCCCATTTTTAAAATTACTCCAGGTGATTTTAACTATCCTATGTTTACTCAATCCTGGATTCTAGAACAAGGATTTACTCCTGAAGCTTTTCTCCTGATGATTATGGAAAATGAACCTATCTATTTTGGGCATCGTCCGCTATACAAACAATTAAACTTAAAAGGCCAGATTCTACACAAACTCGTTTCAAACAATATCATACCTAAACAAGGCTCTTTTGATCATCTTTCCTATATTGAATGTTTTGTTCTTTGGTGTATTCTTAAAGGAAAGAAACTAGACTTGGCTAGTTTAATCATTAGGTGGATGTGGACCAAACTGGAATCTTCTCGAGTTATTCTTCCTTATGGAGGAACTCTTACTCTTCTCTTTAATCATCTTCATATTACCAATAGTTCTGAATTCTTCATAAAAAGAACCCGATATGATCTTTTCAATGAGACTTCCCTAAAGCAAATGGGGTATAACAAGGGGAGTTCAGGATGGTACTTGAAAACAGGAAGGACTCAACATGCAACACCTGCCTCAGCAGCAGCCTCAGGGTCAACCTCAGCCTCAGCCTCAGCACCAGTATCAGTAGCAGCACAATCTTCTTCTACACAGGACCTTGGTTCATCTCATGACACACCTTCATGGTTCTTATCCTTTCAAAGGGATTTCTCCAGTTTTTCATCTGAAGTACACATTGGGCTTCAGAAAATTAAAGAAAAAGTCACATCACTTGATAAGCGGGTCACTCATATACAACAATATCAAGCCAAATCTTCTAAGGTAAGTGATCACATGGATATTAGCTCGGCTCCTCAAAGTGGAGATGATGGTTCTGATAGTGATGCTACTGAAAATGAAGAAGAAGAAGAAGACTTATGTACCTAGCTTAGGTTACTATGAAACTTTTTGTCTATAATAAAGTATCAAGACTTATGTACCTCAGATGTCTGTAATCTTGATGCAATGCAGCTTTTTGTGTTACATTTCTGTTTTTGTAAGGGTACACATGAAACTTCTATGTATTGTTATTTTAAGTTTATCTATAGATGCTTCTTTGTACTGATTACATCTTGTTATAAGAATGACCTCTTGATGATTTCCCATAATCTTGTTACTCTTTTGACTAATGACAAAGGGGGAGAGAGTGCTTAGTAAAGATAAAATAAATAAAGAATAAATGAACTTTCATATGTGAACTGACATGGCTATTTAATGAATGGATGGATATATGATGAACTTAACATATATGGACACATGTGAACTTAAACTGACATGGATACATGATGAACTTTCTATGGCTTCCTTATTAATGCTTAAAGTAACGGGGAGTACTTCATCTACATGGCTATTTACATGGCGTAAAGGGGAGTACTTCATTTCACATTAAACCTTTATCTTTACTCCTTGTTTGTCATGATCAAAAAGGGGGAGATTTTTGGCTTAAACAAGGTCTTTCAATCAGTTTTGGTGATAACAAACAAATGACAATTTAACTTGGAAAGGTTGAGTTTTTGTGTTTTAGGAAATATGGATCAAGAATGGATCAAGTGAAGATCATGATCAAGTGTGGGTCATCAAGGAAGATAAACTGACAAATGATCAAGAGAGAAACTAAGGCATTTGCAGATAAAGCCAGCTCAAGAAAATATCCAAAGAACTCAAGCAAGGCATATAAAGTCTTAAGAAACATACTGTAAGTATTTCAAAACTAAATATCGTTTGAAATATGTTTTGAAGCTCTTCCAAGAGATTATGAGGACCTAAAGACCTATTTAGGATTATTGAAACAAGTCTTGTAAAAATTAGAATAAGATAGCAAATCATTTTTAATGAAAAATATTTTCTAAAACAGCTTCTTGGCTATTCAGATGACCGAACTTTTAAGTTCAGATGACTGAAGTGGTAACTTCAGATGGCTGAACTTTATGTTTAGATGTCTGAAAAATTACTTCAGACATCTAAAGAATAAGTATAGACGTTTGAAGATTTTCTAGGACAAAACAGAAACAGGCAGTAGCTGTTCAGACGTCTGAACTCGACACTTCAGACATCTGAACCCGACACTTCAGATGTTTGAACCCACTCTTCAGACATCTGACCCTGTGTCTAGTTCATTTTTTAAAGGGTTTCAGAAACTTTAGATGATTGAGCTCGACTCTTTAGACATCGGAATACTGTTCAACGGGCAAATTTTTTAAAATCTAATTTTTTAAAAATAACCATTTTGAGCTCCAAATTTTCTAACTTGGGAAACTCTCTAAGGAAACTTTTGCAACAAGGAAACTTGTTTGAAAGCCTATAAATACATGGTTTTTGTAAATAAAATTACACCAAACATTAAAAATCTCTCATGAGCTCTCTTGCTCTCAAAGTCTCACCTTGATCAATCTCTTGCAAGCTGAAAGTGCTGTGATTTTGATATTTCTTGTTCATCAATTCCTAAAGATAGATTACTGATTTCTCATCTGGAGAAAAGGAATTTCGTGAAATTCTTGTTAAGCTTCAAAAGTGTATTTCTTTCTTGATATTTATCTTTTGAAGTAAATAGTTTCAATTTGTACTAATCTACTCTTTGTGTGAGCATCTCTTGTACACCAGCTTCTTATTATTTCTCTTGTAGATTTTGGACGATTCCAAGCTATTGGATCATTGACCAAACAAGGGTATATTATTTGGAGAAGGCGAGCTCTAGCCTTGGCCAAGGAGTGATTGTAAACAGGTATTGTTCTTCCCAGTAATAGAATTGCTATAGTGGAACCATTTGGTATTTTGCCAAGGGCGAGAACGTAGGCTGTGTTGAAACCGAACCTCATAAAAACCTTGTGTCTTTCTCTCTTATTTACTTCCTATTTTCTGTACAAATTGTTGTTGTATGATTTGAAGTGCAGGTTGCAAGATCTAAAGTTAGAAATAAAGAAAGACTCTTGATATTTAGAAAGTACGTTTTGATTGACCGTTTGCGGAAACCCAAAAGGGAGTACGTTGGTTAATCTGCGGAAGTCTTGATCAAGAGAAGTGCATATGAAGAGGTTATCTAAAGAAGGTTGTGAACATCTACAGGAAAATTGATAAAAGTACTAAGGTTCTTACTTAAGTTGTTTAAGTTTAATTGATTGGCTTGTGAATTCAACTTTCAGTATTTTTAAGTGCGATTATTAGTTATTTATTATGTTTCTCTTGGTGTCATAAGCAAAGCTAAAAACAATATTAAAATTCAAAAAGAATCCAATTCACCCCCCCCCCCCCTCTCTTGAGAAGCTATTCCTAATTTCACTAAGAAATTATTGTAGCTTCTTCACTATCGTTAGGATATTCCAATTTTGAATGGATCTTACCTTTTCCATATCCATCTAATATAACCTTGTTCAATCACATGACCAAAGAATTCTATGCTTCATTAAGTGAAAGTGCACTTCTTTTTCTTAATATTTACTATTTTCCTTCAGCCTGTTGAACAACTTTCGTAAATGCTCTTACATTCCTCAAAAGTGGAATTGTAGACAACTATGTCATCCAAGTATACCACAACAAACTTGTTGAGATACTCATGAAATACAAGGTCATCAAGGTACAAAATGTCACTGACGCATTCATAAACCTAAATGGCATCACTAGGAACTCATATGCCTCATATCGTGCCACTAAGGTCATCTTCAGTACATCTCCATCTGCTATCCCCACTTTATAGTAGCCTAAACTCAAGCCAAGTTTGGTGAAGTTACTTTGCATAACTCAATTGATAAAAAAAATTGACAATCAATGGAACAGGGTATCTATTGGGCACTGTCACATTGTTGATCTGACAGTATTAATCTACACACATGTGCATGCTCCCATCGTGTTTCATAACAACACTAGTGCTCCAAATGGTGTTTTAAAAGAATGAATATATCCCGCTTCCAACAGTTCGTCAAGTTGTTTTCTTAGCTTTACTAGCTCTAAAGGCACCATCCATTATAACCCCTTAGTAGGTGGCTTCACTCCTGGGAACAACTTGATTTCATGCTCCACACCTCGTCATCGAGGCAAGTTGTGAGGCAGCTTCTCTGGCAT
Organism: Malania oleifera; assembly: GCF_029873635.1. Taxonomy (NCBI): domain Eukaryota; kingdom Viridiplantae; phylum Streptophyta; class Magnoliopsida; order Santalales; family Ximeniaceae; genus Malania; species Malania oleifera. The sequence continues at coordinate 69,898,819 of NC_080422.1, read as the reverse complement.
CACACTTTGTACTCATTTAACATAGCTTGGATGGTCATAGGCACTAGCTCTTGGCCTACTTCTTCTTCTACCATCAGCGTGACTAGATATGTCTATTCACCCCTCTTCAATCCTTTCTTAAGTTGCATAGTCAAAATAAATGTTTACTTTTTGAGTCCAATCCCTCATTTTGATAATAACAAACCGCAAATTACTTATGTGTGTATTCAGTGCTTGAACAGGCTTAATATTTTAGCGCACACGTAAAGAAGAGATGGAAGCCAAGAGGAACATAAAGACCATATCGTTCGGCGTATTCTATGATGAATTAAAGAAGCAAAAGAAGAAGAAAAAGACATTTGTTCTTATTGTAAATACATTTTGTTTTATATTTTGGGTTTGTATTATAATGGTATGTAATATTTGCATATTATGCATAATAGGTATTTATGTTCAAGAGGCCTTAGAATGATCATAGGAACCATAAAACTTCAAACTTAAAGATCATATGCTTGTTCACACAGGGTTGATGAAGCATAGAGACCAAATAAAACTTAAATGCACACTTATAAGTGGTCTCGAGCGACCGAACCTTTGGCATTATAAATGCCTCAGTCGACCGAAAAGGTTAAAGGTCAACAGTTTGACCAAGCCTCAGCCGACCGAACATGATTTGAGCATATCATCCTCAGTCAACCAAAGCTAAGATGTGACCATCTCCACCTTCCTCAGCCAACTAAACTGTTTGTTCAAATTGACCTCGGTCGACCGAAGCTCAATACTCGGCTATTCAAAACCCTCACTGGGCGACTGAAACCACGTAGCCTTGGAAAATCGCTTGGCTCAGCGAACCGAGTATGTCGACGGTGGACCGAACTGGAAAATTGCCTGTGAGCTATTGTGAGTGTTTGAACAACCAAACCTCTCGGATTGGCCAATTTTTTACCGCAATTAACTAAGATTAAATTTAATTAAACTCATTAATTTTTTTAAAAAAAAATCCTCCATGTCCCCAATGGTTATTTTTTCATGAATATCTATAAATTCTCTCTCATTTATCTTAATTAGTTAGAGATTAGCAAAAATTATCAGCAAGAATTCTATGAAATTTTTTGTACTCATACTCCTCTTATTGCTCAAATTCTTTCAATCTTTCGAAGCATACTACTCATTCTCCTTACAATTTGATTTGAAAAACTATTTTTTTGAGGAGAATCATTTGTTATACTCCTTGGTTGCAAACTAATTGCAACTTGAAAAGGAGTTTGATTTTTGACTGTTGTGCACATTTCATACATCTTCTTGAAGCTTACAACTCTCTCTTTTTGCATTATTTGAAACTGATTTATAGAGAGTAAGTTAAAGTTATTCCCATTGTATTTGATTGATAAATATCATTTGGGAAGAACTCATTCTTGCTTCTGAGTATTGGCATCCTTATTTCCAGATCCAAGGGCTTTCTTGTGCTATTTGATAAAATATATTTTTGCAAACTTGATCATAATCTCTATTGTGCTTAATACTAAAAATATATTTGTTGAGATATCTGATTAGGGATTCAACGTTCCTTTGATTGTTCATATATTATAATATTATATTGAATCAAAGAACTTAATCTCTTGCACATACATATATACACATAATATTGAGAGTTGATATATAACTTGACCAATCTCACCTTAAGCATAAATACTTATCATTTGTGAGTGCATTGGTTGTGTTGTGCGCATTGGTACATATTTTCTTATTGGAGAAACACATAAATTGTATACAAAAATTGTATTGATTATTGTATTCTAGGCGTGACCTAAAAAGAGTGTACTCTGTCCTATGAAGAAGTGGATTGTAAAGGTTGGGGTCAATCCTATTAATTTGACCTGAGGTTTCCCTTGTCCAGTAAGGAGAGGGAGGTTGTAACAGGTGTCGCTCCACCCACAAGTGAGCTTTCATGAAATCCTCGAGTTTGCGAACTAGATGCGGGGACGTAGGCAATATTGGTCGAACCTCGATAACATATTGTGTGTCACTTTCTCTTTCCCTTATCTCTTTACTTTCGGTATATGTATGTTTGCACTTAAATTATTGTGAATGTTTTATTTGGTTTGAATTTCTACATACATATCTACTTGGGAAATACTAAGTTTGCTATAACTATTACAACTTCTACTTAGTGTTAAATTGTTGGGTGATTGGTATTTGCGTAGACAGACCTAGGTTGTGAAATATTGCTTGTGATTAAGATTTAACCTAGGAAAAATTTTAAATTTCCAGTTCACACCCCCCCCCCCCTCCTTGGGATCACACCAATTCCAACAAGAAACTTATCATCATAACCTTTCTAATGGCTTGTACCATGCAAGGGTGGTCTCCTATCAAACAAAGGGAACCAACAAACGACATTGGCACTGCCTTGGTCCCTTTTAGGAATTTTATTCCAATAAAGACGTAGAAATCATCTAATGGCATAACTATGAAATTCACATGTCTTACCCACTACCCAAGCTTCAAAGTGACTTGCTTAGCTACTCCCAAAATAGGTTGAACTGCAGAGTTAACCACATTTAAGCATCATGAATCCTTCTCCAAGAATAAGTTGAGACTCTTTGCTTCTTCCTATGAAACAAAGTGATGGGTATCCCCAATATCAATCAAAGCACGGGTATTCTTCCCATTAATCCTCAAGCTAACAAATATCAACCATTTTGCTTGTGTAACTTTCAATTCTTTTGTTTGCCTCTCCAATGCGTTCACTAGCCACATTAGACCCGCCCTTAGAGTATCCTCCTCATCCTCATCATCCTTTAGTGCCCCCTTTGCAATGGAAGCTTGTAAGGCATTAAGCAATGACTTATGCAAACATTTAGCAACTCTATGATGGCCTCGATATAAGAAGCATGTCATTTTACCTTTACCATTGGGTGTGTTAAATGATCGAGATGACAAAGCTTCTTTTGAAGTTGATGTCTTGGTGTCAACTCCCCCACTTTTGGGTTTACCCTTTTTGAAGGACTTTCTTCCATTTCTACCTATGTCACTATCTTTGGATGTTGCTGAATTCTCTCCAAAGTAATTAGTCAACCTTCTATGGAAGCTTGTGCAATGGACAAGTCTTCAACACTTTGTATATGAAGTTTTTTCCTCGCCCATAGTTTTAAGCCCTTCGGAAAATAGAACACTTTGTCCTTCTCCGACATGTTTTGAATATCCAACATCAAAGTATAAAATTGTTTCACGTACTCCCTGATTAACCCATTATGTTTGAGGTCTCTTAACTTTTTTTTGGCATTATACTCAATTCTCTCAAGAAAGAATTAGGTCTTGAGTTTTCGCTTCAAGTTTGCCCAACTATTAATGACACAACATTCATTCTTAATCTCATTTTACTTGATACGCAACCATAGTTTAGCATCACAAACCAAGTACGTGGTTGTAGTATTCACTTTCACCTATTTTGAGTTCATCCACATTGTGAGGAAGTATTATTCCATATTAAAAAAAGAAGTTTTTCAACTCCTTGCCATCACAAGCACCCAAAAACGTCCTAAGTTTTGGCACCTTGGTTCTACTAAACTCTATAATGTTAGAGTTTCCTATAGCAAGAACTATCAAGTTTACTATTGAAGTCAAATTAGCAATCTAAGCTTGCAAGGTCTCTATTATATGTCAAAGGTCCTCTAATATTTTCAACATGAAACTCTATTGATGCTTTTGTGATCCCTTTAATTCATCAACACGTTCTATAAATTGGGCTATTTTTATGGCCACATTATTGGTTATCCCAGCTTGTGCTTCTAACACCTCAATTCTTTCAATATTAGTCAGCATGGTCTCTTAACAAAGCTTCATAATCCCACAATGAAGGCAACCAAATTCACGCAGCAATTAACCAAATTGAGATACCAACTGTCATAGGTCGAGTATTTCACACCTTTGTAAAGGGTTGTACAAGACTAGCTAAAACACTCTTGCTTAACTAGTTAGCCAACTCACTAGTTAAAGCACTCTTACTTAACTAGTCAGGCAAAAGTTTATTACAATTTACCAATAGAACACGTTCATAGCAATTGAATGAAATGTAAGTGGGAAGCAGTAAGCAATTCATAAAAGTAATGAAAAATAAGTGGTAAACATTGAAGCAACGCAATTCATTAAAGCAACACCTCCATTAATCGTGTGTCTAGGGAAGGAGATAAATAGGCTAAACAAGATTACAATGACTAGTGAATTTTGCAAATTGATGAATAGAAACTTTCCCCTAAAGAGCCTTTTATGCTAATCTAGCTCTCGCACAAGGAAACATTAAATTGTTTGAGAAGTCATACTCCCATTTTTAGGCTAGGAAAAAAATACCCTTAAGGAATAAACCTATTCTAATACTTATATGATGATAACTCATCCCATGCACATGAGACAAGTAGTCACAACCAAGCAAAAGGCCCTGAACAAGTTTGGCTCATGACTGCCAACATAAAACTTGCTAGATCACTATGATATGTATCCTTACTAATTATTCACCAAGTCATCCCAACTAGTGATGCATTGCATTTACACCACTCTAGTAAAGTAAAATGTAGGTCAAGGTGGGCTAAGTTATCGCCCCAAAGCAATGTGCCATGTCAGTTCCTGAGTATAATGTCAAATGTACAAGAAGTTCCCATATGTTCTAGGCGTGGATGGATAAAGAAGTTGTTTAAAGATACTAGAATTAGAAACTTAAAAAACATTAAAGAAAGAAAAATAAAATATAATTCTTTTTTGTTAGCCTTAGTAGCTACATCATCATTGTCATTGTGTTTTGATGATATTAACATATTTGTGGTTCCTAGCGTTTTTCCTATCTTTGCAGATCATGTTTAGTACAGGTACTCGTACATGAAGTACTGGATCAAAGGAAAAGATCAGACCGAGTTCACATCTGGTAGGAAGATCAAATGGACACGTACTCAGAAGAACTCAAGCACAACCAAAGGAAGCTTAAATGTAGTCTTATATGTATTTGGGGAGTGTTTGAGGTAGTTTATGTTGTAACTCTTGCATTTTGTTTCTTACATGATTTCTAAGTAAGAGTTGAGCAATTGCACATGCATACTAGGAAACATGAGTTTATAGGATTGCACTAAAATCTCAAACTCAACATAGATAGTTTTCAAAGTTAAATTAAAGAATTTTTCAAAAGAATCCTAAACTCAAAGTTGTTTTCCAAAGGGATAAGTTTTCAAACATCTTGGTATTTTGAACATTTTTATACTTAGTCTCGATTGTGTCAAAACGAGTTTTATGTCCTAAGCACTCAATAAAGTCAAGTATATTTTTATAAAGGATATACTAAGCATATAAGATATCAAAACAAACTTTCAAATATGTTTTCAAAAAACAAGATATCTTATATTCATGGGGAAACTCACTTGGACAAGTGTTAGGAATGGTGTATTTTCAAGAGGGGGGGTGAATTGGGTTTTTAAAGCTTAATTTAAACATTTCATCAATTCACCACAGATCATATCTCATTCAAAGTACATGCGTGTATGTAGAATAACTTTAGCGTTGAACACAAACATACACATATGTAGTAAATCTTATTTAAATTAAATGTGTGTATTTAGATGATTACGACAATAAATATAAACAGGCATACACGTGCAAAAATTAAAGTTCAAAAATTTAAATAAGAGAGAGAGAGAGAGAGAGAGAGAGAGAGAGAGAGAGAGAGAGAGAGAGAGATTTATTATCGAGGTTTGGCTAAACCAACCCATAGCCCCGCCTTGGGCATTCCTCCCCCTTCCCCCCCCCCCCCCCAAGGATTCCACTAAATGCTCACTTAAACTGGGCGGATCGACGCCACTTACAATCCTCTCCTTACTGGGCAAGGAATACCCTAAGTCACATTACAGGGTTGACCCCAACCTACACACCTCTCCTTTCGGGGCAAGGAATACCCCAGCTTAATTACTAGGTTGAACTGAATTGGTCTCCCTTATGGAGCGGAGACTCCTCAGTTCAATTACGGGCTGAACCCAACCGGTCTCCCTTTCGGGGCAGAGACTCCCTAGTTCAATTAACGGGCTAAACCTAACCGTTACATAAAAATATTTTTGTACATATAAAAATACTTCTGAAAATACAAGCAAAGATGTTCAACATTAAAGCTCAAATATGCACTTTATGATGATATGAATTTATGCTCACTAGAGTAAGAGTGTTTTTCAAAATAATTTATGTAATCTTTGAATGTGATGTATATAATAAGATGCTTCAAAGATTTGAACCCTAATAAAATACTTCTCCAACAATATTTTCAATATAAAATAGGAGAACCTAGGGTTTTTCTTTCAAAGGCATTTTGCAAATGATAATATTTGAGTTAAAGATATATATATGATAAGTACTCAAGGATTCAAGTAAGATTTATTGTTTCTTCAAAAAATTTATCAAAAGAGATTATGTGAAGAAACATAAGCTTTACTCTCCAAAAAAGTTTTTCAAGATGAATATATAAATGAGAGTAAATAATCTAAGATGATTAAAATAAATACCCAAATAAAAATACTCTCTTAAAGAAAATTTTCAAGGAATGATTAAGAGAGTAAAAAAAAACTTGCCCTAACAAAAAGATTTTTGCAAAATAAAATGTACGGGGGGGACTTTGATTAGAGATTTACCCAAAATATTTGAGAGAAAAATTTTGCTAATCAAAGTTGCTAATTGAAGTTGTGTGAGGAGTATTTATAGACTAGGAAAATTATGACCATTGGGGACACGCTCGGTATTTTGGAAATGTTTAATTACAAAATTAATTACATTTTAGCGCTTACAAAATTTCAACCCAAGAGGTTCGATCGGCTGACCTTCAATGTTGATCGACCAAACACACACAACAATTTTGAATTTTGGAACAGTTTCGGTCGGCTGTGGGCTGTGGTCGATTGGCTAGCCAAGGTAATCTCCTAAGCCTTTGTAGGTTCGCTCGCCCGAGAAAAGGTTTGGTCTGTCGGTTCATGAGGTTTGATCGACTAGAGCCCTTTTGACCTATAAGGTCGGTCGGCCAAGGAGCAGAGAACGGACCTAAAATGCATGTTCGGTCGACCGAGCATTTTAGTTCATTCAAGGGCCGGTCGTCCGAGCTTGATCGAAATTACATTTTTTCCCTTAAGGCGAGTTTGGTCAGCTGAGGTGTTTTAAAATGAAAAAGTCAGTCAACCGAGGCTTTTTAATTAAGCCTAAAAATGCAACATCGGTCAACCTAATTTTAGCCCTGATTTTGACCCTATAGACATTTCAAAAATCTTATTTGATTTTAAATTTTATGAAAAATGATTTTTTTTATTAAACTTTAGGTGCCTTAAGGTCGGTCTATGGCCTTTGAATCCTTACAGTCATTCTACAGTTCTGTCTGAGCATTCAAATCATATCATGCAAGATGTATGCATTATTACATACCAGATATGAAAACTAGATGCAATTACAATAAACACAAATATGTCTTCTTCTTCTTCTTTTACTCTTCTATGTTCCATGGAATGTGTCAAGCTTATAATCTTCAGGTTCCTTCTGGTTTCCATGTCCCTTGTTCTTATGTGTGAGTTGAAACATGACTTGTTCAAGCACTAAATACACACATAAGAAACATGTGCTTTGTCAGGATCAAAACAACGATCAAACTCAAAAGGTTAACAACAAGTTTTAATCTTCATTAGACTTAATATATTTCATATACTTTTGTTCAAGAATGTTTTAAGTCATTAAAAGGATTGTTGACAAGGAAAAATAGAGCAATCGTCAGCTAACGTAGTGCAACTTTGAAACCCTGAACATCTTTCGGTATTTGGGGCATAACTTTTGCTAGAAAAGTTCAAAAAGGACGATCTTGGTGTCCTTGGAAAGCTAAGAAAAAATCCACAACTTTCATGTTGATGACTTTTTTTTATTCATGGCACTCGTCAAGGTGTGTAGGGCACTAGTCGACAAGTCGCAGGCAGGCACTACTCAACGAGTGCAGGGGACTAGTCGACGAGCCCAATGGGCAGAATGACGCTAACGGGAAAAAATGACTAGTTTTGTTTGGGAATTACTCCCAACGATCCAATAACAGCTAGTTGGGTATTTTGGCTATAAATACATCTTCTTAGACTTGCTTAGTAAGGTTTTTGATCATCTTAGTCAATCATATCTTTGGATTATAAAACCTAACACTTTGCACTTTGCATATTAGTCTTTTATTCACAAGTGCTCATTCTCTCTTGCTTATTAATCTTGTGTGATTCAATCCTTGAGAGAATAGTGAGAGTTTGATTCGTATTTCACATTAGCTCTTTGAAAAGCATCTCTTTGTATTTCCATCATCTCTTGTAAGGTTCTTTGTGAACCGTTGTTGGTGAAGGCTCTTTGTGAACCGAAGGCTCTTTGTGATTGGGTAGGAATTTGTTCCCGAGTGAAGGGTTTGGTACCCAAGTTGTAAGGCTTGCTCCAGTGGTGAAGGATTTTTATAGTGGATTGTGGAATCCTTAGCTTGGTGCTAAGGCGTGGACGTAAGCAGGGTGACGAACCACGTTAAAACTCCGGTGTTGATTTTCTCTCCCTATTCTCTTTATTTATTTGTCTTGCGCATGATTTAAATTTCATATATTATGATATAATTGCTTGTATCTTGCCAAGACTTCTATTTTATAGAGAAATTCTTGAATACGTGAAAAGAGTCCATTCACCCCCGCTCTTGGACTATATACTCCCAGCTGGGATTAGAGTGAGGCGCTTGCATTTTCAGAGTAAAATCCAGAGCGTAAAGATCAAATGGAGTATTTAATGAGCACCTCCACCCAAGGACAATCTGTGACAAGACCACCAATGTTCAACGGCTTAAACTACCCGACTTGGAAAAACCGAATGACCATCTTCATCCAAGCACACAATCTCAAATGTGGTGTGTCATCACAAAGGGAGACTATAAGTTCAAACATGCCAAAGGTGAACCAAAACAACTTGAGGAGGTGTTAGACACCAAAATAAGGTTAGTTGAGTTTAACTTCCAAACCAAAAATTTTCTTTATTGTGCTTTGAGTGACAATGAATACAATCGTGTTTGCAGTTGTGATACCGGTAAAGAAATATGGGAAAAACTTGAAGTGACATATGAAGGTACTTCACAAGTTAAGAAGTCCAAAATTTACATGTTAGTCAATGAGTATGAAATGTTTAAAATTGATGAGAGAGAATCCATCACATCAATGTTCACTCGATTCACACACATCATAAATGGATTAAAAGCACTCGGTAGAACTTATTCTATGGAGGATAATGTTCAAAAAGTTCTTCGATCTTTACTCTAGTCATGGCATGCTAAATCAACGGCCATTGAGGAAGCAAAGGATCTAACACAAGTCACACTTGATGAGTTGATTGGGTTGCTTATGACCTATGAAATTAAGAAAAACTTGACTTCAAATCCTAAGAAGCCTAGGAAGGATAAATGCATTGCTCTTAAAACATCTAGTTCAAAATTCAAAGAAATGCTAGAAGATGATGAGGATAGTAAGGATGATATGGAATCACTCGTGAGAGACTTTAGGAAATTCCTTATAGAAAAATAACACTTTACGAAAGAAGAAGTAAGCAAAAACGAGAAAGAAGCACATCCATGTTTCATGGCTAATGAACAAGAAGATGAAGTAACTTCGGATGAGGGGGATTATGCACCTTCATATGATGAAGTTGTGAATAATTGTGCTAAATTGTTTGATGAATTACTTTTAGTTAAAAAGAGAAACAAAAATGTTGAGAAAGAGCTTGCTATGTCTAAGCAACGAGAATCCTCTTTGGAAGAAGAAAATGAATCCCTTAAAAGGAAAAATGAAGAGTGTTTTTTAAATTCTCAAAAAGAGCATGAAACTTTGAAAGAAAAGATAAATAATTTGAAAGGAAACTTGTCAAAATCCCAAGGCAAGGAACCTTGTCTTTGTTCTATCTTGAAAGAAGAAAATTGCTCTTTAAAAAGGGAAAATAAGGAGCTTATGGAAAAAGCTCAAAAAGACTATGAAAATTTTCAAGTAGAGGTATGAAATTTGAAAAATCAAATTAAAAACAGTTTAAAAGAAAATATTCTCTTGAAAAAGAAAAATGAAGATCATGGCAAAACCATAAGAGGAAAAGAAAACTCAAATAAATTCTTGGGAGCTAAAAGAAACAACTTTTCGAAAAGGAATTTGAAATCCTCTTATAAACACGTGGTTATGCCTCAACGAGCAAAAATAAAGTAAATAAATCAAGACCCTCACATGCAAACAAAATTTACTTATAATGTGAAAGAAAGGGTCACATTCGTTATTTTTTCCCTTATAAAGGAAATAAAGGCAAACAAAAGAAGTTAAAATGGGTAGTGAAGAAAAACTCATTGGCACCCAAGGAAGAATGGGTACCCAAAGAAAACACGTCATTTTTGAGTTTTTGTTTCCTTAGAACCTAGGATTAGGAAATAGGATTTAGGCAGACTTTACCTAGGCAAAAAGAATATGATGACTAAGATGTGCTTAAAGGATAAAATTCCAATTTATGCATTCTAAATTGTTAAATTACTTTGTTGGAAATTCTTGATGATCAAGCCAATGTTAATGAATGAATATGTTAAAACCAATATGATTTCTTGAATTGTATTTATCTTGAAAATTGGTTTGTTTCCTTTTATTGGCTATTATTTATGATGAAATAGCATGTAAAGCTTGTTAGTTATAAATAAATTTTATGGGTGATAAATGGAAAAACCTTATTTTTCTCATGTGAATTACTAAGGTTTTGAATTTAAGTTCAAAAGTGTGCTATGATAGGTAAATCCATCTCTTATGGAAAAGAGATATATTTCTTATTCACATGATTTGTTTTAATGATATATGTTTTAGTTTGGATACATAGTTAGAATATATAAAACATAACATTCTTAAAATTGAAATTTAATTGAAATAATCATAACAATAAGTGGTATTCTAAAATGAAGCATTTACTTGTGATATCATATATTTGAAAAATACCTTCCCAATTAGTGGCAAATTAGGAGAACATGTCTCCTATTTTCTAAGAGCATTGTCAAATAAAACCAAATTTACATCTACATGCTCTTTACCAAGTTGTTTGGACGCATTTACCATGCTTAAATTACAAGCATAAATATTTTGTACTTATTTTGAAAATGTCCATTTTTGAATGATCATTGAATGGTTGATACAACATCAAGTGGTAATGAACCTTAGAAATCATCATTCATGAGTAAGTAAGGAAGCCAACCTGAGCATTTCAAATGTTATGGTCTAGCACACACTCACCTCATCACCATAAAACATATCATAAGGGGGAGAAGTTTTAGTAAAATAAATTGTACCTCTATTTTTTTTTATGATCAAAGGGGGAGAAGATTTTTGGTGTCCTATATACAAGATGTTTGGTGTTATGTGTGGGGGAGAAGTGAAATGTATGTTAGGAACAAGATGTTTGGGGGAGAAGTGAAATGCATATGGTTGCATGAAAGTTCTTTTTGCTTAACTTGTTTCACCTTGCACGAACTTTCTATTTTATGAATTGCATGTTAAAGCTCCAATAGATATGAATATCTTTATTATTACTTATATGCATAAAGTAAAGGGGAGTAAATTTTAGATATGCATATAATTAGGGAGAGCATATTCTAGTCTCATTTAAGAATATGCATAATTTGAGGGGGAGCTTTAAAATATACCGTATAGAGAACATCAATTGTTTGTCATCATCAAAAAGGGAGAAATTGTTAGTCTTAGTGGCTACATGATCTCAATTGTCATGTTTTGATGATAACAAGTCATTAGTAGTTCTAGGTGCACTAATCTCTGCATGTTAAGCTATAGTAAGTATAAATACAAATGTAAAGATTAAGTAAATTCTTAATAGATTAGACATCACCAAAAAGGGGGAGATTATTAGCCTTGGTAGCTACATCATCATTGTCATTGTGTTTTGATGATATTAACCTACTTGTGGTTCCTAGTGTTTTTCCTATATTTGCATATCATGTTTAGTACACATACTCATACATGAAGCATTAGATCAAAGGCAAAAATCGGACCGAGTTGACGTCGAGTAGGAAGATCAAATGGACACGTACTTGAAAGAACCTCAAGCATGACCAAAGGAAGTTTAAATGTAGTCTTATATGTATTTGGGGGGGGTGTGTTTGAGGTAGTTTATGTTGTAACTCTTGCGTTTTATTTCTTGTATGATTTATAAGCAAGAGTTAAGCAATTGCACATTCATATTAGGACACATGAGTTTAAAGGATTGCACTAAAATTACAAACTCAACATATATGGTTTTCAAAGTTAAATTAACGAATTTGTCGAAAGAATCCTAAAGTCAAAGTTATTTTCCAAAGGGACAAGTTTTCAAACATCTTGGTATTTTGGACATTTTTTATACTTAGTTCTGGTTGTATCAAAACAAGCTTTATATCCTAAGCACTCAAGAAAGTCCAGTATATTTTTATAAAGTACATACTAAGCTTATAAGATGTTGAAACGAGCTTTCAAATATGTTTTCATAAAACAAGATATCTTATATTCATAGGGAAACTCACTTGAACAAGTTTTAATCTTCATTAGACTTAATATATTTCATATACATTCATTAAAAGGCTTTTTGACAAGGAAAAACAGAGCAATTGTCAACTAACGTAGTACAGCCTTGAGTCATAAACACCCTTCAATATATAGGGCAAACTTTTGCTAGAAAAGTTCAAAAAGAACGATCTTGGTGCCCCTAGAAATTTAAGAAAAAATCTCACAACTTTCATGTTGATGACTTTTTCTGATTCAGAACACTCATCAACGAGTGGAGGACACCAGTCGACAAGTCGCAGGCAGGCACTAATGGATGAGTGCAGGGGACTAGTCGACGAGTCCAACGGGCAGAATGATTCTAACGGGCAAAAATGGCTAGTTTTGTTTGGGAATTGCTCCCAACAGTCCAATAACGGCTAGTTGGGTATTTTGGCTATAAATGTAAATTCTTAGACTTGCTTAGTAAGGTTTTTTATCATCTTAGTCAATCATACCTTTGGATTATAAAACCTAACACTTTTCACTTTGCATATTAGTCTTTCATTTACAAGTGCTCATTCTCTCTTACTTATTAATCTTATGTGATTTAATCCTCGAGAGAATAGTGAGTTTGATTTGTATTTCACATTAGCTCTTTATGGAGCATCTCTTTGTATTTCCTTCATCTCTTGTAAGATGCTTTGTGAACCGTTGTTGGTGAAGGTTCATTGTAAACCGAAGGCTCTTTGTGAGCGGATAGAAATTTGTTCCCAAGTGTAGGATTTGGTACCTGAGTTGTAAGGCTTGCTCCGCCGATGAATGAGTTTTATAGTGGATTGTGGAATCCTTGGTTTGGTACTAAGATGTGAACATAGGTTTGGTGCCAAACCACGTTAAAACTCCGATGTTGATTTTCTCTCCCTATACTCTTTATTTCTTTATCTTGTGCATGATTTAAATTTTATAATTGCTTGCATCTTGCCAAAACTATTTATTTTGTAAAAAAAATCTTAAATATGCAAAAGAGTTCATTCACCACCCTCTTGGACTATATACTCCTGACTGGAACAATTAACGTTTTTCATATTTGATTATCAAGGATTGATAATAAAAATAATACTCTTAATCAGGAAATTTTAATTTTCGCCCAAACAAATTTTTCCTTGTTGCGGACAAAGCCATGGTGTCAAAGCCAAGCAATACAATTTAATGGAATGGGCAATTGAATTTCTTCAAAAGAATCTCTTTACTTTTTCATTGCCAGCTCTATTCATATATTAATTTTTATTCTCATTTCTTGATTATGGAACGATGATTCTGCATATAATTTTTTTCCTGTTTTTTTCATAAGTTTTCAATCAATTATGAATCAAAATAAAAAGTATTTTTCTTTCTTTGTTTACGCAACGCAGGAGCCAAAAGAAAGTTACAATAGCTAATTCTTTAACTTATAGTAATCTAATCCATTCATGCGCATTGGATGTTCTGCTGAGCAATTTCTGAGCATACTTTCTTTAAAATTTCAAATCTGACCATTTTCGTTTGATAAGGATGCAAGTGAAAAGGCAAAACTGTAATTGTCACGATACATGCTCCTTCCTTCTCTGAGATAATATGGGTCAGCCAAGAACGCCTTTCCAAAACCATACGTTCTGAGGACAGGTCAAAAACACTAGGACGCACAGACGCACCCATTTATCCAACACAGAACGATGGCTCCCCTTCTCTATGCACGTGCACGGACTGCTCACGGCTCGTGATTTATCTTCATCATGCCCATTTGCGGAAATTATGGCCTCGTCAAGATGGCTATCGACTCCCACTCCAAACTACATATCATGTCCTATGGCAACACAAAAATCAATCAAATGAAACAGTACTTTCACACGTAGAAAAACCAATTCAAGCCCATTATTAGGTACAATTATCACTTACAGAAGGATTTTGTCTATCAATATCGAAGCCGTTGATAGCGCAGGGCTCTGCCAACAGCTCAAGAGGTTCCTCACCTAGGCAGTTGATAATAGTCATTAATATTACATTAATCATGACTGAAGCATTTTTTTCCAAATCCATAAGTATGCATGCACGCAGCACAAGGCATGTGCACGAGCTCATACCGCTTTCTTACAAAAGATTTGGCCATTCAACAAGAGAATTCCATACCTTGTTCAACGACAGCAAGGATCCCATCTTCTGAGCAGACCATAACAGGCAAAATCCTTGAGGATGAGAAATTGCCTGAGGGTGTGTAAGGATCATACTGGACCTCCCATGCCTCACTTTCACATGCTGAATGGGATGCCCCCTCCCCCATCCCAGCCATGGATAAAATAATTGGCTGCTGTGGCCACCTTAGATCCCAGGCAAACACAGTACCTAAAGATCCTCCTGCCTTCAAAACTAGAAAATTAGAAGACCCCCCATACAGTTCAAACAAGGTGAAGAACTTACTACGTATTTGGTGTGTAAGAATGCAGAGAATTGAGGGGAATGGAATCGAGTTTATTACTTGATTTTTCATCATGCTTCCCGTTCAAATTTTCATTCCTTTCTTTCCTACTTCCATTCCTTTTGCAAACCAAACATGATGTTAACATAGATTTGGTTCCCAAAAAGGAATTGGATGGGAATGGAACAGCTATTATATAGGGATTTAAAAAAAAAGGGGGGCAGAGGGGTGGGTTGGGGGAAGAAGAAGGCAATGATATTTTAAGGCAAATAATGTCTTGTTCCAACTAAAAGTTTCCTATCCCATGTTCGTTGGAATAGAAACAACTTTTGCAGTCAGTTCTCTTAAAATGGCACCAACTTTTATGTAAGCTATTCCATTCCCCAAACCAAGTGTAACATAATAAATGTGAAACTAGTTGATAACTACTTAGATGTTCATCGAGCATTGTTTCCTTTAATATTAATGTGAAAAAGCAACAATGGAGTAACTAAATGTCCATATCTAAATAAGATAGATTTCTGAACATTGTAGACTAAATGAAGGATTGTTAAATGACTCAATAGAATCAACGCAAAAGGAAATGATGATACGGTCCCAACTTCTTGATAATTTCTTAGATGTTCATCGAGCATTGTTTCCTTTAATATTAATGTGAAAAAGCAACAATGGAGTAACTAAAATGTTCATACCTAATAAGATAGATTTCTGAACATTGTAGACTAACTCAAGGATTGTTAAATGACTCTTAAGTCATAGAATCAAAGCAAAGGAAATGATGATAAGGTCGTAACAGCAGTTCAACTATGAAATCTAACAAACTAGAGGTACCTGTCATAAGTGTGATGCATAAGCATGTCACTTATCAATTGTTTGAATGCTAATGGATGTTATGCAGCTGGAGTTCCCCCAAAAAATCATTTAATGCCTAAAGCTTTGATAAATTTCACTGATTCTAATTCAATAAATCAGCCACTGAAGAAAGAGACCCTGCCCAAATGCGCTCAAAACATTAGAGCATATTTTTGCCATGTTTTCACAAAAATAGTGATATGCAGATTTATTTTTTTAGATAAAAAAATGAAATATAATTGCAAAGAAATGAGGATAAGAAATCCCCCAATAAAAAAGAAAAAGAAAAAAAGAGGAAATTAACAAATTACGTCAAAGCTGCTTTCCAATCCCTTTGAATGCCAGACAGACAAAAGACCCCCATAATCCCCAAAAGAATGAGCCCAAAAAGAAGCAAGAAAAATAACTTTTTCTCAACACAATCTTGGGTAAGTTTTTTTATCTTCAAAAACTCATGCATTCCTTTCCAGCCATACCATTGGAAAAACAGCGCAGTCCCAAAATATCATCTTTCCTTCTTCCTGCAACCCCAAAAATTCACTTTCAAAAAATTCCTTTCCAGCCATACCATTGTAAAAACAGTGCAGTCCCAAAATAGCCTCTTTCCTTCTTCCTGCAACCCCAAAACTTCACTTTCAAAAAATCCTCAATTGTAGTTGGAGCCACCCAATACTCAATAGAGTATGAAAGCAAATCTTTATACATGCATCTTGCTGCCTTGCAATGAATGAACAAATGACTTAAAAGTCTTATTAGACTCATTGCAAAGCATGCAAATATCTGAACAAGGTCTTTGTAGGGGCTCCTTTTTTTGTAGCATATCATTTGGGTTGATCTTGTTAAGAATTAAAATCCAAAATGAAGGGCCCAAATTTAAAGGAATCGTTGCTTTCCAAACAGCTTTATGTAATAGGAATGGGCTAGGATTTGTGGATTTTATGAGATTGGAAAAGAAAGAATTAGAAGAGAATGACACTGAAGCATCCCAAATCCAAAGCCTTGTATCCCCCCACAAATTTGGCACGAAAGAATCCAGCACACCCAATAAAATGGTTAACTCACCAACCTCTCTTTCATTGAGACTTTCGAAAGAAATGAAAATCCCAGAAAGAGAACCCCCCTCAAAAGAATAAAAAACTGAAATTGTTGCATTGTGAACAGTGGAAGTTTAAACAGATGCGGCACCAACAGCTCCAAAGAAGACTTACCAACCCAAATTCCTCCCAGAATTGAATTTTATCCCACTACCTGCTTTAAAACAAGTGTGAGGAAAGAAAAGACTAGCAACCTAGGAAACAAACTTCCAAGGACTCATAGGAGTGGCATTACCGATCCCTTTGGAATCTGTTAGATCACTACTTTACCTAAAAGCTTAAGCTGTTTAGGTTATGGGCCAACAATGTATATCAAGCTTTAACACTCCCCCGCACGCGCAGCCCGATAGCACGTGAAGAGATAAACATACAATAAATAGCACCCATGGTAGGGAACATAATAATTTTTTAAAATACCAGAGTAAACGCAGGCAACAAGACTAAAACCCAGGACCTTCTGGTAACCAGCTCTGATACCATGTTAGATTACCACTTTACCTAAAAGCTTAAGCTATTTAGGTTGTGGGCCAAAAATGTAAATCAAGCTTTAACATCCATCTAAATTCTGTATTTGCTCTTAATTACCTTGTGCCATATGGAATCAGATACTAAGGAAAACCTCCATAATCATTTCACTGTTGTGGATATGTTTATAGAAACCACATTACCAAGCTCCAAACCCCCTCTGACGTAGGCCTTTTAACAACATCCCAACTAACTAAATGGTCCCTTTTAATCTCACCAACACCCAACCACAGAAAATCTCTCATAATCTTCTCCAACTTTCTAGCCACCCTAGAGGGAATTTTGAAAAAGGATAGAGAATAAATAGGAATCTTAGCTGAAGAGGCATTTGTGAATGTGATTTTACCCCTAGTGTAAGGCAGGCCCTCTTCCACCCCTCTAATTTTTTCCCCACTCTCTCAATCACAAGGTCCCAAAAAACATTTGACAAAGGGTTACCCCACCTAAAGGAAGACCAAGATAAGACAGAGGCCAAGCCAAAGACTCACAACCTGCTAAAGATCTAAAATTCTCAAGCTCCCTACTACTTGAATTAGTACCAGCCATAGCACTCTTAGACAAATTTACCTTCAGCCTTGAGATTTTGTCAAAAAGTCTAAGCAAAGTAATAACCTTCCGGAATTTCACAGCATTATTCCCAAGGAACAAGATAGTATCATCAACAAAATGCAGATAAGAGACCTCCACCCCCTCCTCTACTATGGACAAACCACTAATAAACCCCAAGTCATAGGCATGAGAAATCATCTTGCTAAGAACATTTACAACCAGAGTAAACAATAAAGGGGATAAGGGGTCTCCTTGCCTTAACGCTCTTGAAACAACAAACCAATCCCTAGCTGCCCATTAATAATGGCCAACATATTAACAGAGCTGAGACACCCTCTTACCCATTGGCGCCAAAGATTCCCAAAACTTTTTTTTCTGCATAATTTCTCCAAGAAACCCCCCAATTGACCATGTAATATATATATTTTTTTTCTAAATCTAATTTAAAAATCACTCCCTTTTTGCCTATCCTCCTTACATCCTCTACCACCTCATTTCCTATCAAAACTACATCTAAGATTTGTCTATCTTTCACAAAAGTAGAATGGGCTAAAGACCCCCAACATCTCTCTCAATCTCCTTGAAAGAACTTTAAAAAGCACCTTATAAACACTAGTAACCAAACTGAAAAAAAAAGGGGGGGGTAGCCCGGAGCACAAAGCTCCTGTGCATGTGGGGTCCAAGGAAGGGGCGAACCACAATGGGTCTATAGTACACAGCCAAACTAATAGGCCTAAAATCCTTCACCCTCCTTTACCTTATCCTTTTTCAAGATGAGAGTAATGGAAGTAGAGTTGATGCTCCTACACGCGACTCCTCCCCTATGAAACTCCTTGAAAAACTTCATAATGTCATGTTTCACCACTTCCTATTTGAAAAGAAAGCCATTGCAAAGCCATCCAGACTTGGTGCTTTATCTTTATCCATATCAAACACTATCCTAACATCCTCCAAATTAAAAGGTCTCTCTAACCACTTGGCTTCCTCAGCCCCAATCGAACTCCAATTTAACCCATCCACCATTAACCTATTCCTACCCTCATCATTATACAAATTGTAACACTCTCATGCACACATGACATCATGCTCATTTTTATCAATTTGGTTATTGCATTATCACCTTATTTAAATTGATTCATGTCTAGATATTGGTTAATTAATAATTTAATTGTCATAGATCAAAATTGGGGACTAAAAATTGCAATAAAATAATTGAAATTTAAGTAATTAGCAGTGTTTTAAAAGGCTTAATTAAGGCTTGCCTCATGGCAAGGCATGCCTAAAACGTCTTGAGGCTCAATCTAAAATACCAAATTCCAAAAAGACCAACACATTACTTGCTAAGGCTAATGCATTTTTACAAAAGGCATGCCTTTGCTCCTTAGTTAAAGCTTACATATTTTGGGTGCGTGATACTCAAGTTAGAATTGGTTACAAAACTTTAACTACATGTTTATATAAAAGCAATGTCATAATATGAGTTGATTTATCAAATTCAACCTCAAGCTTTCCAAAATAACTGAGAGTTGTATCTTAGATCATGAAAATTGTTTGAACTTTATAGGTAGTATAGCTATCTTGTCATGATTTAAGTCATGTACTCAAGTTAGCAATTTTTGAATAGCCAACAAGTAGTTTGCAAAGTATATATAATTTTCTTTTTTACATTATATTTCTAGTTTTCTTAATTTTTTTTTTCTTTATCTTTACAATACATAAATTTATTTACATTTTTTAATCTTAAAAAAAAAACTTTCTCAAAAGGCTTACGCCCCCATGCCTTAAGGCTTATGCCTCGCCTCTTAAGGGTTAAAACACCTCGCCTTACACCTCCTTCTTTTAAAACATTGGTAATTAGTGTTTATATATATATATATATATATATATATTGAACGAGTAGCCAACAAGTAGTTTGCAAAGTATATCTAATTTTTCTTTTTTACATTATATTTGTGGATTTCTTAATTTTTTTATCTTAAAAATAAATTCTCAAAAGGCTTACGCCCCAACGGCTTAAGGCTTATGCCTCGTCTCTTAAGGGTTAAAACGCCTCGCAAAACGCCATTGCCTTTTAAAACATTGGTAATTACTGTTTTTTATATATATATATATTGAACAAGTGTTGATAAATTTAGAGGATTATAAAGAATGATTTATTAAATTCATACATTATTGGAATTTAATTGGAAAAAAAAAATTATACTAGTCCTAGTAAAAATTAAAATAAAATATATTATTAACGAGACGAAAAAAAAGTATATGTTGAAGAGAGTATGTTTTAAGTAAAAATATATTTAATATTGATTGTTGACAATGGGGAAATAGTCGAAAATTTAAATTTATATATATATATACAACGTGGTGAGCTGGGAAGCATGCTTTTACATGCAACTCCCACGCATCACCCCTCCTCACCTAATTGCTTGTATTTATGCTCCCTTCCTTTCCTATTTCTCATCCTCTTCTTCCTCCCTTCTCCCTTTTCCCTTTTTTTCCTTACTTTCTTTTCCCATGACCAGCATATATTTCTTAATATTCTTAGAATATTTTGGTTCCACTCAAATTATTCTTCAAATTGGACCAAACCAAAAAATTTACATTCAAATTGATTAGTGGTGTTCAAGATTTGGGCAGTTGAACCAATGTCAGAAATTCCTAAATGAGCTGGCAAAATTAGTTCAACAAAATTTGGAACCAAAAATTGAACTTAAACAATTGGATATCTGAAAGTGTGGTTAACTCATAGTTTGCTTCTTTTATTGGGCTAGAATAGATTTCTTTCTGATTTTTTTTTTTAACTTGGATGATTTTTTTTTCTTAAAAAGTGATTAAACCATAGTAATCAAACTTGGCAAAGTTGCGAGATCTGAGAGCCTCACCTACCACTCCAATGGACAGCCATGTTAAGGAGATGCACAACAAAAACATGTGAGCTTAAGGCGAGATGAAATGGCGGTGCAGCAGCTAGCATATGAGAACTTGAGAAACCACTATTGATTTTCTAACAACCAAATAAGATAGGCAGTGGCACAAGAAGGAAGGATGAGATCCATTAAGAGAGAGGAGACACCATGGAGCCAAATCATATAAACTAGGCTCCGATCAAATCCTTTGTTGCTTGTTTAGTATTACATAATAAGTGGAAGGCCCTTGTTAAGCTAGCCTCTTGGTGTAAGACTTTAGGCATAACTTACAAACTATGTTCAACACTTGCATAAACAAGGTACCAACTATTTTTCAGTTGCTCTATAACTTAGCAGGTCTAACTAATGCTTTGAGAATACATAGCACTTGTATGGATAAATGGGAGAACTTGGAATGGCTTGCAGCCGTTGCGAAGCATTAACTAAAGTATATTCTTGCTTAACTAGTCGACCAAAGATTATCACGGTATACCAACATAACACATTCATGGCAATTGAATGTAAAATAAGCAGAAGCCGTAAACAATTCGTGAAAGAGAATGGCAAAGAAGTGGTAAACATTGAAGCAATGTAATTCATTAACAAACACCTCCATAAGCAACGTGTGTTCAGCGAGGAAATAAAATAGGATAAACAGTAACAAATGATTCACAGCAATTGAATGTAAAGAGAAAGCAGTCAACAATTCAGGAAAGTGAATGGCAAACAAGCAACAAACATTGAAGCTACATAATTCATTAACAAACACATCCATAAGCAATGTGTGTTTAGCGAGAGAAGCAAGTAGGCTAAATAGTTAACAAACGCTAGTGAATTTTACAAGATTTGATGAACACTCACCCTCCCCTCAAGAGATTTTTATGCTATTTTAGCTTTGGCACTAGGAAACATCAAATTGTCTAATGAGTCATACTCCCCTTTTACACTAAGTCTTGCACCTACTCAAAGCATAAAACATGTACTAGTATTTACATGATGGTAACCCATCTCAAGCACACAAACAAGTGATCACAGGCAACCATAATGCCCTAACAAGTTTGAATCATGACATGCTCCCCCACTTATGCAATCAACGTCCTAGTAGACTTTGACATTACATACTCTTCAACTTGGTCCACAAACGATTGCATGTCTTCTGTTGAAATCCAATTGATTTCTTCGTCTCTAAGGACTTTCCACTTCACTATGAACTCGTGTCACTTCTTCCTTGATGATGTGAACTCTCTGTCTACAAGGATGACTTCAAATTCTCTTCTATCAGGTTGTGTTGTCTTCAGTGGTGCTAGTTGACTGACTTTTGCTTGGATCTCCAATGTCAGCATTGAATGGCTTGAGGCAATTGAGATGAAACACACGGTGCACTTTCATCTAAGCCAAAGGATCAACCTTGTAAGAGGCATTCTCGACTTCAGCCAAGATGGGGACCGGTCCTTCATATTTAGTATCGACCCTATAATGATCTGATTTATTTAGGTTGGAGCTTAATAAGCACCAAGTCACCCATGTTGAAGTGCAGCAGTCTTCACCCCTGATCTGCCCTCTCCTTCATCTTCTTGGAAGCTTTTTCAGGTAGGCTCGGGCAATCTCTGCATCCTCTCCATTCTTTGGTGAAGATGTCTGCTTTTGGACTCTTTACTTTGTACGAATCATTCATTGTGTGAGATAACAACGATTGTTGGCCTATAACAAGCTCAAAAGGACTCTATTTGATTGTTGCGCTATTTTGGGCATTGAAACATAACTAAATCACGTCGAGTAGCTGCACTCAATTCTTCTTATTGGCAGTGACATAATGGCACAAGTACTCCTCTAGTAGCACATTGAATCTCTTTGTATGTCCATCTGTCTATAGGTGGTAACTCAAAGATATCAAGCTGTGAACCAAAGATTCTAAAAAGTTATGTCCAAAAGTTACCAATGAATCTAGTGTCTTGGTCACCGATAATGTCTTAGGAAACACCCCAATATTTCACAAAATGTTTAAAGAACAATTGTGTTGTCTTCTCTGCCAAACAGTAGTTTGGTGCGGGTATAAATGTACAATACTTCGAAAACATCTTTATAACAAGTATAGACCCTGCGTCTCCCACTCTAGGCCAAATCATCAGACATCTGTGGCCAGTAATACGTCTGCTTCAGTAATGCCAAAGTGTGATATCATCCTACATGACCTGCCCACATGACAGTATCCCAGCAATGTCTTCCTCATATCTCTAGCTCGAGGTACAAAGAGTCGGTCACCATGTGTCACTAGCAATCCATCTTTTAAACAAAACTGACACACTTTGCCCTCTTCCATCAACTTTATGCGGTTTGGGCCAACTAGATCTTTAGCAAGGTTCCCCTTAGTGCACTCCCACATTGTTGTCGTAACCTTACAATCAAGTGTGTTACCATCTATAAGGCCGCAGGCTCAACCTTCCTGCTCAATGCATTGGCGACTTGGTTCATCCTCTCTGCTTTGTGCTCAAATAAGAAATCAAACTCCGCCAAGAATTCTAGCCAATAGCCCTACTTGGGTGATAACTTTGGCTATGTAAAAAAGTGACTAACAGTCGAGTTATCCGTTTTCACCACAAACTTCAACCTAAGTAGGTAATGCCACCCAATGTGAAAACAATGTCTCATCACTAACATCTCTTTCTCTTGAGGTGTGTACCTCCATTTGGCTTCACTAAGCTTATGGCTTTTATACGCAACAAGATGCCCATCCTATAACAAGACTCTTCCAAGGGCATAATTTGATGCATCTGTCTATACCTTGAAAGGTTTTATGATGTTCAGAAGAGCAAGTATCGAACCTCACATCATGGCTTCCTTCAAGTTGTCAAAGGCTAGTTCCACCCATGACACTTCTTCAATAGTTCCATCAAAAAAACAGTCTCTTCGAGTACCCCTCCACAAACTATCGGTAATAGTTGCAAGTTTAAAAAAGGAACACAACTCCTTCACTATCATTAGGATCTTCCAATCTTGAATTGCTTTTACATTCTCCATATCCATCCAAATATGACCATGCTTGATCACATAACCAAGGAATTTGGTGCTCTGCTAAGCGAACAAGCACTTCTCTTTCTTCACATACAGGTCATTCTCCTTCAGCCTATCGAACACCCTCCATAGATGCTCTTTATGTTCCTCCAAAATGAAACTGTAGACAAAAATGTCATAAAAATATAACACAACAAATTTGTCAAGGTATACGTGAAAATATGAAATATCTGGTTAATCAAGGTGCAAAATGTTGCTACCGCATTCATCAACTTGAATGGCATCACCAAGAACTCACATGCCCCACAACACATCACACAAATTGTCTTCGGCACATCCCCATATGCTATCCTCACGTGATAGTAGTCTGACCTCAAGTCAAGTTTGACGAAGCATGATTTAATTAATCAAACAAATCAGCAATCATAGAATAAGGTCCTTGTTGTGCACAATCACCTTATTGAACGGGCAGTACTCTATAGGCATCTACATGTTCCCATCACATTTCCTCTTAAGCAACATAGGTACTCTAACGATGCTTCGGAAGGACGTATATAGCCAGCTTCCAATAACTCATCAAGTTGTTTCTTTAATTCTCCAACTCTAGAGGCTCCATCTGTTATAGCCCTTTTGCAAGTAGCTTCACTCCTAGTAATAACTTGATATTATGCTCCACACCCCGTTGTGGAAGCAAGTTCTGAGGTAACTTATCTGGCAACACAACTGTATACTCATCCAACAAAGCTTGGATGGCAGTAGGCACTTGTTCATGGCTTACTTCTGCAAATACTATCAGCATGACAAGATAAGTTTGTTCACCCTTCCTCAATCCTTTTCTAAGCTGCATGGCAAAAAGGAACTTCTCATTGTCTCCTTTCTTCGCAATGACTTGCACCATGCACGGGTGGTCTCCCATCAGACAAAGGGAACTAGCAAACCACATCAATACCATCTTAGTCTCACTTAAGAACTCCATTCCAAGAATCACCTGGAAATTATCCAATGGCACAATTGTGAAATTCAAATGTCCCGCCTACTATCCAAGTCTCACAATCACTTGTTTGACTACTCCCAGAGTAGGCTAAGCTACAAAGTTAACCGCTTTCATGTGTCCCAAATCCTTCTCTAAGAATAAGTTGAGTCTTTGCACTTCAGCCTATGAAATATGGGTAACTCCAATATCAACCAAAGCAACGATGCTCTTCCCATTGATCCCTAGATCCACAAACATTAATCCTTTAACGTGGGTAACTTTTGGTTATTTTGTTTGCCTCGCCAATGCATTCACTAACCACATTGCACCCATCCATGGGGTTTCCTCCTCATCCTCATCATCTTGCAGCGCCCCCTCCACAATGGAATCTTGTTAGGCATTGAGTGATGACTTGTGAGGGCACTCGGCAACCCTGCGAAGGTCTCGACATAAGAAGCATGTCATCTTACCCTTACCACTAGGTGTGTTAAATGTTTAGCAAAACGAAGCTTCTTTGGAAGTGGATGCCTTGGCGTCGGCTCCCCCACTTTTGGGTTTGCCTTGAAATATTTTTCGTAATTTCCACTCACACAACTCTCCTTGGATGCTATGGAACTCTCTCCAATTTAGTCAGTCAAGCACTCCGTGATAGCTTGTGCAATAGGCAAGTCTTGAACTCTTTGTTGATGAAGTTCTATCCTCGTCCATAGTTTCAACCTCTCAAGAAAATAGCACAACTTGTCTTTCTCTTACATGTCCCAAATATCCAACAATAAAGCGAAAAATTGTTTCACATACTCCTTGATTGAACCATCGTGCTTAAGATTTCTTAGTTTACGTCAAGCATTGTACTCAACATTCTCAGGAAAGAATTGGACCTTGAGCCCTCTCTTCAAATTTGTCCAACAATCAACTACATAGCGTCCATCCTCAATTTCATCGTACTTGGTGAACTAGGGTAATCTTTGGTTGGCATAGTCTCTTACCAATGCTTAACACAATCCCACAACAAAGACAATTGAATTCACGAAGCAACTAACCAAGCTCTAATACCAATTGTCATTGGCCAAGTATTTCACACCTTGTGAAGGGTCTTGCGGCACTAGCTAACACATCCTTGTTTAACTAGTCAACCAAAAAATTATTGCAGTTCACCAACAAAACACATTCACAACAATTGAATGTAAAGAAAGTGGAAGCAATAATCAATTCATGAAAGCAAATGGCAAGTAAATGGTAAACATTGAAGCAACATAATTCATTAACAAACACCTCCATAAATGTGTGTTTTTAAGCGAGCAAGGCTAGTAGGCTAAACATGTTTACAAAAGCTAGTGGGTATTACAAGACTGAAGAACTCTCACCCTACCCTAAAGAGCTTTATAAGCTATTTTAGCTCTGGCATTAGGAAACATCAAAATGTCCAAGGAGTCATACTCCCATTTTACACAAAGACATGCACACTCAAAGCATAAAACATATACTAGTATTTACATGATGACAAACCATCCATGCACACAAGAAAAGCGGTCATAGGCAAGCATAATGCCCTAAACAAGCTTTGCTCATGACACACTCCTATGAAAAAAAATGGGAGGAGAACTTGGAATGGCTTACTGCCATTTGAAACTCTCCCTCAAAGGAAATGTGTAAGCTAACATGGGTATCATCCAAATACCATACTTGTAAATCAAGGAACCCAATGATGTATGAAAACACTCACTTTGATGTAGAAAATAGTGCATTGAAGCCAATATTGAAGTGAAAACAAGGTGCTTTGATATTGACAAATTCAAGTCATTGATTGCTCAAAAGGCTAAATAGCTAATTTGCTTTGTAGTATTTAGGTTACTTCACTGCCAAAATTGTTGTAAAGGTTACTGTGCCTGTGTCCCTTTAATGTTAAATATATGATGCCTACATTGTGCTAAAAGAAAGACAAAAGCTGGAACCTGATCAGGATTTGATTTACTGTTTCATTGTCGTTAACTTCATACATCACCCATTAAAGTAGTTGCAACAATCAATATAAATAAATAAATAATGTGAGAGTTTGTGCGTGCGACTATGTGCATTGTTGGCCAAGGCGTGGATAACAATTGGTCTGACCAATAGACCAGTAGTATGGATTAAGTCACAATCAAAATATGACACTACGATTATTATAGTTTAAATGGTTTCAGTGACACATTTTCCATTAATTATGACTTTTGTTGTGGTAGCATATGCTCGGTCCTATAAGTGGTTTTAAAACCAATGTCATGAGTTTGATCCTCAACACTAGTGGGCAATTGCTCTGGAGTGGGGGGGAGGGGTTATTAGTCAAGGTGTGGCAAAAATTGGCCTATGTGGTGAAGGCTTCGGGCATAGGCAAATTTACTATCAAAATGTGGCACTTGGGCTGGTGTAAGATAAAAATATTTGAGTGGCTCTCTCACTATTAGTTATAACAGTAGGATGTTGGTGATCCTATACATAAATATATTTATTTATTTATTTATTGGTGCAATACAAATGCTTGGATATTTTTTTGAACAGCCCTATACAGATTACCATTAACTAACATCCAAATACATATAAGAGAGACAGCATTTAATAAGACTTTTATGCTCAATACGAATAATAAGCTGCAGCAAAGCAAACATCTTACCACACAGGTGTGCTTTCGTGATGGATGAATATCAATGGAGTGAACAATCCCAGAGGTAGTTCCTTGAGCCCTGCAAGATTATAGACATAAGAAACTTTGCAAAGACCCCTTAACTAAGAATAACATAAAAAATAGAATCGCTTATGTTAAGATCAAAATGGCTATAGTGGTGTCTGAGATATTGATGAATACATATGCATCACACAAATTTTTAAAAAATAGAAATTAAAATGAAACTAACTAAATTTTAGAAATATCATAAGTCACAACAATGCTTTTTAAAGTTGCGGAACAACAATATTCTTCTTGTTGGGGGGACGGGTCATGGAGCACGTGGTGGTACCTTGGTGGCCTCTTGCACTCTGGCTCACCAACTTAACTTCTTTTCACTTTTCTTTGTTTTCTTATGCAAATAATCAACTTTAATTCCATTTGGTATCACTGTTAAAAATTATGAAAATGAAAATTCAAAACAAAAATTAAAAATTGAACAGCAACAATTGGTTTGGTTAATATTTCTAAAACCAAAAAAAAAAAAAAAAATTAAAACTAGTTCAGACAAAAGCTCATTTCTATCTTTGAATAAAATAACAATTAAAAAAATATGATTAGAATAATAAAAATACAAAAGAACAGAAATTAAAAATATCACATAAAAAATAGAAATTACTATAATTATTTTATCTAATTATTATAATTCAAAACTCACATTTTAGTGCTACAAGAAAAATTTTATAGAAAATGACAATTGAAAAATAGTAAAGATAGTAAGACTTTTAGCTTTTCCACTTTTTTTTAAAAAAAATTTATGGATTTTTTATTATATATTTAAATTTGTATGGTCATTTTATTTTTATTTTAATTAAATATTATGCATAAAATAATGATAAAAAGTTAATTTTGGATATCAAAATACAGATTGCGAAAACAACTCAAAACCATAAAATTTGGTTTTCAGTTTTTCCACAACAGAAAACCCACAACAGACAAAAAAACTAGCAACCTAACAGAACCTGTTTCTTCACCATATAGTAACAAAATGAAAAAATCAAAAAAAGAAGAGATACCTTCCAGCACAAAAGGAGATCTTGTGTTTAGAACAAGTATAAAGTGGGAAACAAATGGCAGAAAAAAAAAAATAGAAATAAATAAACAGCAGTGAATATTTTGCCATGGGGATAATGGCCCAAGGGAAAACCTTGACGAAAATAATGTCCCCAAAGAAGACTTTAATTTATAAAGGCATATGAATTTCACTAGACATGACAATAGGTGTGCCACTTAGCTGAATACAGGCTTCTAAATCTGGCAAACAATGTATCATCACGAAAACTAATTAAAAGCCAATAACTAAACAGCTAAAACAAAACCTTTGAACAAGACATCCATAGGTCCAACGCAGCACTGATTGTACCAGTGTACTGGGATCCACCTGGGTTGGTTCTTTAAGTTTTGGAACCCATAACAGGTCCATCATTGGACAAAAACTAAAACCAAACCTTCTGGGCCTGTTGTTCAGGTCACCTTCATTTCAGTAAACTATAAAGATCCTTATTTGAAAGTAAGTTTAGTATGCCTCCCACTAGGGTGAACTACCAAATTATGGACCACCCGCTAGGAAAGCCAGAATGTTACAGCTAAAAGAAAGAGAAAGAGATTTTTTTTTTCCCTATTTTTGAGTAATTGCAAATACTTGTATTGAGCTTTCTAACATCAGAACTTACCCCCACCCCCTTTTGAACTTTAATGCTATCTGAATTCCTTAAGCATCAACCATCAATTAAAAGTCTTGGACTTGATAATGCCAGAGGATACTTCTTAAAATGACACGTTTAATCTTTTATACCTTAAAAAAAAAAGAGGGAGGGAGAGGGGGGGGGGGAGCGCGGGGGGCCAGTGCACAAAGCTCCCGCGTATGCGGGATCCGGGGAAGGGGTGGACCACAATGGGTCTATAGTATGCAGCCGTACCTTGCATTTTTGCAAGAGGCTGTTTCCACGCCTCGAACCTGTGACTTCCATGTCACACGGCGACAACCTTACCATTGCGCCTAAGCTTCCCTTCTAATCTTTTATACCTTTAGATAACAACAAAATTCCATTAATCACTAAATAAAAGTACAAAATATGGAGGATGAGACATCCTCTACAAATCATCTGACGACAATAACACTGCCTTCCAATCCCTTTGAAGACTGGGCAGAGACATCACCCAAAAAATAAATCCCAAACGAGTGTGCCTACAGAGGAGCAAGAAAAGTAACTCTATCCCAAAGCAAAACTTGAGAACCATCTCAGCCTCAAAAATTTGTGTGCTCCTATTGAACCACAAAATTCAAAAATATGGCATATACTCTACAAGTAAATAAAGCCCTCCCTCTTCTACTTTTCCTAAAACCCCAAAATCTCACTTGCAAGTACACAATTTGTAGAGACACCATGCTTCACCTAAATATGAGAAAAAGAGCATTCTAATTGTGTCGCCAATCAGCAATGACAAGAAAGGTGCGCACTAGTCTGTTGGACTCAGCACAAGGTACACACATTTCTGGGCCCAGGGGATGAGATCCCAGGGTCTCCTTGTAACAAGCCATTCCTGTTAATCCTATTAGAAGTTAAAAAGTCCAAAAAACCCAAATCTAAAAAGGAACCTTTGCCTTCTATGAGGCTTGATTCAAAGGGCAAGGAGTAGGAATTGAGGGTTTCAAAAGATGAGTGACAAAAGACTTGAGAGAAGGACCCCAAGGAATCCCCTAACCAAACCTGAACATCTGCCTTGTAAAAGGAACGAAAGATTCAAACACACTCAACAAATAAGTAAGCTCATCAGCTTCTCTTTCCTTAAGCATTTAAACAAATGGATGTGCCACAAAAGAGTGCACTCCTCTGAATAGAAAAAATCTTAAATTGGTGCATTCGGAAAGGTGAATGGTGGACATTCTAAAAAGACGAGGCCCAACAACTACAATGAAAACTCTCCCACCCAAATATCCTCCTAAAACCAAACACTATTACTGTTACCCACTTTGAAAAATGTATGAGGAAAGAACAAACAAGCAAATTGTGAAACAAACTTTCAAGGACTCAATTAGAAACCACATTACCAAACCCCAATTCCCCTTCAGACATGCACACACACAATTACGCACAAAAAATTTTAAAATTTAAAATTAAGATAAATATAATTTAAAAATTCAAGGCATATTGTAGCATTTAAATTATATTATTTGTGAACCATTAATTAGTTGTCATTGAATGACTAAATAATTGCATTAGATTCTTTAAAATGCCAACCTTACACTAACATGTTTAAAATTAATAAATGCATTAAATTCTTTGAATATTTCTTTGACATTAGACAATTTGCTTAACAACCCAGAATTTTGTAATACATCACTGTAGAGGAAAATTTTTTATTTGGAATAAATACTTTTATTTTATAAAATTCCAATGGGAGGAAATACCCCACGAAAATGAACTTGGGTCTGCCACTAGGCATGAACATGCTTTCTTGGGCAGAACAGGACTAGAAGAAATAATGTTTACACCTAGTGGTAGTCCACATTTACCTTAGTAAGGGCACTTATTCTCACTAAAAGTTTATAAAATAAATTTTATTCCAAATTCTAAAAAAACATAATTAAAATATAATTATGCCCCACATTGATACCATAAAACGAGGATTGTGAAGCAAATTGATCATTGTGCATAAAGAATATTCAAAAAAAAAAAGACCAAATAAGGAAAACTTCATCCATGCCATAATAAATTATAATTTTGAGAAAATTATTATCACAATATTTTTCTACTTTTCTTCTGCATGGAGACATTTTACTCCCACCAAAAATATTTTTGGTATTGAGTCTATCAATCCAACTCGTCAACGAAGGCTTCATTGATTCATGACATAGATTAATTAAATTTATACACAAAAGGGACATTTTTATTTTAAAGAATCAATAATATATTAAGTAATTTTATATAAAAATCAAGACAAACCACAAAACTTGTCGTTTAAATTGTATATATGGTAAACCTTGATTTTAAAATTACAACAACAACAACAAGCCTTAAGTCCCACTAGGTGCGGTTGGTTACATGAATCTTTTTCCGCCAATTCACTCGATCGAGAGTGTTTTCCTCTATTAGATTAAGGGCTATTAAACTCTTCCTCACTACCTCATTCTCATGCCAGAAATAATAAATAACTCACTCCTCCACACAGATGCTCTACTATAGGCCGGCATTTCAAATGCACATACCATCCCTTATCTTATCTTCAACCGGTGTTATGCCTAAATTATTATATATATGCTCGTTTCTTATTTTATTTTAATGTTATACCACTCATCCACCTTAACATTTGCATTTCAGCAACTTTAAAATTACACTTAACTTAGTTCTAAATTTTAAAATTTTATTTTTTAGATTTTAACTAAGTATATGTCTGGGTGTATATGCAAATATAAGTTAGTCACGCTAATTAACGTAGATGGGAATTGATGACATCTCCATTTACAACTCATATGGGAATGAACATTGTGTTGTAACACATATAAAGACAAATTGCACGAATCAAGGCCAAGATTGAGCAGAGCACATCTAGCCTACAATCAAGCAAGATCATTCAAAATCAATTTTGTATATTTTTGTAACTACAGCATTGACTTAGACAAATCTGTAACTGCTGCATAGTTTTAGCAAAATTGATGTACATTGCCGTAAATAGTTTTTCCCAGCTGTGTATATAAGTCGGCTCTTATTACATCAATAAAGTGTGGGAAAATATTCATTGAAAAACAGCAATGTTATTTCTTCTATATGGTAACAGAGCTCCATTCTCGCAAGAGCAAACGATCCCAACTATGTCGTCTTCCTCAGCTCACCTCCCACTAAACACCCATCTCCTTTCCAGCACTGATAAACAACTTATTGCCCTCAATATCACTGCCAAAATCAATGAAAAGTTAACACCCTCCACTTTCCCTCAATGGCGTGCTCAATTCGAAGCCCTCCTTATTGGCTATGATTTGTTTGACTATGTCAATGGCATATCTTCTTGCCCTTCTCCCGTTGGCACTTCAACTACCAAACTCAACAAAACTCATTGGGTTCAACAGAACAAACTTATCCTCAGTGCCATCCTAGCCTCTACATCTCCCACAATTACACCGCTCATAGCCACAGCAAAAACATCACACAAGGCTTGGAATAAACTCAAAACATTATATGCTAGCCGTTCAAGAACACGAGCTTTGCGACTCAAGGAGGAACTCACCTTGATTCAGCGTGGAAATAGATCAATCTCTGACTACTTACATGCTGTAAAGGCTTTGGCAGATGAAACCGCCATCATCGATCATCCAATATCCGATGACGATTTAACCCTCTATGTCTTGAATGGATTAGGGCCTGATTTCCGTGAGATAGTTGCACCGATCCAAGCACAGGAGAAGTCATTTGTGTTTGAAGAGCAGCACGACCTCTTGGTAGGTCATGAATCCTATCTCCGGCGTCTAGAGGCAGCTACTCAGCTAATAACAGCGAACTACATGAATAAAGGGAAACCTTCGTCTGGAGGTGACCTCTCAAAGAAGTCTTATGAACCTAACGGATCTCAACGTAACCAAGGTCAAAGCCCAGCCCGCCAATTCAATGGTCACCAACATGATGGACGTCACTTCAATAATGGATTTGCCAAGCCCAATAACAACCAGAAACGTTACAGGCCATGTTGTCAACTTTGTGAGCAAATGGGCTATACTGCGAAGTACTGTTCTCAGCTATAGTCCAATGATTTTACATCCAATTGCGTGACCTCCTCTAACGTAAAAGACAAAACATGGCTCATGGACTCAGCGGCCTCTCACAATATAACGGGCCTCTCAAATTTGATGGTACTGATGCAGTAATTCTTGGTGATGATTCAGGTTTGCCTGTCTCACACATTGGTTCTTTGGAATTACACTCACCTAATCGCACCTTTATCTAGCGTGATACTCTTTGGGTTCCAAATCTTTCCAAAAATTTAATTTCAGTACATCATCTTACCAAACAAAATAATGTTGTTGAATTTCACCCCTTTCATTTCTTTGTGAATGACAAGATCACCGGGGGGGGGGGGGGGGATTATACTTCAAGGAGCATGTGACAATGGTGTCTACACTTTTCCGGAATCAATGTTGTCTCCTCCCTCCAAAATGGTTGCTAATGTGTATGAACGGACCTCAATTGATGGGTGGCACAAGCGTCTTGGGTATCCATCTTTTCAAAGTCCAACATCTTGTTAAGAATTTGTCTCTTCCTGTTGTCAAAACAAAATTTTTTTCTCAATTGTGTAGTTCATGTTCCATTAATAAAGCACATCAACAACCTTTTCATGCCAATAGTCTTCAAAGTCATGCACCACTTGAACTTATTTACACTGATGTTTGGGGACACGCACATTATACTAGAATCGACGGATCCCGTTCCTACCTTATTTTGGTGACCGCTTCACAAAATACATGTGGTTCTATCCAATGGCTACAAAATCCGAGGTGTCTACAGTTTTTCCTCACTTCAAAAAATTTGCAGAGACACGCTTCCAACCAAAATCCAAAATTTGTACTCTGATAATGGTGGTGAATTCATTGCTTTAAAATCTTTTTTATTGGACAATGGCAAATGGTCACCATACCACCGCCCCACAACAAAATGGTGTTTCCGAGCATCGTCACCGTTATCTTGTCGAAACGGGTCCAACTCTTCTCCATGATGCATCGCTACACATTTCATATTGGCCTCACGCCTTCCAAACATCCTCTTACCTAATCAATAGGCAACCCACTCCTCTTCTTCAAAACATTTCTCCTTTTGAAGCTCTTTTTGGTCAAAAACCAAATTATCACAAATTAAGAAACTTTGGGTGTCTTTGTTACCCACTTACCCGGCCCCACAACACTCATAAAATGGAGCCCAAATCCTCACCTTGTGTGTTTCTCAGGTACTCTCAAACCCAAAGTGCCTACAAATGTCTTGATCTCAAAACTCACAAGATTTACATTTCTAGGCATGTGCTATTCGATGAATCAAACACTCCCACTATGTCTTCTCCCAACCCGAAGAGCCAAACACTAGAACCCCACACTGTTCCTCTGTTCTTCGATGCCCAGGTCACGCCCATGCCCTCATCAACGTCGTCTACCCTGCTGCCCTCATCAACGAGTCTGGAAGGTGTAGCCTCTGGCGACGCATCCTCCTCAGGTAATCTCGCCAACCCTCTTTCTTCTTCTCTTCAGGTTTCATCTGAAAATCTACATCATAATTCCTTGCATTTGAATTCCTCATCTCCTAGTTCTCATCACAATACTTGTCTACATAATTCAAACTCATTGTTTTCTCACCCCTCACCTATTACACAAACACTAGGACAGGCCGAAAATTCCCAAAACTCGAATGCTCAAATCCCCTTAAACCCACCTATTCAACGACTTCACCAAATGACAACTCGGTCTATGAATCAAATTTTTAAACCCAAACAACTCAATTCCATGTCTAAACATTCACTCCCTGAGACCATTGAACCAACCTGTGCGAGTCAGGCTTTAACTCTGATGGAGGGACTTGCGGAATAGCCTGAAGATCCGGCTGTAGTGCATACGGATAACAAAAAAAAATTTGATCTTGCAAACTCTAATTACATGATTAGGATTATACCTGTGAGATCTGTCCCGTTTGATCCCAAATCTGCAAGTACGAAAACGAGCTCTTGAAGACGACCACGAATCTTCTACTGTATTCCTTGAACATGCCTTGCTCCTGAGAGAGTGGGCTCGCAAGCAACTGCTGGGGTTTTCTTCTCTCACAAAAACATCTGCCTCTGTGAGAGTTCGCACGTCTCTCCTAGCTGCTGAATGGAGCGCTTGTATATAGGCTACAACAGGGACCTCTAGGCAAATATGACTAAGGCTTCCCACGTAATTAAGAATTTCTAATCCGACCCAAATTCATCCTTAATTACGTTAATTATAATTCATACCACTAAAGAATTATAATTGCACTACTATCATATTCAAAATTAAATTTCAAACTTCTATTATTAAATGCTTATTTATCTCCACATGTAAAGATTACAGATACCCGTCTATTAAATTAAATTACTGACGATTTAATTAATTGACATATTAATTACCTGAGACCTTCCACTTAACTTATTTGATGTACCGAATTCAAAATCCACCTGCAGGGTTTGACACAATCAAAACTTATAAGCTTCCTCAAGGGGGTATCATCAATCCCGATACCGAACCGTGGATTCCATCAATAATTAATGTTCACCATACATAATGTCATCACCCAACTCACCGAGTTTATTGACCCATGAAGAATCTCACTCTTCTATAAATCAAAGTAATAAATACTATATGCATATGTCCAATAATCATATCTGGATTAAGAGCATAAGCACTCATAATAACCATGAGGTATTAATTGTTTTATATAGTCAGTATAAAAACAATTACCTCAAGACGGTCCTGTTCAATACACACAAAGTGTATTAGCACAAGGAGTTGGAACTGTACCATTCCCAATCGTCAAGACAAAACTATTAAAACCTTGTGCTACAGTCCTATCAATGGTGTGTCCAATTTCATTTAAGACTATAAACAATAAACTTATATTCTATAAGAACTGATGATCTAATATTCTATGTATAAGTCATACTCTACACACTAGATCACCTGCTATATAGAATAAAAGACATAAATGCATAATCATTAAATAAATAATGTCAGGCAAACATTACTCACAAAGATTCTCATTAAAATGGAATAACTAAAGTTATTAATAAATACTAAAACCGGTTACATAAAGCATGTAGCATGTCTTTTAGTATAAATACCTAACAATCTCCGACTTAGACTCAAAGTCATGCTGCCATACATCTCACTCTCATTCCCTCTACATGACTATCAAAAGTACTAGCTGGTAAGCTCTTTGTAAACAGGTCTGCCAGGTTGCTTGCCGATGCAATCTTGGTCACCATCACATCACCTCTGTGCACGATATCTCGTATCAACTGATACTTGCGCTCGATGTGTTTTGCCCTCTTGTAGGTCCTGGGTTCCTTTGAGTTAACAACCGCCCCACTATTATCACAATAAAGTGTAATAGGCGATTGTACCGAAGGCACCACTCCTAGATCCAATAGAAAGTTCCTAAGCCAAACGGCCTCCTTGGCTGCCTCAGAGGCTGCCACATATTCGACCTTCATAGTGGAATCAGCAACACATGATTGCTTGATACTCCTCCAACTAATGGCTCCACCTCCTACAGTAAACACATTTCCAGAGGTTGATTTTCTAGAATCCTTATCTAACTGAAAATCTGAGTCTATGTACCCAAAAGATACTAGACTATCTGCCTGATAAACCAACATATAATTTCTAGTCCTTTTCAAGTACTTGATTATATGTTTTACCACAGTCGAGGGTTCCCGCCCTGGGTTAGACTGATATCTGCTGACCATGCCTAAGGAAAAACAGATGTCAAGTCTAGTGCAAAGCATAGCATACATGAGGCTTCCTACTGTTGATGCATAAGGAATTGCCTTCATGTTCTCTACCTCAATCAATGTTTTAGGACACTGATCCTTGGATAGAGAGATTCCATGTCTGAAAGGGAGTAACCCTTTCTTGGAATCCTGCATGCTAAAACGGGCAAGAATCATATTGACATAAGTAGCTTGTGATAAGCCCAACATCCTTTGCTTGCGATCTCGCAAAAGCTTGATCCCAAGGATGAGACTGGCTTCTCCCAAGTCTTTCATGTTGAATTGTCCAGATAACCATACCTTAACCGAAGATAATACCCCCACATCGTTTTTGATGAGTAAGATATCATCCACATATAGCACCAAGAATACCACCACATTTCCATCATGCTTTTTGTATACACATGACTCATCCGGGCATTGATCAAAATCATAAGATTTAATGGCTTGATCAAAACGGATGTTCCAAGACCTAGATGTCTTCTTAAGTCCATAAATGGACTTCTTAAGCTTGCACAACATGTGTTGTTGGCTTACTGCTACAAAACCATCTGGTTGCACCATATAGATGCACTCATCAAGACTTCCATTAAGGAAAACTATCTTGACATCTATTTGCAAATTTCATAATCGAAATGAGTTGCAATGGATAAAAAAATCCAGATAGACTTTAGCATGACTACCAGCGAGAAAGTTTCCTCCAAGGACTTAAATTTCGGTCGAAATGTCGAAATTTCGAATTTCGAGGCGTCCCAAAAGGAAATTGAGAGACAGATTTGGTTTTGAAAAAATTCGACCGAAATTTCGAGCTTTCAACAAATTTCATTCGAAATTTTGAAAATTTCAGTTGTTCTTCCGAAATTTTATGGAAATCATGTAGAAAAAAAAAAAAAATTGGAGGGAGGAATTTCAGCATTGTTCAGAGTATTCTTAGATTTTATTTTGTTTTTTCCGCGTGATTGTGCACGTTGTGCAACCCATGAGTGTATACAGTGAAAGCAAAAATCTCACAGAGATACTCTGCAGATGCATCATTCAACCCAATAATTCCACCACTACCGCTACACAATTTATTTGTATAAATTAACATCATGTAGCATTCGAATACATGCCTCAAACTCTCAAAGCCTTCTTCTTCTTCCATCTTCAAACTTCAAAAAAAAAAACCCAAGATTCCAAATTTTCTACTGCCTCCTGCCTCCTGCCTCCACCTTCGAAGTTTGAACTCCAAAAAGCCTAGCCTTCAGATCCCCTCCTGCTTTGACCCTTCGAGCCTCTGCCTCTAGTTTTCGGCTTCACCCTCCACCTCCATCGTTGTCGCACACTCATAGTCGTAGCCAGCAGCAAGAACTCCAGCCTGCAATCTTCCTTTTTGCTAAGGCTCTCGCAGAGCTGCGAGCAAGAAACCGAGAGAAGAGAGACGAGAGACGAGAGTCGAGAGTCCACTGTCGCCCCTCCCTCCACGAGCAGCAGCCAGCTCCACAAAATAAAAGGGCTGAAAACTAAAGGCAATTTGTGGTTTATGTTTTAAATAACATGTTTTAAGTTTTTTTATTTACTCAAAATCTCCCTTGCCCCCAATATATTTACGACAATGCCCTCCTCTCCCATTTACAGTATTTACCCCTTAATCAGTTAATGTTACTACTTTGCTAGTATAGTAAATAAGTTAATAACTAGTAAATTTAGTAACTAAATAAAATTAGAATAATTTACTATTATTGTCTTATTATATTATAAATTAATAAATTATTTCATTTATTTAAATATATTCATTTTAAAATTTTATTACTCAATAATAATTTTGTAAAAATTATCATTAATTTTGTAATTTTAATTTAATAATTTAATATTTCTCCTAGTCATTAATTTATCTTTATTTAGCATCTACATATTTTTATTTTAAAATTGTAGAGTAACATCCATATATTTTTATTTTTTTTACAAATTTAGAGTAATTTAACACCTAATCATTATAGCCTAGTAATTAAATAAATTAAAGTACTTATTAGCTTAATATAGTTTAAATTATTTCATTTATTTGACTAATTTAATTTCCATAATTTATTAGTAATTTTGTACATTATCATTAAATTTTGTAAATTTAATTTAATATTTTAATGTTTGTCTTATTTATTAATATTATATTGATAATAAAACATCTCAAATAATTTTATTTTAAAATTGTTGACTAATTTAACACCTAATTTTTGATTCATTGTTACCTTGTAGGAAAGTAAAATTATCTACAAAAATGTCTCAAGGAAGAAAACAAGATTCAGTATGGGAACATGTATACCCAATGCTCAATGTAAAGAATGGATTTATTTGCAAATACTGCAGAATACAAATGAAGAGTGGTGGTGCAACAAGATTAAAAATGCACCTAGCAAATTATGACCCGTAGCATAATATAAAATTCTGCGACAAAATACCTCCAGAAGTTAAGCAAAAAATGAGAATTGTTTTAGAAAGAAAAACAACAGCTAAGGCCAAAAAAATAGAAAGAATGGATCATATAAAAAATGAATTGCATAGGAACTTGATGCAACCACAACAAATTGATGAAGTTGATGATGTTGACGATATTGCATACCCGCCTAACATTTCTTCCTATGAAAGGTTTGCATATTGTCAAGCATTCTATGCTTCAAAATAGACGAAATGGGAAAGAGACCAATCTTGTAGGTTCGCAGGTAGCCAACAAGGAGGCAATTCAGGGGCTAGTAGTAGTGGAGGGCAACCTCCAATAAGGCGATCTCAAATTGTGAGAGAGCCAGAAATAGAGTCATATATTTCAAAGTCTTCTCAATATTACAAGTTAGGCGCAGCAAAACAAAAAAGCTTGAAAATATATTCAAATGAGGTAAAATAAAAGAAAAAATGAATAAGTTGATTTCAAAGTTTTTTATATATGATAATGTTCCACCTAAAAAGGCAAAATCACCTCATTTTAAAAACATGGTATGGGGTTGTCAATCAGCTGGAACGGGAGTCGATCCACCAACACCCTATGAAATCAGAACAAAATACCTTGATTCAGAGGTAAAAGAAATGGAAGGCCACGTAGAAGAAATGAAGAAAAAGTGGGCCACGTATGAGTGCACTGTAATGTGTGATGGATGGACAGGCCTTACAAAATTATCCATTATAAATTTCATGGTTTACTCGAAAGGAAGCACAATTTTTCTAAAGTCGGTAGATGCTTCTGACAAAATAAAAGACCATGAATACATATATTCCCTATTAAAACATGTTGTGCAAGAGGTAGGAAAGCAACATGTTGTCCAAGTGGTGACCGATAATGGTAGTGCCTAAAAGAAAGCGGGTCTAAAATTAATGAAAAAATTCAACTTGTATTAGACTCCTTGCGCCACCCATTGTATTGATCTCATTTTTGAAGAGATCGGAAAAAGAGAGGCAATAAGCATAGTGATCTTGCAGGGGAGACAGATCGCTAATTTTATATATAATCATGGATGGTTGCTTGCTAAAATGAGAGAACACTGTCAAGGGGATATTGTGCATCCAGGGGCCACACGATTTGCTACAAACTACATTGCACTTGATAGCCTACAAAAAAAAAAGAGTAGGTTTAAAATCTCTATTCACGTATGATGAATGGGTTGAGCATGCTCTTAGTCGAACAAATATGGGTAGAGAAATTAAAAGTACAATTCTTAACCATCAATTTTGGGATAGAGTGGCAAAAGTTTGTAACATTTGTAAGTCTATATATCGAGTATTGCGTATAACTGATAGTGACGTGTGGCCAACATTAGGAGTTGTGTTTAAAGCAATAACGATGATGAAAGAGGCCATTGAAGTAGGTGCAAGAAGTGCAAGATGGGTTCTCAAAGTAATCAATGACTAGTGGGAAAGAACCCTTGAACATCCTCTTCATGCAGCAGGTATAAATATTTATAAATTTCAAGAAATTCATATATCAAAATACTTATTACATATTTATATTTTACTTTATTTGATTGACAACTAATTTCTTAAATCCAAAATGTCAATACAAAGAAGGTGTTGGGGAAGATCCTTATTTTCTTGATGCAGTTCATAAAGTTTTTAACACCCTTGAGCCACATTCCTCGGGCCTGGATCAAATTGGAAATGAGGTATATTTGTAAAATAAAATTTAAATAAAATAAGTCTTAATCCATGTTTAATTATTCAATAACAATTCTTTTTTAGATTATTTTATTTAGAGATGCTAAAAGAAGCTTTGGAGAAGCAGCTGCTAAAGCAGCTAGGGCAACCATGGCACCTGGTAAGTATTTATATATAAATGTACAATACAAAGTTACAAACTTCAAGTACAATCTACTAAGTACTAACTTGCATTCTTAAAACATCTTGCATAGCTGATTGGTGGATGATGTATGGATCAAGTGCTCCAATCCTAAAAAAGCTAGCATTGCGCATTTTGTCACAAACCGCATCTTCATCAGCTTGTGAACGAAATTGGACTACATTTGCACTCATTCACACAAAGCAAAGAAATAGACTAGCCTACACCAGACTTCAGCAGCTTGTTTTTTGTTATTACAACATGAAACTTCGAATAAGAGATATAGAGGCCGAAATGGACAAAGTGGCTAAACAAGATCCCCTGGACCTTCTTGACATATTAGTTGAATTGGGTGATGAGGATGAGTATCCACTTTTTCAATGGATTAGGTCATCCCATCTTGATGAACGAGACGGAAGTCCCCATCCACAAATGGCCAAGCATGCACGAGATGACTTTGGCATTGATGTTAATCAGGTAATGGTAGAAGAAGTAATATCTAGTAGTGATGATTCACAAATGAATCTTGGGTCTAGATATGGAACTTCATCCACTATGCCCTTTGGTGGTGGTGATGATAATGATGACGATGATGCTGGTGGTGACAGATCTAACCCCAAAGGTAGCAGTGGGCAAGGTGGTGATGGTGGGGACCATGGAGGAAATGAAGGATGGCAAGATTATAGACCAAAAGTGGAATATACACGTCCTTCCCAACTGAAGATGAGGGTCCACAAAGAGAAACACGTCCAATTGATAGGCAGTACAGTCGTAGAAAGGGAAAAGGGAAGATACATCAAATAGAAGAGGATACCTTTTCCCTTAGCATGGAATCTATGAGTATAGGAACAGAGCATGACTCTAATAGTTATGGTAGTTATGAATTTACACAGAACAGCTCCTCACAATCTACATATGGCCAACCATTTTCATATGCAAATGAGCAAGCACAACAATATGGAAATTGGCAACCACATGCCTATGGGTATGGACAAACAGGGCAAGAATATGGGTATGAGTATGACCAGTATGCAAATGCAAAACAATCCTATGGACATTCACAATAAGTAGAACCTGCAAGAAGAAATCCTAGTACACGAAGATCTTCTGGCCGAGTAAAAACTGCCATGAACCAGATGACTACGGAGGAGTATGAACAACACATGTACACCTATACTCAATATTTTGGAAATTATATGACATGGAGTGATTATTGTAAACAATATATGTCATCTCGAAATCCTAATGATAGGGATAGGAGAGATGACTTTGAGCCACCAAGAAAGTCCATAATGTATTAGATCATTAAATGTATAATTTTTATTGAAAATGTAGTTGTTTAAATAATAATTTGTTGCCTTAAATTTTAAAGGAATAGCTTCAAAACTTTATAATCATTTGGATGTTCCTCAGTTCATAGTTTGTTTCACGATATGTAGTTTAATATCCTACACACTAAAAACTTGTCATATATGCATTTTTTTTTTAATGTATTTTGATACCATATTAAGCATAATCATCTATTCTAATATTTCCTAAAGTTTTATTGTAAATTTCCATCATTTACTATAAATTTTCGTAATTTCTTTAAATCGAAATTGAAATTTCCATAAATTGAGACCATCGAAATCGAAATTTAAGTCCTTGGTTTCCTCATAGTCGATTCCCTCTTTCAAAGTAAACCCTTTCGATACAAGCCTAACCTTGAAGGTTTCCACCCTCCCGCCTGCTCCTCTCTTCTTCTTATAGATCCACTTGCATCTGATCGGTTATATCCCTTCCTGTGACTCTACAAGATCCCAAACTTGATTAGAGTACATGGACTCCATCTCTGATTTCATAACCTTATGCCAGAGTTCTGCATCTTTATCTTGAAGTGCTTCACAGTAGTTGTTGGGTTCGGTATCCAGTTCATCAGGGATCCTATCATAAGACTCTACCAAGAACATATACCGATCAGGCTGGTGTACAACCCTCCCACTACGACAAGGCACGTTTTGCTGTGTTGATCCTGATCCTTGTGCACCATCATTCTGCCTGGTTGTACAACCAGCGTATTGATGGTAATTGCACGTGATGGGTCAGACTCAACTTGAGTTACAACATTCCTCCCACTACAACGAGACAATGGGATGTCAATAACTTAATCTTGTGGTGATTCTTCTTGCACTATTGGTATAGCAGGTATATCTCCACTCAACTCTTCTAGAACAATCCTACTTCTGGGTTTGTGGTTCATTACATAGTCCTTTTTTAAGAATCGAGCATTGGTGCTAACAATGACCTTCTGATCCTTGGGACAATAAAATAACCACCTTTCATTCCTCTAGCGTAGCCAACAAATAAACATACATCTATCATTGATTCCAAC
Organism: Malania oleifera; assembly: GCF_029873635.1. NCBI lineage: Eukaryota > Viridiplantae > Streptophyta > Magnoliopsida > Santalales > Ximeniaceae > Malania > Malania oleifera. The sequence goes on along the minus strand of NC_080422.1, from coordinate 69,855,080 downwards.
TTATTTGTTTTCCCTTTTAGCACATGTGCTAGACTACCCCATATCCAAACATGTCGTAGACTAGGTTTGTGCCCAGTCCACAATTCTGTGGGTGCAGTAGGTACTGACTTAGATGGGACCAAGTTTAGAATATAGGCTGTTGTTTCTAGTGCGTGCCCCCAAAACGAATTAGACAAATCTGAATAACTCATCATAGATCTAACCATCTCCATAAAAGTCCTATTCCTTCTTTCTGCTACACCATTCTGTTGTAGCATACCAAGTGCAAACAACTGAGATTCAATTCCCTCCTCTAATAAGTAATCCACAAATTCTCCTAAGAGGTACTCGCCACCACAATCTGATCGTAGTGTCTTGATACATTTACCCTGACGCTTCTCCGTTTCTGCCTTAAATACCTTGAATTTCTCAAAGCATTCAAACTTACGGCGCATCAAGTAAATATACTCATACCTTGAGTAATCATCAATGAAAGTAATGAAATACTCAAAGCCACCTCTAGCCTAGATATTCATGGGCCCACACAAATCAGAGTGAGCCAATTCTAATGCCTCTTTTGCTCTCTAGCCCTTGGCCGAAAAGGGCCGCTTGGCCATCTTTCCTTCTAAGCAGGATTCACAGATTGGTAGTGCCTCCACTTCTAATGAACCTAATGGTCCATTCTAAACCAGCCTTGAAATGCATCTCAGATTAATATGACCTAGGCATAAGTTCCAAAGATAAGTTTAGTTCAATTCAGAAGATTTCTTTCTCTTACATGATAGTTTATCAGTGTTATTCAATTCATTTAGTTGCACTATAGGAGAAACATGATTAATAATATAAAGACCATCCACCAATGCACCAGAACAGATAAAACGTTTATTTAACTTAAAAACAATTGATTTATTAAAATAAACGGAATATCCGTGATCAACTAACTTGGAAACTGAGATCAAATTTCTTCTAACAGAAGGTACGTAAAGAATCTTTCAATATTAAAATTCTATCTCAACCAAAAGAAATGCGAATATCTCCTACTGCAACTACTGACGCTATCGTGTCATCTCCCAAAAATACGTAAATCTCCCCATCACTTAGCTGGCGGGTTTGCTGGAACCCCTGCAAAGAATTGCAAATATGATTAGTGGCTCCCGTATCTAAACACCAACTACTAGTAGATATCACCGCTAAACATGTTTCAACTTGTGAATGAGATATACCTTTGTTGTTCTACTTGGCGAGATAGACTAGACATTGTGATTTCCAGTGCCCTGGCTGCTTGCAGTGAAAACACTTGCCCTTAGGCTTTTTCACTCCATCCTGCAGTCCACGCACTATTAGAGGAGCTCCCTGTGATTTCTGAACCTTTTTCGGCGTCTTTCGGCCTTTCGGCCAAGAAGAAGAACCTTTCCTAGTCTCAAGAGCAATAGTTGGCTTCCTGATGAGGCCATCAGCTGCTTGAAACTCTTTAAGCAGTTATGTCAATGAGTAAGAGAGCTTACATGTTGTAGCTCAGGAAAAACTGCTTGAAAGAGTCAAGTAGCGACTGGAGAACAATATCGATCTGGGTTTCTCCATCCATTTCAGCTCCAAGGATCTCTAGCTCATTGAGAAGACCAATCATCTTCAGAACATGATCCCTTACTAGGGTCCCTTCTGCCATAGTAGTATTCATAAGTTCCTTGATAGCAGTCTGCCTAGCAGCACGATTTTGATCACCAAACATTTCTTTGAAGTTCTGCATTATATCATAGGCACAAGGCATAGGCTGATGCTGATGTTGCAGAACATTCGACATAGATGCCAAAATGCAACACTGCGCCATCTCATCAGCCTTAATCCACTTCCGATAAGCCAGGGTTTCCTCATCGGTTGCCCCTTCACCGGGTTTCTGTGGACATATCTCTACGAGCACATACTTGTACTCCTCTACAGTTAGTACAATATCCAAATTCCTTTTACAGTTAATATAATTAGGTCCAACCAGTTTGTTTTCTTTGAGAATAATAGTCAGGGGATTGAAAGCCATTTTAATCCTAAGAATTACATATTATAACAAAATTTGATGAGCAATAATAAACTTTTATTTCAATGAAAAGAATATGATTCCCTCTACCAATATTTTCTTTTAAAGAATCTGTCGGCAACCTAACACGCCGTGAGTAGAATACCTCGATGGGAGGTCATCTACTATTCAACATTTGTGTAGATAGGTGAGGACCTATTAATTTTACTATCTAGACAAGTAACCATGCCAAGCAAAATTAAACTGCTAACTTAGCTTTAGTCCTATAAACAATAGTAGTGACTCAGATGGTGAGGTTACTATTATTCATAGCCAAGTGTATACCATCACATAATACTAGACCTATTGTCCCATAGTGAATCCCCAGATGGAGAGGTGACCCAATACTAATAATTACTAAGAGTTTAAACTTGGTGAGTCTATAACTAATTCCATCCGATGGGGAGGAATATACTAATATCATCACATAAAATTAACTACTTCACCTATAAACTAGTGATGGAGACCATGGGATTCATATGTAATAAATTCCCTCACCCACTTAGTAATTTAATTCATGAGGGATACAAACACGTATTTAATATTCAAATAAATTTAATATTCCAATATTGGTAACTAAATTACCGCAACAAATAAAATTCCAAATTCCCTTAATATTTTTCTTTATAAAAAAAATTGTATTATAACTTGGGAATTAATTTCATTCTCTAGTAGCACATGCATAAACCAACATTGAAATTTTAAATTTTTACATGCTAATGACACAACGCAAGAACAAAAACACGCCAAGCAAGCATATTATAAACAAGAAACATGAAATAATAAATATCCAGCTATTATGGTCAAGCAACTTGCATCATAACACCGTGAATCTTGTTTGCCATTACGTAGTGTCGGGGTTTGGCAGGGCCCTGGGGGCAGCACCCCCAGCAGGGTTTGACCTACTTGGTCAAGTCGCAAGGGTCCAAGTAAATTTAAATTCAAATTCAAATTCAAATTCAAATTCAAAAACAAATTCAAATTCAAAAAAGAACGAAAAACCGCATTACTGTTCTAAGGTTTTTCATATTTTTCGCCACTGCTATGCACACGCCGCAACTATACCTCCTTCTCAGATGAAGCTGCTTCAGATTATAAAATCCTATGCCTCCATAACCGGAGTTCACATACTACAAATCTCGTAATAAACAATCGCAATCACAAAACATACATTCGGGTGATGAAGCTGCATCAGATTACAAAATCCTATGTCTCCATAACCGTAGTTCACGTGCTACAAATCTTCGCAATCACAAAACATACATTCATGTGACCATAATTGCCGGATAGAACGCTACAAAATAGAGGTTAGTGCATACACACGTTCTACCCTAAGCATGCATTGATTTGATTTTTAAAGAACACGGTATTATTATCCGTATGCAGCATCAACCGAGGCTCTGATATCAATTGATGGAGGGACTTAAGGAATAGCCTGAAGATCCGGCTGTAGTGCATACAGATAAAAAAAAATTGATCTTACAAACTCTAATTACATGATTAGGATTATACCTCCGATATCTATTCGATTTGATCCCGATTCTGCAAGTACGAAAACGAGCTCTTGAAGACGACCAGGAATCTTCTACTGTATTCCTTGAACACGCCTTGCTCCTGAGAGAGTGGGCTCGCAAGCAGCTGTTGGGGTTTTCTTCTCTCACAAAAATGTCTGCCTCTATGAGAGTTCGCACGTCTCTCTTAGCTGCTGAATGGAGCGCATGTATATAGGCTACAGCAGGGACCTCTGGGCAAATATGACTAGGGCTTCCCACGTAATTAAGAATTCCTAATTTGACCCAAATTCATCCTTAATAACATTTGCAAACACCACATTTTTACCCGGGCCCAATATAACAAAAGTATTAATATTATTAGTATTACTTTATTATTATTATTATTATTTTTGCTATTATTACTATTATTATTATTTTTTATATTTTTATTTTTATTATTATTATCTTACTATTATTATTATTATTTTTATTATTATTATTATTAATATTATCACTACTTTTAAAATATTATTATTACTTTATTATTATTATTATTATTATTATTATTATTATTAGTATAAGCCTTATTATTATTATTATTATTATTATTCTTATTACCATTTACCACTATTATTATAAGTATTATCATTATTATTATTATTATTATTATTAGCAAAAACAAGAACAGAAAAAGAAAAAAAAGTAAAGGGAGGCTTTAGGGTTTATTTCTTTATAAATAAGATTGCATTCACACACAAAAGAGAGGGGGGGGGGGAGAGAGCCAACAAAAAAAACCGAACTGTGCAGCCATTCCTTCACGCAGAGAACAGCCGAATGCCCTCTCTTTCATCTTCTTTCCATCTACTCATTCTCCCATCTCCCTCAATCTCCCAACTCCAGCCAGCATCACGCCTTTCCCACTGCCATAGCAACAAGTCGAGCCAGCCGAAGCTTCTTTCTACAACAGGCCGCTATTGCAACCACTCGCCGTCGCCGCTGCAGCACCACACCAGCTCTAGAACTCCACGGCCAACCACAGCAGCAGCAGACCACACCAGTTCCAGAACCCAGGCAACCATCAGTTGTGTCCGCCATAAACCGTCCACCACTATAACTCCGACAACGCCCACGGCGGCCGTTCCCTGCAACCTCGCAGCGACAACTTCTGCCACGGTTGCTCCCTGGTCCAACCTTCATGCAACCCAACGTCTTTGGTCTCCTTTGCTCCTGCCATCGCCAGCACACCCTCTGCCAAAACTCATCGTCGCCGTCAAATCTCCATCGCCACCTCGTCGCCGCCGATTCCAACCCCAGCTCTCCGGTCATCTTCTTTAGCTCCGGCGACGCCCTCGGTAAGCCTCCTAAACCTCGGCTGTGAGCTTTCTACACACGACCAGTCACACACACACACACACATGCACAGAACACACACACACATGCACAGAACACACACACACAGGCATATGCAATTTTATTTTACTTTTGTTATTTTATTTTATTTTATTTCTTTTTTCTGTTTCTTTTCAGGTTTTGGTTTGTTGATATCTAATATTTGGGTTTTTGTTTTTTGTTTTATTGTTTATGCAGGTCAGTTTAATATTTAATGTTTAGGTTTTCATAATGCCCTATTTAGGTAATATATATTTAGTTTTCATATTTAAGCTTTTATTTTACACATTAAAGTATCTATAATATAGTTGTAGGATTTCTAAAATATAATATTTGTTTCGATATTTAGTATTCAGGTTTGTAATTCTTTAGCAGTATTTATTATTAAATGATTATTATTATTATGGAATTGTTGGAGATTTTGTTAATATTTAAAATTTGAATTTTTGCTATGTTCATTATGTAATTAGCAATATTAGTTCATGATTATAATATTTGTTTAGTTGATGCTCATGCTTGTATTTTTGGGATGTACTTATTAAAGTATTATCATTATTATTAAATGTGCAATGCTCCCGTGGTATGTTTAACACGTAGGTTTTGTTGTGGTTATTCATGTAATGGTCATGTGGCAGGTTAGGGTTTCGGTTGTATTTATTTAAATGGGCAATATTCAAATTGTATGTTTAATATTTAGGGTTATCATCATGTAATCTTCTCATTATTATTGTGGTGGATTACTATTACGGTATAATTCTTATTATGGCAGTATATATGATATTATGACATTTTTGTATTATTATGTCTATATTTAGTAGTACATATTATATTTAGTATTTTGGTGCATTATGATGTTCTTATTATGGTATCTAATATAATATTATTACTATGATAATATTTAGTATTACCTATTAGGATATTTTTAGTATTTTAACATATAGGGTACTACTTAATATGGTATCTTTAGGATATTTAGAATTACCTATTAGGGTATTTTTAGTATTGTTAATATATAAGGCATTACTTGTTATAGTATCTTTAGTATTGTAATATAAATGGTATGTTATTACCTATTTTGACATTTGTAATATTTTCTTAGATATATGTTATTATAAATATTATATGCATTTTGATAATTTAAAATCTTAATTCATTATCCTATTAATATATATTAAAACCTCTCATACTAGTATTTTCCTATAAAAAAATTTCTACACAATTTCAAAATTTGGGAGTGTATTTTCTTAAATATTTTCTTGATTTTTAATCCTAGTGATTGCAATTAAAAATGGTACAAGCTTTTTCGGGCTTCACATACCCCGGTTTTGAGGGAATATATATATTATATATTTTTGTGTGTATTTTGTAAATTCGCAATAGGGAGTAATTTTAAAAACTTTTTAAATTTACTTAGGGATGATTTCATAATTAGTTAGGTAACATTCATAAGAACGGACACGTAGAGGGTGCTCGTACCTTCCCCTTGAGTAACCGAACTCCCGACCCCAGCTTTGGTAACGTAGACCCATTCTACCCTTCACCGGGTAGTAATCATGTATTCTAACCACACTAAAAGGTTAGTGGAGACTCCAATATTCATGTTTTTCCCGAAAATTTAAACCACATTTTTATTTCGCCACCCCGGGGCGTACGCGCGCCTGGACGCTGGGACAGCTTGGCAGCTCCGCTGGGGACATTTGAGAGTCGAGCCAATAATTAATTAGGAATTATCCCAATTTTAATTTATTAATTCATTTAATTACTCCACTTTATTTTGTAAATAAAATACTCCCATATTTTAATGAAGTGATTTGTGAAAATTATAACATATTTGATTTAGTAAAGACATATGTTTCCATAGTTGTAAATATCTTTGAATTAATAGTCGTAAATATCCTTGAGTAATATTCCCATATATGTAGATATCCTTGATTAATGATAGTATTTAGTTCTCATATAAACAGATATCCTTAATTAATGTAAATATTGGGTTACCATATAGGTAGGTATCCTTGATTAATGTTAATTAATGTTCCCATATATGTAGACATTCTTAATTAATGTGCATATTTAGTTTTCATATGATAGATATCCTTGATTAATGTGAATTAATGTTCTCATATATGTAGATACCCTTTATTAATGTGAATATTCAGTTCCCATATAGGTAGATGTCTTTGATTATTGTGAATATTTAGTTATCATGTATGTAGATATCCTTGATTAATGTATTTAGTCCCCATATATGTGAATATACTTGACTTAATGTGCGTGCTTGTTACTATGTTTGTAGATATTCTGGATTTAATGTAAACATTAGTTTCCATATTTGAAAATATCACTGATTTAGTGAAAATATTTGTTTCCATGGATGTTTGAATAAGCATGTGATTAATTGTGAATAAGCGTGTGAAATGCATGTGGGGTAGCGGGATTAGGCTAAATTTGAATTCACACACTTTCACGCGCCTTCTACCCGGGCTTTACCTGTTAAGATTAGATAGGGTGTAATAGCGTTTGTCCCTTCGTAGCTTAAGCTTGATGGGACCCACGAACCATCCCGCTCAGTTTGAACTTTGTCCAAACCCCTTTTGGGCAAGGATGGAGGTTAGATTGGGAACCCTTTTATCAATAGGGAATAGAACCTACCCACACATACTTGTCTATAGTTTTCCCTAACTATGATAGAGCCATGAAGAATCCCGTATATACAAACTTACCCTGGGTCGGGACAGAAGTCACATCCTTCTCCACGTATAGTATGTTGTATATATGTTGTGAGACACTTTGTATTATATCATGCATTTTGCATCCATTTTAGACATACATACTACTTAGCCATTATTCTGAAAAAACCCAATAATGAGACCATGGCCCATCCTTTCAAAAATGAAGCACTTGGCCCAAGCATTTTTTTAATATGGGTCAGCCCAACCATTTTCAAATAACTTGGGCCCAATTCTTAAAAAAAAAAAAAAAACAAACAAACCTAGCCCGATCTTTTTCTAAGCAAAAACTGGGCCTATGCCTGATTTTCAAAAAAGGGCCAAAACACAGGTTTCAAAAGTGGGCCTTGGCCCTATTACCTAAAAATCCAGGCCAAAAGTTTATAAGCAATCCAAGCCCAACTCTCTTTAAACTTGGGCCTCGACCCATCAGAAAATAGCTTGAAACCCATATTTTGAGGTCCAAATGCATACCAAGTCCACAAGCCTGCGTTGAACCAACCCAATGGGTTGACTCGCCCGAGTTAATCCCAAACCCAGATCATAACTTGATCCTTCACAGGATCTAAGGTACTTGGACCATCATCAGGGAAAGGAATGGTGGAGGGAGAAGTTTAATTGAATAGTGGTTCATCAATGGTCATCTTAATCTTGAAATCTCTCATTAGTGGAATTTTTCTAGAATTATGGCCAAGTAGTTATCTAGGTTACATTGCATTCATACACTTCACACATAGTCATGCACGATAGGCCGCATACATGTTCATATCTCTGTTTGTATTATGTATGTTTGCACTAGTTACATCTATGCATAAACACTCATTGCATCTCATGGTCATGCATTTAATACTTACGCATTCATGCATAACATAATCATGCATTCGTGGTTCTAAAAAAGGAAGTTTTGATCCGCAACTCTCTTAAGGAAAGAAGTCGACTGAGTAATCAAAAGCAATATTGAGACCACTACGCACCTGTACAACACTAGGCGAAAGGCAAGAGAAATGAGTGAACAATTGGAAAATAGGGTCCTGGGCAACAAGGACAGGAAGAATTGACTGAGAAAATGAGCAAAATCCTGGAATTGTTAATGAACAAAGGAAAAGTGGTACAGAATGATCCTGAGACAGATGCGAACCCCACTCATCTTCCAAGATTCACTCTAATTCATGGACAAACATCAGCTTCACCACCTGTCTTCATGGGGGGTCCAATGCCAGCGCAAAGGTTCCCAATGGCGGGAACTTCCCCGTTAGTAGCTTCTGATATGGGGATAAACAAATCTGAGTCTGAGCGTCGTTGTGACGTATTGGAGGAGCGCTTGAAAGCAATTGAAGGATCCAATACATTTGACTCCGTTGATCGTAATGACCTGTGCCTCATGCCAAAGGTGATGCTACCACCAAAATTTAAAGTATATACTTCGAAAAATTCAATGGAACCCACTGTCCTCGGACCCACTTGCGCCTCTATTGCCAGAAAATGGTTGTACACACAGACGATGAGAAGTTGATGATTCATTGCTTTTAGGATAGCTTGACTAGAGCGGCTATCAGATGCTACATTCAGCAAGATCGAGCTCGAATCCATACATGGAAAGATCTAGAAAATGCTTTTATAGCTCAGTACCGCCATGTGATAGAAATGGCACCTGATCGCATGACTCTACAAAGCATGCAAATGAAACCTAACGAAACATTCAGAGAATATGCGTATAGGTGGAGGGACATGTCCATCCAAGTGAGCCCTCCGGTGGAAGATAGGGAGGTGATTTCCCTATTTGTAAATACATTGAAAGATCCCTACTTTGGGCATCTCTTAGGGGCAACACCCTATGACTTCATGGATATTGTTTCTACTGGAGAGAGAATTGAAACAGCCATCAAAGTCGGAAGAGCCAGAAGTAATGGTGAAGAAACCGGTTCGGATAAGAAATGGACAAATAGGAAGAAGGATGAGGAAGCTCATATGATTCAAGGGCGACAATACCAAAGAGGTCATAGCCAAGGGCTTAGAAGAAATCTTGTTAATCAGATGGCGCATAGGTTTGTTCCCTATAGGCCTATGCTCACATAGAAAAATGTTCAGACACAGAAAAATGGTCCTAATAGGGTGGAATCAATTCCCATGTCTTATTCGGAATTGTTTCCCCAATTGCTCGAAAGAAGGCTCATTTCAACGATCCCTGGACTAGTCACACGACAACCCCTACCACAATGGTATGACCCAGAGACTAGGTGCGCGTATCACTCCAATTCTCCGAGTCACACCGTTGACCGTTGTTGGACATTTAAGCACAAGGTACAATCGTTGAGGGATACCGGTTGGTTGGTCTTTGATAATAAGCAGCCAGGGATCCAAATTGATCCCCTACCCAATCAAGAGGAAAGAAATGGTTAATATGTTGTATGAAGGTCTGGGAGTAGAGGACAGGCAAAAGAATATGTCAAGTTATAGATCTTTGGGTTCTCGTACGAAGCCTGAATGGAGCAAAAGTACACAAGGGGCAAGTTTTTGATTATCTAGTTTATTTCATGTAATGATGTCATTTTAATTCCCTTTCTTCTGGTAGTCTGTCGACACCATTGTCTCGGACAATTTCCCTTTCATCAATAAAATGAATTATGCATTTTCTCATATCACTTATGTCATGAGTTCAGTTGCTAAAAATTTGTTTTCTGACATTTCGTGCAAAGATAAGGAAAATAGTAATACCAATATTCATAAGCCAGAAAGTGATGTTAATTTTGAAAACCAAACACGGGAGGTGCAAGTAGAAGAAGATGAAACAATGTCCCTTACCCTATGAACTTAGATGTTGTGAAGAAATAAAGAATCTCAAAGGAATTCAATAAAATATCTGTGTTGTGCCAAGAATTTCAAGTCAATTTGCTATTCATGTTTTGATCAAATGATAGATGACCATCTTTGGCCGACTAGTTATCCCTAAAAAGAACCAAACAATGATTCACCATTTGTTAACCAAGTTAAGCCTGAATGTTAAACCAGTCTTTTCTTAAAAGTCAGCTCATCAAATATTCAAGCTGAGTTCGGGTCTCTTAGTGTTTGACAAATCATTTGAGGCAATGATCACTACCAAAATGATGGCAGGATATTTTTCTGCTACTCAAAAGAAAGTCAAAGAAGAAATCTCTTGCAAGCCCTTTTTGAGCCTGAACAATTCAATTCTTAATTAACTCATCAGAGGATCACACCCCACACGGGGGTAGTTTTTTTTTTTAAAAAAAAAAAATCAATCCCAAATGAAATTCAAATGAAAATGAAATTAAGATTCCTTCATAAAAGGAAAAGCAAAAGTTGCGATAAAAGAAGAAAGAAAAAAAAAGAGAAAAAAGAAAGAAAAATAAGAAGGGGACATGCTTCAAATGTGATCCTTGATCAATGATTTCCATTTACAACAAAATTTGAGCCTTAGTATACCTCTTTCTTCTTTAACCCATGCCCCTAGCCTACAGTACGGTTCAAATGAAAGTCCTGACCAGATTGGTATACATTTTTGTCTAAAATGATTTGTCAGACTCAATGTTGACTCTGAACTACGTAATGACCTGATCCTGAAAAGATACGTAGGCAACTTGTCCAAATGACAAGTTCGGTAAATATCTTACAGGTGCCTCAACTCAAACTGGAGCATAAAACATCATTATGGGAAGGGATTTTTGAGCCTTAGTTTTCCTTTTAATCTGAGAACCTGTATCCCTAAGCCTACGTTTCGTCCCGAGTTTTAAAGACCATCTTGAGATCAAAACATGGACTAAACTTGACTAAACTAAAGGCAACAGTTAAACGAGAGATTTCCAGTGGTTTCACAACAGAGTGAGACAAAATGGGGAAAAGTGGCCCTCGATAAAACTGGGGCAGTCGAAGATCAGTCATTCAATCTGGTAAATTAACATGAATGTCATATGGCTTTTGAATACTGATATGAATTTTCCTTGTAATAGCATTGGAACATAGTAAAACATTTATTTTTGTGCAGGTGACCTTTTGATTTAACAAGTTGATGTCATAATTGCATAATCATTCCTCATTTAAATAAAAACAAACAAAAAACCTTCTTACTCTTCCAAGCTTGAAAAGAGGACGGATAATCGAAGAGTTTCGGAATCGCTAATGGGCTCATTGTAGAGAAGGTCCCCATTAGGAATGTACGATGCGGGTAGAATCAGTCACAGAATAATCTAACTGAGGTGAATGTCATGTCAGGTTTTAGAGATCTGCTTATTCAAGAAGAATCTAACAATAGGGCCAAAATCAGTGGCTAATAAATTCAACTGGGACAAATTTCAAGTTGAGTTTCAGTGGAATTCATTCAAGCTCCTTCTTATAAGATTGAAATATGAAAACAGGGCCAAGAACAGTTATAGATCCATTCAACTGGGGCAGATTTTGTGATTAAGTTTCATTTGAGCCAAGTTAACCACCTCCGTTAAGAAAACAGGGCCAAGAACAGTTATAGATCCATTCAACTGGGGCAAATTTTGTGATTAAGTTTCATTTGAGCCAAGTTGACCACCTCCATTATGAAAACAGGGCCAAGAACAGTTATAAATCCATTCAACTGGGGAAGATTTTGTGATTAAGTTTCATTTTAGCCAAGTTGACCACCTCCATTAAGAAAATAGGGCCAAGAACAGTTATAGATCCATTCAACTAGGGCAGATTTTGTGATTAAGTTTCATTTGAGCCAAGTTGACCACCTCCATTAAGAAAACAGGGCCAAGATCAGTTATATATCCATTCAACTGGGGCAGATTTTGTGAATGAGTTTCATTCGAGCCAAGTTGACCACCTCCGTTAAGAAAATCGAGCCAAGAACAGTTATAGATCCATTCAACTGGGGCAGGTTTCGAGTTGAGTTTCAAGGGAACCAATTCAGAGGCAACATAACCAAGATCAAAGATTGATTAGTTGATTACAGGCACATTGTAGAAAGGAAGTTCATGCATCGTCATGCATTTCATGTATTGCACAAAGAATGCATACATATCATATCATGCAACATGCATACATATCCCCATGTTCTGGTATCATATAAAACCGCATGCATGCAACCCTTCTTTCTAGCGTCATAAGTAGCAACATGCATACACCACATAGCATCATTCATTCACATTTGTCTTGTCATCCTTGTTTAAGCAATCCATGTCTCGCCCAAAAAGAAAAACTAGGACAACTGGCCCAAGTACAAATCGATCCATCTATCCTGAGACTGGGGCAACTGGCCCAGGTCTTAGTCAAGTCTTCTGTTCCGAAACTGGGGCAATCGACCCTAGTCCAAATTTTAGCATCCATTTCGAAGCTGGGGCACCAGCTTTTAGGACCAAATTAGGTCGTATGGCTCTTGGGATCCTATACCTGAGCATTCATCATCAATTCAAAATTTCATCTGGCTCTCGGGATCCTATACCTGAGCATTCATCGTCAATTCAACAACTCATCTAACTCTCAGGATCCTATACACGAGCATTCATCGTTAATTCGACAACTCATCTGGCTCTCGGGATCCTATACCTAAGCATTCATCTTCAAATTCGACAATTCATCTGGCTCTCGAAATCCTATACCCGAGCATTCACCTTCAAATTCGATAATTCATCTGGCTCTCGGGATACTATACCTATGCATTCTTCTTCAATTCGACAATTCATCTCGCTCTCGGGATCCTATACTCAAGCATTCATCGTCGATTTGAAAATTCATCTAGCTCGCGGGATCCTATACCCGAGCATTCATTTCAATTCAACAATTCATCTGGCTTACGGGATCCTATACCCGAGTATTCATCTTCAATTAGACAATTCATCAGGCTCTCAAGATCCTACACTTGAGTAGTCATTAGAATCTCAGGATCCTACACCTGAGTAGTCACTTCCTAAGTCATTAGGATCCTACACCCAGCACAAGTCCTCCTCAAAAGCCTTGCTAACCGAGATTCTACACCTGAGCCATCATTAACCATTGGTCCAAAACTCCCATCTAATAGTCATCAGACTCTCAAAATCCTACATCTGAGAAGTCCTCGAGATCCTACACTCGAGCAATCAACAAACTCTCAGAATCCTACATCTGAGAAGTCATCGAGATCCTACACTCGAGCAATTAGCAAACTTTTAGAATCCTACATCTGAGAAGTCCTCGAGATCCTACACTCGAGCAATTAGCATACTCTGAGAATCCTATATCTGAGAAGTCCTCAAGATCTTGCACTCGACCAATTAGCAGACTCTCAGAATCCTAGATCTGAGAAGTCCTCGAGATCCTACACTTGAGCAATTAGCAAACTCTCAGAATCCTATATCTGAGAAGTCCTCAAGATCCTACCTTGAGCAATCAGCAGACTCTCAGAATCCTACATCTAAGAAGCCCTCGAGATCCTACACTTGCCCAAAAGGGGTTTGGACAAAGTTCAAACTGAGCGGGGTTGTTCACGAATCCCATCAAGCTTAAGCTACGAAGGGACAAATGCTATTACACCCCTATCTAATTTTAACAAGTAAAGCCCGCGTAAAAGGCGCGTGAAAGTGTGTGAATTCAAATTTAGCCTAATCCCGCTACCCCACATGCATGTCACACGCTTATTCACAATTAATCACATGCTTATTCAAACATCCATGGAAACAAATATTTTCACTAAATCAGTGATATTTTCAAATATGGAAACTAAATGTTTACAATAAATCCAGAATATCTACAAACATAGTAACAAACATGTACATTAAGACAAGTACATTCACATATATGGGGACTAAATACATTAATTAAGGATATCTACATACATGATAACTAAATATTCACAATAATCAAGGACATCTACCTATATGGGAACTGAATATTCACATTAATAAAGGGTATCTACATATATGAGAACATTAATTCACATTAATCAAGGATGTCTACCTATATGAAAACTAAATATGCACATTAATTAAGAATGTCTACATATATGGGAACATTAATTAACATTAATCAAGGATATCTACCTATATGGTAACCCAATATTTACATTAATTAAGGATATCTACTTATATGAGAACTAAATACTATCATTAATCAGGGATATCTACATATATGGGAATATTACTCAAGGATATTTACAACTATTAATTCAAAGATATTTACAACTATGGAAACATATGTCTTTACTAAATCAAATATGTTATAATTTTCACAAATCACTTCATTAAAATATGAGAGTATTTTATTTACAAAATAAAGTTGAGTAATTAAATGAATTAATAAATTAAAATTGGGATAATTCCTAATTAATTATTGGCTCGACTCTCAAATGTCTCCAGCGGAGCCGCCAAGCTGTCCCAACGTCCAAGCGCACGTATGCCCCGGGGTGGCGAAATAAAAATGTGGTTTAAATTTTCAGGAAAAACATAAATATTGGAGTCGCCACTAACCTTTTAATGTGGTTAGAACACATGATTACTACCCGGTGAAAGGTAGAATGGGTCTACGTTACCAAAGCTGGGGTCGGGAATTCGGTTACGCGAGGGGAAGGTACGAGCACCCCCTACGCGCCCGTTCTTACAAACGGTACCTAACTAATTATGAAATCATCCCTAGGTAAATTTAAAAAGTCTTTAAAATTACTACCTATTGGGAATTTACAAAATACACACAAAAATATATAATATATATATTCCCTCAGAACCAGTGTACGTGAAGCCCGAAAAAGCTTGTACCATTTTTAATTGCAATCATTGAGATTAAAAATCAAGAAAATATTTAAGAAAATACACTCCCAAATTTTGAAATTGTGTAGAAATTTTTTTATAGGAAAATACTAGTATGGGAGGTTTTAATATATATTAATAGGATAATGAGTTAAGATTTTAAATTATCACAATGCATATAATATTTATAATAACATATATCTAATAAAATATTACAAATGTCAAAATAGGTAATAACATACCACATATATTACAATACTAAAGATACTATAACAAGTAATACCTTATATATTAACAATACTAAAAATACCCTAATAGGTAATTCTAAATATCCTAAAGATACCATATTAAGTAGTACCCTATATGTTAAAATACCAAAAATACCCTAACAGGTAATACTAAATATAATCATAGTAATAATATTATATTAGATACCATAATAAGAACATCATAATGCACCAAAATACTAAATATAATATGTACTACTAAATATAGACATATAATAATACAAAAATGTCATAATATCATATATACTGCCATAATAAGAATTATACCACAATAGTAATCCACCACAATAATAATGAGAAGATTACATGATGATAACCCTAAATATTAAACATACAATTTGAATATTGCCCATTTAAATAAATACAACCAAAACCCTAAATATTAAACCTGCCACATGACCATTACATGAATAACCACAACAAAACCTACGCGTTAAACATACCATGGGAGCATTGCACATTTAATAATAATGATAATACTTTAATAAGTACATCCCAAAAATACAAGCATGAACATCAACTAAACAAATATTATAATCATGAACTAATATTGCTAATTACATAATGAACACAGCAAAAATTCAAATTTTAAATATTAACAAAAACTCCAACAATTCCATAATAATAATAATCATTTAATAATAAATATTGCTAAAGAATTACAAACCTGAATACTAAATATCGAAACAAATATTATACTTGAGAAATCCTACAACTATATTATAAATACTTTAATGTGTAAAATAAAAGCTTAGATATGAAAACTAAATATATATTACCCTAAATAGGGCATTATGAAAACCTAAACATTAAATATAAAACTGACCGAGGGCGTTGCCAGAGCTAAAGAAGATGACCGGAGAGCTGGGACTGGAAGCGGCAGCGACGAGGTGGCGATGGAGATTTGACGGCGACAGCGAGTTTTGGCAGAGAGTGTGCTAGCGATGGCAAGAGCAGAGGAGACCGAAGACGTTGGGTTGTAGGAAGGCTGGACCAGGGATCAACAGTGGCAGAAGCTGTCGCTACGAGGTTGCGGGGAACGGCCGCTGTGGGCGTCGTCGGAGTTGCAGCGGTGGACGGTTCGTGGCTGGCACAGCTGATGGTTGCCTGGGTTCTGGAACTGGTGTGGTCTACTGCTGGTGTGGTTGGTCGTGGAGTTTTGGAGCTGGTGTGGTGCTGCAACGGCAACAGCGAGTGGTTGCAGCAGCGGCCTGTTGCAGAAGGAAGCCTTGGCTGGCTTGGCTTGCTGCTATGGCCGTGGAAAAGTCGTGATGCTCGCTAGAGCTGGGATATTGAGGGATATGGGAGAATGAGTAGATGGGAAGAAGATGGAAGAGAGGGCACTCGGCTATTCTCTGCATGAAGGAATGGCCGCACAGCTAGGTTTTTTATTGTTGGCTCTCCCCCCCCCCCCCCCTTTTCTCTCTTTTGTGTGTGAATGCAATCTTATTTATAGAGAAATAAACCCTAAAGCCATAATAACAGTAATAATAGAAAAAATAATAATAATAATAATAATAATAAAGTAATACTAATAATATTAATACTTTTGTTATATTGAGCCAGAGTAAAAATGGGGTGCCTACAACATTAATTATAATTCATACCACTAAAGAATTATAATTGCACTCCCTATCATATTCAAAATTAAATTTCAAGCTCCTATTATTAAATGTTTATATATCTCCCCACATAAAGATTACAGATACCCGTCTATTAAATTAAATTACATACAATTGAATTAATTGACATATTAATTCCCTAAGACCTTCCACTTAACTTATTTAATGTGCCGGATTCAAAATCCACCTAAGGGTTTGACTCAAGAGGGTATCATCAATCCCGATACCGGGACGTGGATTCCATCAATAATTAATGTTCACCATACACATAATGTCATCACCCAACTCCTGTAGTTTATTGACTCATGAAGAATCTCACTCTTCTATAAATCAAAGTAATAAACACTATATGCGCGTGTCTAATAATCATATCAAGATTAAGAACATAAACACTCATAATAACCATGAGGTATTAATTGTTTTATATATTCAATATAAAAACAATTACCCCAAGACGGTCATGTTCAATACACACAAAGTGTACTAGCACAAGGAGTTGGAACTGTACCATTCCCAATCGTCAAGACTGACCTATTAAAACCTTGTGCTACAGTCCTACCAATGGTGTGTCCAATTTTCATTAAAGACTGTGAATAATAAGTTTATATTCTATAAGAATTGATGATCTAATCTTCTGTGTTAAGTCATACTCTACACACTAAATCACCTACTATATAGAATAAAAGACACACATGCATAATCATTAAATAAATAATGTCAGGCAAACATTGCTCACAAAGATTCTCATTAAAATGGAATAACTAAAGTTATTAATAAATACTAAAACAGATTACATAAAGCATGTAGAATGTCTTTTAGTATAAATGCCTAACAAACTCAACCACAGTGGCGTGATGCTATGTCAAATGAGTTTACAGCCCTCATGAAACATGGAATTTGGGATTTAGTGCCAAACCCTTTGAACTGTAATCCAATGGGCGGCAAGTGGGTGCTCAGGGTGAAGAGAAAATCTGATGGATCAGTGGATCGATTCAAAGCCCGACTAGTTGCAAAGGGTTATAATCAATGTCCCGAGCTTGATTACAAAGATACCTTTAGTCCAGTAGTTAAACCAACCACAATTAGAACAGTTTTGTCTATTGCTGTTGTGAATGGTTGGGAGTAAAGGCAAATGGACGTTAATAATGCCTTTTTACATGGTACATTATCTAAGATTGTGTATATGATGCAACCCCCGGGCTTCAAAGATCCATCTAAACCCAATCATGTTTGCAGGCTACAAAAAGCAATATATGGACTTAAACAAGCCCCTCGGGCTTGGTACACTACACTGAAAAATGTACTGCTTGAGCTTGGATTTGAAAATTCTAGAGCTGATTCGTCCTTATTTATTTATAGAAAGGACTCTATAATCTGTTATTTCTTGGTGTATGTCGATCACCTTGTGATTACAGAAAATAACAACAATTTTGTAGCTTCAATTATCAAGAAACTGGGAGACCGTTTTTCTCTTAAGGATATGGGTCTACTTCATTTCTTCCTTGGTGTGGAAGTTGTACCTACCCAGGCAGGACTTTTCTCTCACAACACAAGTACATTCGAGAGTTATTGTCAAATACCAACATGAGTGGCGCCAAAGATGTCTCAACTCCTCTTTCCACAACTTAGTCTCTCAAGTTACTTGATGGCACAGCAAATGTGGACAGCACAGAATTTCGAAGAATTATTGGCAGCCTGCAGTATCTTTCTTTGACGCATCCAAATATTTCATTCGTGGTCAACAAGTTGTCCCAATTCATGCACAAGCCTACCACCACTCACTTCACTGCAACAAAAAGGCTTCTTCGGTGCTTAAAGCAAACCATTTTCCAAGGTATACAGCTCACAAAATCTGGAGCTCCAGCTTTAATCACCTATTCCGATGCCAATTGGGCTGGAAATGTTGATGACCAAACCTCCACATCTGCCTATTAGCTTCTTAGGCCCAAACCCTATTTCATGAACTCAAAGAAACAAAGAGCAATTGCAAGATCTACCACTGAAGCTGAATACCGAGCCCTTGCAAATGCAGCATCCGAGACAATGTGGCTTCTTGGACTTCTTCATGAGCTGGGTTTTCCACTAAAAGCAGCTCCCTTATTACTATGTGATAATCTTGGTGCTACACATCTATGTTTCAATCCGGTCCAACATTCACGCATGAAACATATACAAATTGATCTCCATTTTGTTCGTGATCTTGAACAACGTGGTTCACTCCAAGTTAGACAAGTTCATACACAAGACCAATTGGCTGACCTGTTGACAAAGGCATTGTCAAGACAAAGAACTGAAATCTTGAGAAACAAGATTGGGCTAGCTCATGGAAGCTCAATCTTACAGGTGCGTATAAAGACAGATTGCACAAATCAAGGCCAATATTGAACAGAGCACATCTAGCCTACAATCAAGCAAGTTCATTCAAAATCAATTTTGTATATTTTTGTAACTGCTGCATAGTTTTAGCAAAATTGATGTACATTGCCGTAAATAGTTTTTCCCAGCTGTGTATATAAGTCGGCTCTTATTACATCAATAAAGTGTGGGAAAATATTCATTGAAAAACAGCAGTGTTATTTCTTCTATAACACATATGCCACAAGAAGGAAGAAATATTCCTAGAAAAATAGCATTAGAGCTTGACTAATAAAGCAACATTGAATAAACATATGCTACATACTTATCTCACAAGACTTCAAATATTATAACGTCAGTTACAAGTTTGGAGCTTTTTTTTTTTCACTCAAATTTCACATAGAGCACCCTATTATCCCTAAGCACCTACCTTTGTGTATACGTTGTCCATTTTAAAATTTAGTGAATGAAAGCATGTGATATGTAGATATCACATATTTTGGTGACAAATTAAATGTGGAATTATAAACATTCAATCTGATGCGCAGGTTTTTAGAAAAAGTATTTTTTGGGTGCATGCTCAAACCAACTACGTGATGTGTTTTGTAACAGACTACCCATGAGTCTTTTCCCAAGTGCCCCATGGATATGTTCTCAATTCTTACAAACGCCAAGCAACAACCAGGCTAGTACTTAGTACGATTTCAAGTAACAAAAACCTTGTTCCCTCCTTTCTCAAATTACAAAACAAAGAATAAATGTTCTCACAAGAGAGTACATGAATTAATTTGAATAGAAAAGGCCTAATTTCTCATAAATATGTCGTACTCCTCTCACTAAGTTACAAACTTTTCGCCAACCTTCAAACAGATATCTTGAAATCAAATTATGCGTATGCACAGGAGGCACAGAAGTTGTATAGGACACATACATACACCTACACAAATATGCACACATACATAAATATACATATATGTGTGCGTGTGTCTGTTTGTATGTATGTGTACATATAATAAACGCTGTATTTTTAAAGACTTGTTCATTGGTTTGTGGAGATTATGTTAGTGTCTCTAGATTTTAAATTTATGATTTTACTAAAATAAGAAAGCAAGTGGAATTACTCTAAAAACATTTTTTAAACATTTAACATTTCAATTTGGTAATTTTTTTCTCAAATTTCAATACGAAAATTTTCATACTTATTTCATTTAGATTTTAGAGATTTTAATAATTTATAAATTCTTGGGAAAATCATTTTACCTAAAATATAGAAGAATAAATCAACCTATATTTCCATGGTTCATAGTAAAAATCAATCAAAAAATTCTAAGATCATGTTAAGAGAGAAAAACCATATGAGGATTGGAACGTCTAATACAAGAACTAAACATGAGAGAGTGGACATCAATTATCACGTCCTAGCATAATCAAATGATGGTGGTGGACCAAAGAATGCCATAACTGTCATTGAGCAATATATATAGCATAAAATAATTATTAAAACCTAAAAGAATAATAATAAAAGCATATATGGATTCTCTTACCAGTTACCCTTGAACTGAGAAACCGCCCCACCGGGCTTTCTCATATCCCACCAATGAAGACTAAATCCCAATCCTCCGGTGGCAAACTCTACAGGCGATGCCCATCTCACCGCATTATATGACA
This sequence comes from Malania oleifera, assembly GCF_029873635.1. NCBI lineage: Eukaryota > Viridiplantae > Streptophyta > Magnoliopsida > Santalales > Ximeniaceae > Malania > Malania oleifera. The sequence goes on along the minus strand of NC_080422.1, from coordinate 69,833,787 downwards.
CCAGCCCATTGCTTTCGAAAACCCGGCGACAATTCAACTTTGGATCCCCAAGGCTGACCAAATTCACCCTTCCATCTTCCCCAACACTCACACACTCAGCCCCACTCTCCTGCAGATCAATGCACGAAACAGGCCCCTCGTGCAAGTTCTTCTCCGGCACTGAGAGCTCTGATTCGAGCGACGCGTCGATTGAGTTCGCCACAAGGATGTGGAGGGAACCTGCAAAAGTCGACGCGGCGATTAGGGGTTTGTGGGGGTTCTGGGAGACTCTGAGAGACGAGACTCTTGCCGGAGAGGCCCATGAGGATTGAAGAGTAGGGTTTAGTGGGTTTGACCGGTTTAGAGCATAGATGTCAATGGAGGATGCACCGGAATCGGAGTCGAAAAACGCGAAGGCTGTGAATCGGTCGAAGGCGGAGAGCGGTGGCAGCCAGCGGAGACCGTCGACGTACTTGGATTGTGGGAATCTGTGAATTTGGAGGGCCTCTGCAGTTGCAATTGCAGCCATTGATAGGGCTGTAGAGGTTTTAGGGAACTAGAGTGGATCTTTTAGAAAGGAATGGCTAGTTCGGTGTGTCCATGTTTCATAAATACCCTTCAAGTTACTGCGATATTACATTTGCTCCAGTCCTTGGCAAATGACCACACTGCCCTCTCGCCCGTCGCATACAAAAGTTCAAGAGAGCCACAGCCCGTGTGAGATTTTTTCAGATAAGAAGAAATGCAGATCACGGAACAGAGCTTCGTCTCCAAGAGCCTTCATGCTCATCTTTTTCTGAAAAAAAATTGCAGAAAACTCAGTAAAGGTATAAAATTTAGAACCACATTAGCTAGAAAAAGAGATTTATCTGAGAATTCAAGGGCTAAACAAGGACCCATCTTCCCGTTAAAGGTTTCAAACACAATTCTTGCTCGAGCTATGGTCGCTGTGTTTGGATTAGGATTCATTGATGCCGGGTAGTTTCCTCCCCCCCCCCCCCCCCCCCCCCCCCTCCTCCCCCCTTTCTTTTTCTCTCTGTTTTGATTCTCAAGTGATATGTTAATAAAAAGAAGCAGGGATGTTTCAACTTAATTTCAATTTCTGTTTTAAAGTTTTTATAGACTGATTCCCCTTCAATGTCCAGGTACAGTGGAGACTGGTCAAGGATTGGAGTGATCTCAAAAGGGAGCGAGGATTTGCTGAAGGCTGCAGCTTTTGTAGTAGTCCCCTTGTGTTTGTTTCTCATATTGTCCTTGTCTAGAGAACCCAATTCTTGAAAAAACAGGGAATTTCTATGACTTGCAGTGGAGCAAATTAACACTGACCTGTATTTTGGAAGTGGTGATGGGATTTGAATTTGTGTAAATTTGCATAAAACATAATATTAAATTTTCTTTTAGTTTACATAAATCTAAATTTAAAGCATAAAATATATGCTACTAAACACTGTCAATTATTACATTTCATATACTTGTTTCTTTCTTGTAACTCTTTGGTCTATTATTTGGAGCTCTTTGCCACGGCCTTAGACCTTTCTCTAAGCCAATGGCGGGCATTACATCTTGCTTTCTTAAACCCTGTACACTGCCCCATAGGAGTTAAACCAATAATTGGAGGGTTTTAATTGTTGTAAAGTTTACTAATAATTGCTTGAAGATTTGTAACCAACAAATCGAGTGGTTTGTTTTGTTGCAGTTAATCTTAGGCATATTGTATTGTGCCCTTTCTTCATGTAGGCAAATCGATGTACAATCTAGTGATTTATGTTCATAGATTTGTTGTGTTGGACTTGAGCTAATTTATATTTGAGAATCGCACACTTGTGTCACGTTTCTATGAGTTTTCAGCTGAGTTGCTCCATTTTGAGTTTGTTTAGGCCTTTGGGTGAGATTCATCTTCACCTATATTTGTAAACTGCCTCCCAAGGAATAGATATTGGCTGAAACTCTGTAAATCTTTGTGTTCCACCTAGTGATCACCCTAATGTAAAACAGCATAGTAAATCATGCACAACTATTCTTTTTATCCCAATTATCATAAGCATCATTATCATGGAATATTGTGAGTTCATGGTGTTAATCAAGGTCTTCAATATTTCTTGTTCGCATTTCAATCCCTTCTATGTCAAATGCAATAATTGGATCTTGTTAGAAATAACTTTAATCCATAAAATCTAATAACCCAAGATCATCATGTTATTCAATTAAAAAAATTAAACGCGCAATAAATATCTGGATTTATAGATGTGTCTGATTTGATTGTCCAACAGCTTCTAGCGTAGAGTTTTGATCTTCCAAAATTAAATCCTTAAGTGTCACACTTGTGTTCTTCTCTTTAAATAGATAAAAGAAAGAATGTGAAACTATTTCTGATTTGACTCGAGACCATAACCCTATTAGATTTTCCTTATATATTAGATTATGTGAGTTTTGGTATAATCTCAAAAAGGGATGAATTGGATATTTAAAAATTTAGGTCAATTTTTTACCCTATTTTTAAAACACACAATATCTCAAGTTTAAGATTTCTCAAACAATCTCAAATGTTATAAATATTCAAACATATTTTTATCCATCATCTCATTTAAATTTCCACCCTGGTTGGTGGCATTTTCAGGTGGTCAAACTTGAGGGAGACTTCCCGAGAGTTTTCGAATCCTTGAGTTTGAGAATATTTGGTTCAAACATGAAGAATTTGACAATTAGGTCAAAAATTAGTGGCTCAAGTTGCAATTTGTGGTTGCCTTAAAGATGAAAATGCTAAAAGAAAAACTAAGAGGATGTTTGATATCATTGTTAAAAATTATAGAAATAAAAATTAGAAATAAAAGTTAGAAATAAAAACCAAACACTAGAAATAAAGTTTAAAAACCCGAATCATCATGTTTGGTTGATATTTATAAAACTCAAATAAATTTAAAACTTAATTAAAAAAATACTCATTTTTATCTTTAAATCAAATAATATTATAAAAATATAATTAAAATAATGAAATTAAAAAATAATGTACATTAAAAATATTATAATAAAAATAAAATTATTATAATTATTTTATTTAATTATTATATTTTCAAGATTTACTTTACAATAAAAATTTTATTGGACATTACAATTGAAAATAGTAAAAAAATATTTTGTAAAAATTTATGAAAATTTTTATTTTAATTTTATTTAAATTCATGCAATCATTTAATTTTAAGTTTGATTCAAAGCATATAAAATGAATGATTTAATCCTAAAGAACTATATGTGAATATTAAAGCCTCTGACAACTAATTGTCAAAATAAATAAGAATCATAAATTTTGATTTTAGTTTTTTTTTTTTTTTTTTGCAAAAAATAGAAAATTGACAAAGAAAACAGAAAATTAATAACATAAATAAATGTATTTTTATAATTTGTTTATAAAATCAATGTATACAGTGATAACGTTTATAATTACTGAGCTTTGGAACAAAACGAACTGATTTCAATTTTGCCAATGGTTTCACTGGGCTTTTGCTTGTCTCAATTCGTTCATTCTTATCTTCTTTTAAGAATTTTCCTTTGTTCATGATACTTTGAACTAGTTTATCCATCTTCTTTTCAAAGTTTTCAAAAGTATGTATGTTTTAAAGTTTTCCTAATCGGGAACGGCACCGGGACCACCCTATACGCTCTCCTGGCTTCGGCGGGCTGACCAACGGATTTTCACTGCCTTACCAATGCTTAGCGAAAATCAGAACACACGAGTTTAGAAAACCTTTAAAAGATCAATGAATAAAGCTGGCTCTGATACCAGATACGCCCAGATCACTCTTAAAACAAGGAAAGTTTGAATGAATTGAGACAAGCAAAAGATCTGATAAGAAAGAACTACAAATATCATTTGACAAAATTAAAAGACGATTATCAAACTGGAATGGTAAAAGCTTACCAAGTCAAGATTCAAATAAAATTTGGAAGATGACTAAACATGAAAGTCAAATTATTAAACATAAGGGATCTATTGAAAAAGATGATGAATATTTTATTAAAATAATTAACAAATCTATTTCATTAACAACTTGTGAAGTAAGACAACAAAAGAGGCTTTTTGGTCTAGAAGATTTAGAATCACTTAAGTTAAAATATGATAGACTTCACATTGGAATGGTCTAAGTAGAATTATTTCCTTTAACAAGAGCAGGACTTAACAAACCAGTTTGTGTTGTTCTTCGTGATGCCAGGCATCATGAATTCAATGACTCTCTTTTAGGAATGCTAGAATCCAATATTGCTGAAGGACCAATATATTTTGAATGTTATCCAAATATCAGGGCAAATCTTAATGATGAATCATTATACAAACTGTTAACATTAGACATTCAAAGTAAAGGTTACAATATGGATTCAAGAAGTTCAAATCTTGAACTTATTTATCAAATCTATTATAAAGCAACAACTTCAACAATATTACCAAATTCTATTCAAACAAGTGAAAAAGGTGAAACTCTTATGTTACAAGCCAATTATGATAGAAAATCCTTTCCCTCTCATCCCAAGAAACTTCTATGGAATGAGATTCAGGCTGGGAGAGAGTGGTAATTCACAAATTTAAACGAAACAGACCATCAAATTATTCCTGAAATACAAAAAACATTTGCCACAAAAATTATTCAAGACAACGAAGGAAACGTTAAAATCAATTTTCAACCCTTACTCACAAGAAGTCAGAGTCTAGGACAAACTTCTAGACAGCCAATGGATTTAAGAAGAAAAAGTATTTCAAGTCTCTACACTTTTGCTGAACCAAGTCAAGCAAACCTTAAGCTAAAGGGTGTTGACTTTGGACCTGAAATACCTCAAGGATATTATCAAGAGATACCCGAATCAAGTTCCCCAACAGAATCACAAATTTTAACAGAAGAACAAAGAGAAAATCTTTATGAAGAAAGAAAAAATGTTATGGTTATTAACAAAGAATTTAAGCCAAATATAGAAATAATTGAGAAAGATTATTATCATGAACTTAATACAAAAAATAGAAAATTATTTCTCAAAAAATATAACCAAGCAGAAAGAGAAGAAATTAGAGAATAATGGTTAAAAAGAATGAATCAAATAAAGGAAGATATCCCTTTCTTCAAATTTGTTAAAGATAGGCAAACAATAAATGTTATTCAGAATCCTGTTAAAAACTGGAAAACTACTGACAACTACTTTGTCAAAGCTGTGCACCCTCCAGAAAACTCAATAAAATTCAATTATAAAGGAAACGAAATCTTAGCCTCACCTTATAAAGTGTCCAAAGGTAAAGGAGAAATTGATCAATTAATTAGTCAAAATAATTACACAAATCAAATGTTAAGATCAATAGCTTCTCAATCAACAAGAATTGAAGAGCAACTAGAAAATCTTACTGAAATAAAAGCTCATAGTACTTACGAAAAAGGTGAATCAAGTAAATCAAAAGAAAAGATAGAAGAACCAATTGAATTCAATATAATTGATCATAATCTTAAGAATTTTAACTTTGACAAACAAAATGAATTACTTATCAAAAGAATTGACGAATTAGTTAATCAAACCTCAAACCTAAAGATTAATACAATAACCAAAGAAGAAGCCATAAATGCAATAGAGTCAAACTTTACGGAAGAAACTTTTGATATAAATAAAATCAAAGACTAGAGAAGTCAAAGTCAAAGAACTTATTATAAAAAACCTACGCCACCAAGTCTTTTATCAGAAGAATCAAATGATTTACTTCCACAAAGAAACTTTCAAGGAAATGAAATTCATGAATGGAAAATTGATGGTCTTACTGAACATCAACTTCATTCCTTTCTACATCAAATGGCTATGGCAGCAACTGCCTACAAACTACATTCACACAAAGCTACTTAAGAACAAATAGTTTCTCTTCTTACTCATGGTTTCACTGGAACTCTTAGAGAATGGTGGGATCATTATCTCACTCCTTTTGAAAAAAGACAAATTTACGAATCAAAGAAAGTTAAGGAAGAAAATGGAATTGCTACACAAGAAAGTGATGCTGTTGCAGCACTTATTTGGTCAATCTTAATACAATTCATAGGTGAACAAAGTAGTCAGCATGAGAAGAATAGTGTTATTCTTCTTAACCTCACTTGTCCAAAATTATCAGATTTTCAATGGTACAAGGATACATTCATTGCCAAAGTTATAGGTAGACCAGATGGAAGATCTGGCTTTTGGAAAGAGAAATTTATTAGTGGATTACCAAAACTCTTTGCTCAAAGAGTTAGAGATCGTGTCAAAGAAACCTTAGGAACAAATTATGAATCAATAACTTACGGTCAAATTGTTTGTACCATTAATCATGAAGGTCTTAAATTATGCAATGAACTTAAGATGCAATCCCAGATGAAGTCTGAGTTTAAAAGAAACAAAGGTGAACTTGGAGACTTTTGTGCCCAATATGGGTATGAGAAAATTCAAGCACCTTCAAGAAAACACTTAAAAAAGACTTATAAAAAATACAAACCATCCAAAAAATATTATAAAAATTACGATGAAAAATATTATAAGAAGAAAAAGAAAAGGGCTGAAGAAACTTCAAAGCCTCAAAAGAAAGATAAACCTCAAAAATTTAAGAATCAAAAAACATGCTTTAAGTGTGGGAAAAAGGGACATTACGCAAGAGATTGTAGAGTTAAGCAAGAAATAAAAGAACTTAACATAAGAAAGAAATTAAAAAGACAAATGTTAAATTTAATTATCAATAGTGATTCAGAAGAATCAGAAACCTCTTACTTCAGTTCATCCGAAAAGGAGTTTATTAATGAAATTATTTCAAGTTCTGAATCTCTTAGTTCCTCTTCAGAAGAATCTTGTCAAGAAGACTTAGGATTTTGTTCTTGCAACAAATGTTCAAAATCTGTTAATGTTATTTCAAAAACAAATGAAATTATTCTAGAAATGATTGAGCATATTCAAGAACCAGAAATTAAAAATAAGTATTTACAAAAATTAAAAAGAAATTTGGAAAAGGATAAACTTCCCAAAATAAGTGAAGGATATAACCTCGAAGAAATATTTGACAGATTCAAAACCAAAGAATTACCAAAAGAAAATTTAACCATACAAGACTTGCAAAGAGAAGTTAATCAAACTAAAGAAGAAATAAGAAAGTTAAAAGAATAAGGTGAAGAATTTAAGCAAGAAATGCTTCTTTTAAATTCAAAAGTTGAAAAAATTAATAATAAAGGAAAAGAGAAAATCATTTCAGATAATGAAGATGATTTTCAAATTAATCAAGGATTTTTAAATTATTTATCAAAGGTTAATATTCATAAATGGTATTCTGAAGTTAAAATTGTTATTAACAAAGATTTTATTCTTAAAGGTTGTGCCTTACTTGATACAGGAACAGATTTGAACTGTATTCAAGAAGGACTTATTCCTACTTGTTATTATGAAAAAACAAAAGTTCAATTATTTAGTGCAACAAACTCTACACTCAAAATACAATACAAAATTTCTAATTTTGTACAGATAACATTTGCCTCAAAACTATTTTTGTACTTGTCAAAAATATGCAACAAGAAATTATTCTTGGAACCCCTTTCTTTACGATGATAGACCCTTTGACAGTCAACGAAAAGGGAATTTTCACATCTATTTGTAATCAAGAAATTACGTTTGAATTTATTGATAAAATGCATGAGAAAGAAATCAATACACTTAAAGATTTAGGAACAAGTAAAATAAATCTTATTCAAAATAAACAAAAACACATTAAATCCTTATCAAGAGAAATTTATCATAAAAGAATTGAAGAACAGATTCAAAATCCAGAGATCAAGAAACAAATTAATTTATTTCAAGAAAAACTTGAAAAAGATGTTTGTTCAGAATTACCAAATGCCTTTTGGGATAGGAAAAATCATTCTGTCAAATTACCCTATACAAAAGAATTTAATGATGAAAAAATACCTACAAAAGCTAGACCAATCCAAATGAATAAAGAGTTACTTGAATACTGCAAAAAGGAAATACAAGATTTACTTAACAAAAAACTTATTAGAAAAAGTAAATCCCCTTGAAGTTGTGCAGCCTTCTATGTTTGGAATCAAGCTGAAATAGAAAAAGGTGCTCCAAGACTTGTTATTAATTACAAACCTTTAAATAAAGCCTTACAATGGATTAGGTATCCAATACCCAACAAAAGAGATTTACTCAATAGACTTAATACTGCTTCAATATATTCAAAATTCGATATGAAATCAGGATTTTGGCAAATACAAATTGCTGAAGAAGATAAGTACAAAACAGCATTTACAGTGCCATTCGGACACTACGAATGGAATGTAATGCCTTTTGGACTCAAGAATGCCCCTTCAGAATTCCAAAACATTATGAATGAAATTTTTAATAACTATACAAACTTTACCATTGTATACATTGATGATGTCCTTGTATACTCAGAATCAGTTAGTCAGCATTTTAAGCATCTTAACATATTTTATAACATTATTAAGAAAAATGGTTTAGTTGTTTCTAAACCAAAGATTAAATTATTTCAAACTAATATTAGATTTCTTGGACATCAGATTTACCAAAACAAAATCACCCCAACACAAAGATCCTTAGAATTCGCTGAAAAATTCCCAAATGAAATTACCAATTAAAATCAATTACAAAGATTTTTAGGATGCCTTAATTACGTTTCATATTTTATCCCAAATCTTAGAGTTTTAATCAAACCACTGTTTAAAAGACTTAAGAAGAATCCTCCAAATCGGAATGAAGAATGTACCCAAATTATTATTAAAGTTAAAACTCTTGTTAAAACTTTATCATGCCTTAGTCTTCCTGACCCAGAAGCCTTTATGATTGTTGAAACAGACGCCTCTAATGAAGGATTTGGAGGTATACTTAAACAGAGAATTGATTCAAGAGAAACCTTGGTTAGATTTCACTCAGGAGCCTGGTCAAGTCCCCAAATCAATTACTCCACCATCAAAAAAGAAATGCTTTCAATAGTTTTATGTATCCAAAAGTTTCAAGATGATTTGATCAATAAAGAGTTTTTACTTCGAATTGATTGCGCTAGTGTAAAAAATATTATTGAAAAAGACGTCAAAAATCTTGTTTCAAAACAAATTTTTGCAAGATGGCAAGCAATTCTTTCAGTTTTTGACTTCAAAATTGAATTTATTAAAGGAACTTCAAATTCAATTCCAGATTTTTTAACAAGAGAATTTTTACAGGGAAATTATGGCAAGAAGGCAAGTTGCCAGTGACTTTTATTCCAAAGCCTCTTCTTCAAAAACCCCAGACATTGCTTTATCAAATAGATTCTCCCCACTGGAGAAATCTTCAAAACCTCATACCCCTAGCTTCAAAGATGTTATTGAAGGGAAATCTGCTTCCCGATCTTCCACAACAAAAGGCCCCTCGAAGGGTTATTTTACTAAAAATATCTATGAAAATTTATTTCTAGTCGAACTTGAATGGGAAGCCTCTCAACCATTCGAGGTTATTAAAAAATATTTTTTCAGAGGATGTCACTTTGACACTCCTGACATTATCAAGGATCGAAGGTTTTACGAATTAATACTTATCGAAACTAATTCAGTCATCATAGATCATACTTATGATCTACAAGAACCCCAAAAGATTAACTTTTCAAAAATAAAGATTATCAAAGTTATTTCTCCAGGTGTTTGGGGACAGCATCCTCGAACATCAAAAGAATTTAAAGGAATTTATCTTCCTCAAACCTATGATTATCAAGATTACCAAAGAGCCTGGTATTATGTCTTTTATGTAAGAAATTTTACTCACTCTTGGTTTGTTCATTTTGATCAGAAGATTGTCAAAACCTTTCCCAAATGGTTTTTAACCTGGTTTTCCTTTTTCGGAACCGAAGTAGGAATTTTTCCAAAAGAAATCCAAATTGATTTTGATTTATTTAGAAAGAATTTTAAGCTCCCTCTGGATTATTCAAAAGGTCGTCTTGAAGAAACGGCCAGCCTCCTTTTCTTTTGTTCATTTTTTATGATTACCTGGATCTTCTGTTGGAACTACGTCCTTGTTTCTCCAGAAGATAGTTCTTTCGGTCACTCGAAAACCTTACAAAGAATTTTTAAAATTCGTTGGTGGGATAAATTTATCATGCCAGAAGGAAAAGTGCGTGTATGGCTTTCAAAGTCCTCTTGCCCAGAACTAGTTATACAAAATCAGAGAAAGAAAATTGTTATTGAAGAAGAAGATGATGCCATGTCTACAGTTTCTCTTTCCTCAAGAAAGTCAAAGTCTTCTACAAAATCAAAGCTGCTCAAAATGATTGCTCAACTTCCTTCTGACGAGTCCGGATCCGAACCCAACTCGCCACCCGCTCCAAACTTCAATTTGCTAGGATCCGACATAGAATCCTGGTACAAGTTTATGAATGATCCAGATAAAACCTGCTCCAAGTAATTATCAAGACAAAGACTCTTGCGGCATCTGTAATAATTATCAAAACTACTAACAGGCCACCCTGTCATTTTATCAAGACATTGATCGCTTTATCATCTGCGACAGATCTTTTTGTCATTTTATATTGTAAATTATGAGTGAGGTTCGAGTGTTTTACACCTGTCCACTTTTTGGCCAGGGTTGTAATTATTTTCTTTTTAGTCAATATTTTATTTAAAGGTGGTGGGACCCCTACACAAATGCAGCCATCCATGTGCTGTCACCTTTATTTAAAGTACTTGTCTTGTTGCGTCAGCTCATCTTTTGTAAGGATTCTGCTTGACATTTAAGTGGACGATGGGGCCCATTGAGCACCCGCACTTATTTTCCCGGATTCCAAATTGTTTTAAGTCCGAGCCTTATCTGTCTATATATAGGAGGCTTAGCTTCAGTTGTTTCTTGCACCAAGTTGAGGGTTTAATTTCTCCTAGAGAAAGCCTGAGTCTTCGAGCTCCACTCAACTTTTCTCTTCTCCCATCCCTCTCAACTTCTGTAAGTCCTTCTTAACAATATTAATAAAAGAAAGCTTTTGTTTTACTAAGAATTTATTTACTTTAATTTACTGTCTTCTTAAGTATGCTCTGCACTTGCAACGTTGTTTGATCTGGTGCATAAGAAAAACTGTTTATTCATACATTCTCAAGATTGCTCAAGGGTTGTCTGTTAGGCTTGACTTGTTCAGTTAAACAGACGTAATAGCCAGTCCCCCCTGCGGACTCTTAGTCATCCCTTAAATCTGAGAAGAACTGCTTTCAATTTTGTCATACTATTTATGATGCTTATGTCCTTTTGCTTGTCAATTGTTTAAGCTTTCCTTGTTTTAAGAGTGATCTTTTAATAACATAAATAAATGTATTTTTATAATTTGTTTATTCACTGCAGAAACAAAAATAGAAAATAAAAACAGCAACTATATCAACACAGACCCTAAAGTAGTGGAACGGTATAGCCCATGGGGGGCTCTTCACAGGCTAGGCTTATAAGACCAGCCAAATACGTTTAACGACTACCCAACATCATCCAATTGTTAATAAGAGTGAAGAGTTTAAGCGTCAAACATTGTTTTCAAAAACTTGAATGCAACATTGTCAAGAAGATGAGTATGTGATGCTCATGGCCACTATTAGGAGCCAACTCATAATTACTATGGACTTTTTTCTTTAATTTTTTTTATTTACAGTGTATGTACATATAAAAGTATTAGTTAAATACTACGGTTAATGGAAAAAATACTACATATCTAATAACTATTTATTCCCATCAATCTCTCTAGTAACTATAAATAAATAAATAAATAAATAAATATTTACTATTAGTTGACTATATTTTCCAAATAATAGAACTTTTGAGTCGGTCAGGAACCAAAACAAGAAAACAGAAAGGATGAAATGTGTTATAGGCATGTCTTCTGGGTTTTCATCAGCAACCTAATGGATAAAATATTAACATTTTTTCCCCTGTCAAAATCAGATCAACAAACTGAGCTGATGGTTAGATGATGGATCATTCAATGAATAGCTTTCTTGTAGCTCAATAATTTGTTTATGGGCAAAAGACACTGACATCCCAAAAAAAAAATAAAAAAAATCAGCTCATCAGTGACAAAACTACTTGACAGATAATCAATTATTTCATGCATTGACAGGATCCTAATAACATTCAGGTTTACAATTTAAAATTAAAAATAAAATAAAATAATAAACAGATAAATAAAAGACACCGCACGAGGGAGAAGCCACAACACTCTGAACATTTGCAAGTTTCAACTACACAAATCCCTGACAATAATTTAATAAAAATTTCAAAACTAAAACAGCAAAAGAAAATATTATTGGGCAAAAAATACTATTGCCACTGCTATTGCTACTACTATATCACTCACTACATGCAGAGCTGCTCAACCGCTGCCACAATTTGGGTAGGCTGAACAACAGTCCATTCTTCCAATGTCCCAGCGTATGGGGTTGGCACATCCTGTGATGACAAGCATACTACCGGGGCATCCAAATAATCATTGAAGTTTTCGTTGATTGCTGCAGTCAAGCTAGCACCAATCCCACCAGTCCGCATACACTCCTCCACAATGAGCACGCGATGCGTCTTTTTCACAGAATTCCCAATTGTATGAAGGTCAAACGGTTTCAATGACCTTATATCAATTACTTCTGGGTCATAACCCTTGTTTACCAAAGTCTTGGCAGCCTGCATCACATGATACCTCATTCGAGAGTAGGTTAAGATGGTGACATGCTCTCCAGGCCTGACCATCTCAGCTTCCTCAAGTGATAATACATATTCTTCATCTGGAATCCTCTCTTTGAGGTTGTAGAGCAAGACATGCTCAAAAAGAATCACTGGATTCTCACTTCGGATTGCAGCTTTCATCAAGCCCTTTGCGTTATACGGGGTTGAGCATGCCACCATTTGGATTCCAGGGATTGATTGAAAATATGATTCAAGGCGTTGTGAATGTTCAGCTCCCAGCTGTTTTCCTACTCCGCCAGGTCCTCGAATAACAACCGGTATGGTGAATTGGCCACCAGATGTGTAGTGAAGCATGCCACAATTGTTAGATATCTGGTTGAAAGCTAGAAGGAGAAAGCCCATGTTCATTCCCTCAACAATAGGCCTGAGCCCAGTCATGGCAGAACCAATGGCCATACCAGTGAATGCGTTCTCACAGATAGGGGTGTCAAGCACCCTCAGATCTCCATATTTTGTAGCCAGGCCCTTTGTCACCTTATATGAGCCTCCATAGTGACCCACATCTTCACCCACTACGCACACACGGGGATCTCTATCCATTTCTTCCTCCAGTCCTTCTCGAAGTGCTTCAAAAAGTAAAATCTCATGCCTGAGGGAAAAAAGTTATTGATCAATAATATAATAAACTCCATAGCCAAAAAAAAAGAAAGCTATATAATCAACTAGTAATAATGAAGTCAAGTGCAATTACAAACACAATAGTAGTAAGTTTGCAACACAATGCAGTAATTCAATTCAATTTATCCATGTATATGCACAAAAAAGAAAATAATATTTTTAGTTTTTACTCACTGATGAAGCTCATACAACATATAAGACACGCATTACATAAAATGATATGGCTAATGTTATATGATAAGCGTATTTTATATTTGTTAAATCTTGACAAACATTATTGGCTCACAACATAACAGCTTAAGCTTTTACGTGAAGTGGGAATCTAACATGGTATAAAAGCTATGGTTGTCTCCAGAGTTTGTCTTCTTGCCCACGTTTTTTATTGTGTGGTGGTTAAAAGTTATTTTATTCCCTCTAATGGCTATTATTATCGTTTGTTTCTCTCCCTACGTGCAATCAGACTGCACATGTAGGAGACTGTTAAAGCTTAAGGCTTTGGATAAAGTGGGTGTTGTTTGTGGTATGGCTCTTATACTTTGGTTTTCTCAAACAAAGAAGAAAGAAAAGCATGAAGGGTCAGCACAGCCGGGACTCGTCGACGAGTGCCCCGTGATCGTCGATGAGGAGACAGCAAGAATTCGTCGACGAGTGACCTATGTTCGTCGACGAGAAGATCCCGAGAAGCCCAAAAGTTCAGAGTTTCTGAAATACTGAGAGCAAAAAAATGGGATCGTCGATGAGTGGATAGATTCATCAACGAGTGTTCTTCTTGGTCTCGTCGACAAATCCCCTGTCCTCGTCGACAAGAAGTGGCTGCGAGCAGTTTTTTGCATTTTGAATTTTGAACATTGGGGTGGTTAGGTAACTAGAGGGAAACCTCCGACGGACTGTATTATATATGTCATTATGGGCGTGTATTAACAGAGAGTGTGGTCATTTGAGAAGTGTATTGTGTACTTTGTGATTTCCTTAGTGAAATTCTTGTGTCATTACTTCCGTGGATGTAGGTTTTGCCGAACCACGTAAATCTTGTTGTTCTTGTTGTTTATCACTTTCTAGTTGTATTTCATTTACTTGTTGTATTTATTATGCTTGTTGTTTATCACTTTCTAGTTGTGTTTCATTTACTTGTTGTATTTATTCCGCTATGCATCTTAATTATTCGATCCATATCACAACAATTTGATATCAGAGCAATTGTTGTTATAGAATTGGGATTGCCCTCTGCAAGATTTGACATCGTCAAATTTGATGGAACCGGGAACTTTGGTTTATGGCAGAGGAGAGTGAAAGTTATTCTTGTACAACAAGGAATGGGAAAGGCATTACTTGGTGTTCAACCGGATGGAATGAATGAGACAACATGGGGAGATTTGCAAGCAAAGGCCGCTTCTACAATACGCTTATGTTTGACCGACGAAGTACTCTATCGGGTGATGGAAGAGGATTCTCCAGCGACTATATGGCGAAAATTAGAGAACCGGTACATGTCCAAATCTCTTAATAATAAACTTTTTCTTAAGTAACGTTTGTATTGGCTTAAGATGGTTGAAGGATCAAACTTAGATCAACTTATTAATGCCTTCAATCAAATTATTAGTGATTTGATGAGAGTTTATGTTAAATTTGATGAGGATGACAAAACTTTAATGTTGTTAAACTCTTTGCCCTCGACTCATACCTATGAAAATCTCGTGACCACTCTTACGTGGGGAAAAGAAACTCTTAATCTTAAAAGGTAACAAGTGTTTTGCTAAATTTTCATCAAAGATTGAAAATATGTGATGAAGGAGAATGACTTATGGTAAAGGGTAATAACGAGCACAGCAAGGGAAAATCCAAACATAGATCAAGTCAAAAATCCCGAGATCAATCCAAGAAGAAGAAAAAAAATCCGGTGTTACAAATGTGGTAAAAAGGGGCATGTGAATCCGGAGTGCCCGGATTGGAAGAAGGGAAATTCTGAAAAATATGAAGGTAGTTTAAAATCTGTGAATGTTGTTCAAGAAGGAGGTTCAATGTGTAGTGATGGTGATATTCTATCAGTTTCAACGGAGTCGGAAAATCTAATGGACTCTTGGATACTTGACTCAACATGTTCTTATCACATGACTCTGAACAAGGAATAGTTCAGCACTTACAGGTTAGTGAATTCTGAATCAGTTCTTATGAATAATGATGCTTCTTGCAAGATCATTGGCATAGGAAATGTAAACATAAAAATGTTTGATGGTGCTGTAAAAACGTTGTGTAATGTAAGACATATACTAGAATTGAGGAAGAGTTTGATATCACTAGATACTTTGGATTGTAATGGTATTAATTACAAGTCCAAAGGTGGCGTTCTGACGGTATAGAAAGGTAATCTGACTGTAATGAAAAGGCAGAAACTATATGGGAATATCTACACATTGCAGGGAATTACCGTTGTAGGTAGAGCTGCAACCATAGATGCTGAATAAGATGAAACCGTCTTGTGGCATATGCGCCTTAGGCATACGAGGGAACACGACATGAAAGAACTACACAAAAGGAAATTGTTAAAGGGTTTGAAATCATGTCAGCTAGAATTTTGCAGGATTTGTGTTCTTGGAAAACAGAACAGGGCAAGGTTCAGATCAGCTATACACAAGACAAAGGGTATTCTTGATTATGTGCATTTAGATATTTAGGGCCCGATTAGAGTAGCAACAAAGGGTGGACATATGTACTATGTGAGTTTCATTGATGATTACTCACGGAAGGTCTGGGTTTACTTCATGCATCACAAATCAGATACGTTTGCTAAGTTTAAAATTTAGAAGGCTGAAGTGGAAAACCTAACAGGGAGAAGAATTAAATACTTAAGGTCAAATAATGGGACCGAATATGCTGATTTTCGATTTATGTAGTTTTGTGCGGAGCAAGGCATCAAGAGACACTTTATAGTTTGTCAAACACCTCAGCAAAACAATGTGGCAGAATGGATAAACCGCACTCTTTCTGAAAGGGCTAGATGTCTCATATTAAATGCAAGGTTACCAAAGAACTTCTGGGCTGAGGCAATGAGTATGACTTGTTTTTTGATAAATCGATCACCAAGGGCATCACTAGAGGGCAAAGTGGCAGAAGAAGTTTGGACGGGAAATGCAGTAGATTACTCCAGATTGAAGGTGTTCGGGTGTCCAGCCTATGTTCACGTATCTAGTGAGGAGAGGTTTAAGCTTGACCCAAAGTCTTGTCGTTGCATCTTTTTGGGATATCCAAAGGGTATAAAGGGGTCCAAGCTATGGGACTTGGTGGTAAAATAGGGTGGTGATCAGCAGGGATGTAGTCTTTTATGAGAAGGCTAAGGTGAAGCGTACTCAAGAGTGTGATGAATAGAAACAGGAGCCAGAAAGCTAGGGCAGTGATGAACATATTGTGCAGGTGGAGTTGGAAGTTTAGGGCAACGGAAATGATCATGGTCCTATGGTTGTAGGGAGTTCTAGCTCGAGAAATCAGCAAATCGATAATATTCCTATACGAAAATCTAGATGCACTATCAGACCTCCACCAAGGTATGGATTTGAAGAGTTAGTATCTCATACTTTCCTTACTAGTTGCAACGATCCAACTACATTTCAAAAGGCAGTGCATGGCCAGGAGAAAGATAGATGGATAGGCACGATGATTGAGGAGATGGAATCACTACGTAAGAACCAAACTTGAGATTTGGTGGAGCTTCTAAATGGAAAGAGACCGATAGGTTGCAAATGGGAATATAGGAAGAAGAAAGCAATTTCAAAAAACGAAAAAGAAAAATTCAAGGTAAGATTGGTGGCAAAAAGATACTCACAGAAGAAAGGAATAGATTATGATGAGATCTTTTCTCCAGTGGTCCGACATACTTCTATCAGAATTGTGTTGGGGTTGGTAACCCATTATGATCTTCATTCAAAACAAATGGACGTGAAGACGGCATTTCTTTACGGTTACTTGGATGAACAAATCTACATGATACAGTCAGAGGGATTCATTGAACCAGGAAAAGAAAATTTTGTTTGCAGGTTGAAGAAATCTCTTTATGAACTGAATCGATCTCCAAGGCAATGGTATAAATGGTTTGATTCTTACATGATCAAAATTGACTACAAAATGTGTGAGTATGACTGCTGCGTATATGTGAAAACCCTTGAGGATGGTTCTTTCATTTTTTTGTTATTGTACGTCGATGACATGTTGATAGTTGCAAAAGATTTAACTGAGGTAAATCAGTTAAAAGACCTGCTGTATAAGGAATTTGACATGAAGGATCTTGATTCAGCCAAAAAAATACTTGGGATGGAGATTTGTCGTGACAAAACTATAAGGAGATTATGGTTATCTCAAGGCAGTTATGTGCATAAGGTGTTGGAGAGGTTTAACATGGCTGATGCAAGACCAGTGTGCACACCTTTAACCAATCATTTCAAGTTGCTACTGCAGATTGCCCAAGTACGGATGAGGAAATCCAGGACATGTCAAAGGTCCCCTATGCTAGTGTTGTGGGCAGTTTGATATATGTCATAGTATCTACGAGGCCAAATTTGGCTTATGCGGTGAGCGTGGTTGGTGAGTTTCTCTCTAATCCAGGAAGGCAGCATTAAGAAGCCGTCAAATGGATACTCAGATACTTACGAGTTACATCAGGATATGGCATCATGTTCGACAAACAATAGGGTTGTCCTTCAGTTATGGGATTTGTTGATGCTGATTACGCTGGAGATATGGATGACAAAAGGTCTACAACAGGATATGTATTTACCTTTGTAGGAGGACCAGTATGTTGGAGATCCATGGTACAGTCTCTGGTAGCATTATCCACGACTGAGGCGGAATATATGACAGTTACTGAAACAACAAAGGAAGCCTTATGATTTACTGGTTTAGTTAGAGAGCTGGGATTACAGCAAGACAAAGTGGTGTTGCATTATGATAGTCAGAGTGTCATTTACTTGGCGAAGAATCAAATATATCATGCTAGAACCAAGCACATTGATGTGAGGTTCCACAGGAATCGGGAATTGATTGCTTCGAGTGAGCTTGTGTTGGAGAAAGTTCACACGTCTGAAAATATAGCGGATATTCTGACGAAATCAGTTACTTCTGAGAAGTTCAAGCATTGCTTAGACTTACTCCATGTCTCTAATTGATAGAAGGGAGATAAACCCAACCGAGCGGTTCAAGTTCAAGGTGGAGCGGTTAGACATATTTTTTGAGATTCTCTTAAGGGGCGTATAATCGTCAAGGTGGAGATTGTTGTTTGTGGTATGGCTCTTATACTTTGGTTTTCTCAAACAAATAAGAAAGAAAAATATGAAGGGGCAGCACAGCAAGGACTCGTCGACGAATGCCCTATGACCATCGACAAGGAGACAGCAAGGATTCGTCGACGAGTGACCTATGTTCGTCAACGAGAAGATCCTAAGAGGCCCAAAAGTTCAGAGTTTCTAAGATACCGAGAGCAGAAAAACGGGATCGTCGATGAGTGTTCTGCTTGGTCTTGTCGACGAATCCCCTGTTCTCGTCGACGAGAAGGTCTAGGCTACGAGCAGTTTTTTGCATTTTGAATTTTGAAAATTGGGATGGTTGGGTAACTGAAGGGAAACCTCTGAGGGACTGTTATATATGCCATTCTGAGCGTGTATTAACAGAGAGTGTGGTCATTTGAGAAGTGTCTTGTGTACTTTGTGATTTCCTTAGTGAAATTCTTGTATCATTACTTCCGTAGATGTAGGCTTTGCTGAACCACATAAATCTTGTTATTGTTCTTGTTGTTTATAACTTTCTAGTTGTGTTTCATTTACTTGTCGTATTTATTCC
The DNA here is from genome assembly GCF_029873635.1 of Malania oleifera. Classification (NCBI taxonomy): domain Eukaryota; kingdom Viridiplantae; phylum Streptophyta; class Magnoliopsida; order Santalales; family Ximeniaceae; genus Malania; species Malania oleifera. Next base: position 69,814,635 of record NC_080422.1, on the reverse strand, counting down.
ACTCTGCATCTTAATTATTTGATCCATATAACAACAGTGGGAATAAAACTATGTCCACATTAAGAGACATAACAACAATCATTATGAATATTTGGTCATGCATGAAAAAATAAATTAAAACAATAACAAAAATTTTAAAAATAGAGAACACATTAAAAACCATTAAGATAATGCATTTACATGGAAAAGATGAAACTTCTAACCAAAAAAACAAAAGCAAACTGATGCAAGACACCATCATGGGATTGCAGCCATGAGAGAATGTGGGAGGGATAGGGGGGAGGAGAAGGAAAGCAAGAAGAAGAAAGATATAAGGAGAGAAAAGGGGGAAAATCACATGTTCACTTTCAATTCAAATTCATCAAAGACCTACTCCTACATGGCTTTCACACAATATTTATGAGACAGCCAATAACACAAGAAATTACATGTATACCCCTAAAGTACATGAAATTACAAACAAACCCCTAAAGTACACAAATATTGCAAACAAGCCTCAAGATACACATACTTCTAAACTATTAACTAAATTCAGCAATCCCTAGACCCAATTCTTTTGAACTAGTCTCCAACAAGGATCTAGTGATGGTCTTGCTTCTCATCCTAGAACAAATACTCCATGATTACCTCAAATTAGAACCACAGAGACATTGAAAAATAAGCATTTCATAAGCTCCTCTAAAGAGAAGCAACAATATCTAGCCGTTTGAATGAATCTCCCAATGTTAGCACTTTAACCATAGAATTGCATAACACAACCAATTCCAATTAAAAATATTGTTCTCTCTAGTGTCATGACTTCTGTACAACCAATTCCCATTTTATTTTTCTGCCACCATGATCCATGTTCCTTTCCTTTCCCCCTCTGACTGTCAATAGCTCCAAGTGAAGGACTTAGAAAAATTGTGTCCTTTTTTAGTAGTGCAAAAATGGTCATTTTTCAACATAAAAAAGAACTAAATAGGCTTTGTAGAAATAATCAATTTAGTGTCTTGAATGTTACCATTTGGAAGGTTCGTCGTGAACCTTTGAAGAGCTATGAAATGGTACATAAGTTATAGGTCACTCACAACAAGTCAAAGCTCATTGAGAAGCACAATTATCGCAACAATCAGCTGGAAATCACTTCACAACCCACTTTTGATCTCTTCTTTTTAAGGTGAGCTTGGAGTTCAATACTAACAAATGATGGTTTGCATGCAATTGTCAAATATTGTGCTTTAGAAGGTGGTCTTGCTCCAAATCCACAATTTTGCAATTTTTAACCAAATTCTTGCATGGCCCAAAAATTTTTAAATAAAGGAACCAAATCAACCATGGAACACCATTGATTTGATTTTACTCAAGTCATTGCATGACCCAACACACACACACAGATATATATATATATATATATATATATATACTTCTAAAAGGAATCCTAAGTCTACAACGGAATACTGTTGATTAACTTAAGCCCTTGACTATTCTCTCTCCCTCACTCTCTCTCTCTATCTCTCTCTCTCTCCCACCCAAATACACAAGAATGTGTGGTTTAGAGGCTTCCTGCTCCCATCTTTGCACTTCTATAATGATATGTTCCAGGCTTATACCTCACCACTATAGAGAAGCTAATGCAAATGCTTACACTCAATTGTCTGCCACACATGCAGTCTTAATTCTCAAATAACCTTATAAACTACATGAACTTATTCACGCAATAAGATAACAATTAACAAAGCCAACACTTTCAAAACGGGCTAGAAGCCTATAGTCCTAAAGAACCTCAATAATATAGTGCACTAACCCGAATAAAAAGAAAAATGATAGTGAAATCTAATAGCCTTTTTTCCAAGAAAAAAAAAAAAACAAACAAGTGCCCGCTTGGAAGAAAATGAACTAGGAATCTAGAGTGATTTCTCATTCTTTGGTTCCCCAAGTTACAGGAAAAATTAAGTTGCTAGAAAGAAGCGGAGCATAAGGAGAATAGGCAGTAAGAGATAATCAAACATTGCATATACATGAAAAGAAAGGAATCGCACCCAGGTTTAGACGCTGTAGAAGCCGCCGAACTCTCGGCCTTCGTCTACAAAAGCATAAAGAAATCAAATGTTAATAACATCGCATAACAATATTCGCCCAACGAGAGAGAGAGAGAGAGAGAGAGAATTTAACTGCAACGGCATTAGGAATTAATGGCTGAGCCTTTCGAACTCGGAGACTCGAACAAGGGATCACCCTTCCATCAGATCTGACCGCAAAGAAGCTTCCTTTTCTTTCTGAAACAAAGAAGAAACATAAAATTTGAAAGTAATCCAAGAAATCCCATCTCAAGTTTAGGAGAAACAAATCAACTAGGCGCAAATGAGAGATGAAAATGCACCAAACCTGACTGAGATCGGCGGGATGGGAGGAGAAATACCCTCGAATCGAAGGGATTTGAGGAGAACAGAGCTGTGTATGCTCCAATTCCTCGCTGAATCACAGCCATCGTCTTCGCAAAAGCTTGGGAGAGAATGAGAAACTGGAGAGAAATGATTGATATGTGAGCATTTACAAATCAGTGAGCTGGAGAGGACGGAGAGCTCGAGAGGGAAAACGTCGACAATCCCTTTGTTTGCATCGCCCCTCTCTCTTTAGAGTTCAGTTATTGTGCATTTGTGCGTTTGGTGTTTTCAGTATGTTCAAATAATAAACCGCCATGTGGAAAGAAGTAAGGGTAATTAAGTCTTTTAGTAAAATAGTACTACGTGGAGAGTTTTATTTGTTTAGGCGCATGAAATTGGCGAACCACCTGGCCTACCAAGGCTGACTTAACCCTAACCAACCACCGGCAAGCAAAAATATGGTGCATGTGAGCAAGTTTTTGCTTTTTTAATTTTATTTTATATAAAAACATTTAAGAAAAGTTCTAGAAAACTTTATCTCTTGGTTTCCTAAAAAAGTTGGACGGTCGACGTTGGCCCATCTAACATTTTTTAACAAAAGACGCTCCAAGATCTTTTAATCTGGTGACAATTTTTTTATAAAAAAAAAAACCGCAACATCAAGTGGCGTTTTTTACTCTATTTTTGGTTTTGGTTGTTGTTCCTACTGGCAACAATTGGGGTACGTGCACTTGTAGCATTGCTCCTTAGATTCTCGCTTCCTTTCACTTGCTTCTACCTATACTTTCTCCAATTGTACTCGTCCTTTAACCTCCTCTGTTCCTTCACAAATTAAGACGACTGGTGCTGATAGTTACTTTTGTAATTCGATTATGACCATGTGAACTTGGGTTTGACCATGTTCTTTTCATAATTGGGAGGCACTTGGAAGCTTCACACTTGTTGTTGTTCTGATCTTGAGGATTCTTCTTGAGAATTTGAACACTGTTAGATGAGAATTGTTCGAGAGAAGGAAAACAGGGGAGAACAGATGACCAGGGAAATTAATCATATTGAAAAAAACATGTATACCATTGATACATGTTGAGGATCAAATTTTACACCCTCATATTATTTTTCAGTTGAACACTAACATAAATTTGAAAATGCGTCAACAATAGAAATACAAAATCTTTTAATTTAAAGACTTCAACCAGATCCAACAAATGATACCTTATTAGAAATGTAATCAGAACTATTTTTTTTTTTTTTTTTGTATTGTTATCATCATTTTCAAGAATCTCAACCAACTTGCATTCAAATTCCATAAACACCTATTGTATGATCAAAAGGAAAGATGAAGATAATTCAAGCGTTCGTGTTCCTTTTTGAAACGTCTTACTAGTTTGAGACAGAATTTTGACACAACAAAACTTTCCATAATCTAAACAAATTGTAAGGATATAGGGATTCTCTGTGATGCCCCGATTTTCATACCTTTTTTTTTTCATCCAATAAATAATAGATATAAATCAGACATCGGCCACGTCAAAAACTATGATACCATTTCAACATAACCCAACCCGAAGTAGGTGACGGCTAAACAATCATACAAATAGCTCTAACAGCGGAAGTCGATATTTATATACCATTCAGAATACAAAGAACCAGAGTTCTAACCATCTATATATATGCACACACATATCTAATACATTCCCAAAAAAAATCAACCAAAAACTCTAAGTGAATCATGCATCCCTAACTCAAAACACTCACCCTATCTATTAGGGTACCAGCTCCCCTCTATAACAGAGCGCTATCTCCTGGTCTGTCACGGTTCCCTGGAATATTTAGATAATTGGGTGAGACACATTTCAGTAAGACGGAATAAATTATTTATAGTGTGTGGCAGTATGAGTTTCACTATATCATAATATACTCATTTCAGTGATAATACCATGTGAGAAAAAATATACCAATTATACTCATAATCATATAGATATAAAATATAAGCTTTTATAGGCTTTAATTCTATTTTTCAAACTCATTAACATGCAACCCATATTTATCAGCGAAAGTTCTTGAGGATAGGGGAGATTACACGCCCATACATGTAGCTCCCCTCTACTCTCATATCGTTTGTAACCTTACCCGATTAACTCGGATGAGGCTGCACCTGATACTTATTAGAGCACTCACCTTACTCAATAAGCCCTCAGGCGGAGAGTTTTACTTTGCCCTGATTATTTATGTTATTAAACTCGCGCTCTTTCATTTCTTATTTCCATTTCACATCTACCTCATAAGTGTCCTTGGTAACCAATTCATGTGTCGTCTGTAACTCATGGCTACCCTGAGGATATTCTCCACACCTTGCTTCACCCCATGGTCAAGGTTATATGACCCGAAAACTAGATCTAAACCACGGTTGGCATACCCAATTAGATCAAAATAAGAATTCTACTTGTTCGTCTATAGTACGATTGGTCCACCGCAGCCTGGTCCGAACCTAGGGGCAGTCAACATCTTTCCGAAGGCCCAATTGATTGTCATGCCACACTCTCCACGAGACCATGTGGTTGCACTAACACCTCGCTAGTAACGGTATTGTGCTCTATATCAGCAACCGTCCATTAGGGTTCTCATTTCCACATTTCATTATTCACATTTTGTATTCACATTTCAGTATTCACATTGCAGTATTTACATTGCAATATTCACATTTTAGTGTTCACATTCAGTATTCACATTGCAATATTCACATTTCCATAATCACATTTCAATTTTCACAATTTAATATTCACCTTTCAAAATTCATATCTCATCTCATAATAGTATATATCACATTTCAATATTCTCATCATTTTTCAATAACACATACCATCATTTCATATTTCCTTATTCATCATAGAAAACATTTCCATATATATGTATACTCTATTCCATCATTTTCTAGTAAACATGTCTATGTTTCACATTTCATTATTTCTTAGAAAATACTCAACAATATTTATCACTTTTCATCATTTCCCAAATTTCAAATCCCAAAACATCACAACTCAGCATAAATCATATACCACACAATTTTATCTGATATTCGTAACATATTAATTTCAGGCAAAATATCTTAGTTTCATTTTGACATATTTTCTCAACCAGTAATTTCAAAATTTATTCTCTTTACCTGACTTACTGAGATCTCGCTAAAATACCCAAATTCTACGCCCGCAGAGTTTGACACTTAGAACCCTAAAATTCACATTTTTCTCATATTAATCAACTCAACTCCCAGAATAATAATTATTTTAATATTTTCTAAACCCTAGCCTTAGAGTGGGCGTAGGAAACCCAAATTAAAAATCTATTCCGGTCAACATGATGAGAATCGAACCTAGGACTTTGTGGTGATGTCCGATCATCGATTTGGCTAAAAATTTAAGGAGAAATTTATGAGAGAGTGAGAGGTTACCTTACCCCAGGAGTGGTGTCTACGTCGCTCCTATGACAAATCCACTCCGATGAAAATGTCGGTGGCGGAGAATGGAACCCAAAGGTATCTTTTGTTCTCTGATTGGCCGAGTACTTGCTAAGATAGAGAGAAAGAGAGAGAGAGAGAGAGAGAGAGAGAGAGAGAGAGAGAGAGAGAGAGAGAGATGAGATTCAAGGGGGCTTCTGTTCTCTGTAAATTTAAAATCTTGAATTCAGGTGATAACATATAATATATATATATATATATATATGATAATATTTAATTAATAATAATTATAATTTATTTAATTAATAAAAATAAAAATAAATTTTAATTAATTATTTAATTTGAATTAATTAATTTTTTTTAAATCACTACATCCTCCTGTAATAATTATTTTTAGGACGTTACATTCTCCTCTCCTTATAAAATTTCGTTGTCGAAATTTGCTATTCATCACATTTTCTTCCTTAAAGAAAAATACCCTAATTTTATTAATTACCCTCACTTATGGCGGAGGAATACCGTGGTTACAATGAAAGGTTATAGGAGATTACAATCAAATGCATAAAAAGAAAAACTCCCCCAAAACCGTTCATAACGAAAACCAAAACATTACCTACTATACACTATACAAGTCATTATACAAAACAGTCAACTCACCTTTGAATCTCACTGAATAGGTACGGATATCTCTAACGCATCTTTTCTTCCAATTCCCATGAAACTTCTTCTGCTGCTTGATTGCGCCAAAGTACTTTCACTAGTGGGATCTTCTTTGTACGCAATTCTTGTTCCTTTTGATCTAAAATCTGCACTGGCACCTCTTCGTAAAACAAGGCATTACCAAGCTCTAGTGCCTCACGACTGATCACATGGGAGGGGTTTGGGACGTATTTTCTCAACATAGAAACGTGAAATACGCCATAGATTCTAGATAAGACTAGTGGTAAGGCTAACCTAAAGGCAGCTGAGCCCACTCTCTCAAGAATCTCAAATGGACCAATATACCTAGGGCTTAGCTTACCCTTCCTCCCAAATCTTATAACTCTTTTCATTGGTGCCACTTTCAGGAATACATGATCTCCTGCGTCAAACTCCAATTCTCGCCGGCTAGTATCTGCATAACTCTTTTGTCGACTCTGTGTTGTTCTAATTTTATCTCTAATGAGTCTGACTTTATCATGAGTTTGTTGTATCAGCTCTGGGCCCCAAAATCTGTCGTTCCCAATGTCATCCCAATATAACGGGGATCGGCACCTCCTACTATATAGCACCTTATATGGTGTCATCCCAATGCTAGCTTGATAGCTGTTATTATAAGTGAACTCGATCAGTGGTAAAAACTGTATCCAACTGCCCCCAAAGTCCAAAACACATGCTCGTAGCATATCTTCCAGTATCTGTATCATCCTCTCCGTCCCTCCATCAGTTTTAGGATGAAATGTTGTGCTGAACGACAACTGAGAACCCATGGCTCCTTACAAATTCTTCTAAAAACGAGATGTGAACCGTGGGTCTCAATCCTATACTATGGACATTGGTACGCCATGTAGTCTAATGGCTTTGTACTTCCCTGCAAGCTCTTCTCTCTTCCATAAACCCTGACTAGCCTCAACTTGAAAACTAGGAGGTGCAGGCCTCTTTCTCTGCTCTGACGACTTTGTACTGCCCTATAAGCTTTTCTCCAGTATCGAGGCCTTATCCACCAAGTCTGAGAAGTTCTGGACCTAGAACCTCACCACAAGTTCATAGATCTTTCGTCTCAAGCCTTTTTCGAACATTCTGACTTTTCTCACCTCATTTGGGATCATAAATGGTGCAAAGTGAGATAACTCCATAAATTTCGTTGCATACTCCCCAACAATCATATTCCCCTGGGTTAGGTTGGTAAACTCCTCAACCTTTTCTTTTTTAGTGGACGAGGGGAAGTTCTTGTCAAAGAATAGTTCCTTGAATCATTCCCAAGTGAGTGCTACTTTCACTAACCTTTGTCCCTCTAGAAGCTTCACCGAAAACCACCAACGTTTCGCATCACTTGTCATCTTAAATGTGGCCTAATGAACCTTCTGCTTGTCCGTGTAGATGAGTACTTTCATTATCTCCTCAATTTCTTGAACCTAGTTCTCTGCAGCCACTAGATCAGGACCTTCCACAAAAGTCAGAGGGTTCAATCTAATGAACTCCTTGATGCTACAACCCTGATCTACAGATGGGCAGTTCTGCTCTCTAGGGTCCCGCTTCATCTCTGCTCTGACCTGACGGGCTATACCCTATAACATAATGGAAGTATCAAAGTCCTCTTCACTAGAAGCCTTTTAGTCATCTCTTCCTTTAACCTCTACATTCTTCCCTCTAGGGTCCATCCTAAAATTAGGACATAAAAGAGTTAAGAATTCAATTATCATAACCTACTCAACACAATCATTAAACTAAAATCCAATATACATCCAAATCTCAAACTTAAGGACCAGTCCTACAACTTAGAAATGAAATCATCTAAGCGTTGTTGTGATTTTTTGACTGCTTCAGAAAAATCACAGAAAGTCATCGACGAACTTGCTCCTCCAGGCTACAAGACAAAATCCTATAAGTCTCAACACCTAACCTACCGATTTCCTATCCTCACTGTCATCAGTTCCTATATTCTGGTATTAATCATACCTAAGTCTGCAGAACCTAAAACCTAATGCTCTGATACCACCTTGTGACGCCCCAAACCCGCAAAGTGGGGTCTGGGTGCCACGTGTTCCATTTACCTATATCTGATACTATAACATCAATTACGCAGCAAAAAAATAAACTAACATCCTTTATAACATACTAGAGTTCTATATATATATATATATATATCCCAAAAAAAGTATTCTCCAACATCTAGTATTCACAAATATACAACTCAGAAATCATAAATATAATACAGACCAAAAATATATCCAAAGTTATACCCCCTCTCTCTCCCTCTCTCTCTCTCTAAACTGCTAGGCCAACCTTGAGTTTATTGAGCTCGATCACGCGGAGGTCCTGAAAGAAGATGAAATTCATATCAGGTGAGACACATCTCAGTAAGACATAATAGATTAATACCAGTGTGTGGCTATCATTAGGTTTGTGTACAAAATATAATCATCATTTACAAATTAATCCACAATTATGAAATCATTCTCTATCCCTACTCATACACATGCAATGTATTTTATTAATGAGAGTCTCCTAAGGATTGGGGTGATTACCTGCCCATACAAGTTGTAACACCCCAACCCCGAGGGGACTGGGATATTAACTTTTTACTATTGATTTACAGCGGAAGCAAATAAACTCAATTTATTATTATACTAGTGCGCTAATTATCCATATTACAATCATTTATTTCGAAAGAAGAAAAATTACACAAACATAAATATCTGAAACCATACTAATATTTCTAATCAATCTTTATTTTTCTAATCCCCACCCGCATGCTTGCTAAGCTTGATTTCTGACATGTCCTTCAGAGTTATCTGAAATAAAATATGATTGGGGTGAGACGACGCTCAGTAAGTAAATAAGATTATTATTAGTGTGTGGCCAAAATGAGCTTTTTAAAAATTTCGTAAAACAATATTTAATACTACAACTTCAAATTTTCTTTTAGAATAAATATAAATTTAAAAATTTCTGCATAAAACTTTTGTCATCAATTACAACAGTAAAATTTTATAATTATATACTATAACTGTTAAATTAAACTTTTAACTTTAAAACGGTATAAACATTTAATGATAAACATACATATACTTTTCCTTATACGTTTTCCTTAGATCGTCATTTAAGCACCAAAATGATCATTTTCACGTAAACTTACACTTTTCCTTCAAATCATCAGTAACTTTGTACATGTAATTAAATATGTATAAACATATATTATAAAAAACCACCCTTAGGCCTTTTTGCCGTAAGTCATGTTTACCCCCATGACTGAGTTGTGCGGTCCGAAGACTGGACTTAGCTGGCTGGCCGACTAAACTAAATCAACGTACGTAAACTTTAAGTGAGATTTTCCTTATTAAGTTCTGGTCCGGAACCAGGTGTGCACTCAGGAGAAATCCACTAACATAAATAACCACTCTGTAAACAGTGTAGGTGCACTCTGATCCGTTTAAACTTTAAGCTGCGGTACCGAGCATCTGTAACTTTGAACTTTCGTTGCCATAAGGGGTTTTAAAATCATCTTATTATAATTTATGCAATTTAAAATAATATCATAAAAATCTCATCTTTACTCATATTTTCAAAAAAGAATGCAACGTAGAAATAAACTCATGCCGCACAATTTTTGTGTTAAAAATATATGTAATTTTATTTTTGAATAGAAAGAAATGCTGAAAATTTACCCGAGAGGATTAGAACATTTCTTAACCCAAAAATAGATGCAAGTATATTAAAGATAGAACTGGTATAATTAAATATACGTAAAATTAACTCATGAAAATTTTGTGGAACTAATTAACATAATTGAAATTTAAATAAACTCGGGTATGAATTTTAAATAAAAAAAACTAACATAATCAAAATTTATTTACCTTCTTCTTTTACCGTGTGCTACGAACACAATAACTATCTTTAAGAAATGAGATTGGAAAGAGTGGGTGAGTGAGAACTTACTCAAAATTCTCTCTCCACCACAAATTCTTTAACTCACTCTTCCTTCTTTTCTTTAGAAAATTGTTGTGAAAAATGAAGGTTGAGAGCTCCCTATTTATAGGAAAATTTTGGGGAAGAAATGGAATTTATAAAAGTGTGGGGAGATGGGTGAAATTATAATTTTTTTAAAATTAAAGAGTGGGCAAGGGATGGGCAAGGTATGGGTTCAGTATGGGATGGGGATGGAGGCCATGTAAGAGTGCTTGCCACCATTCCCATTAAATAATTTTTTAATTAACTACTTACATAATTAATTAATCAATTAGTTAATTAATTATTTTATTATTTTATTATTTTTCTTAATCATTATTATCATTGTTTTTACTTTTAAACTATTTTTAGTATTTATTTATTTTATTATTTATTTTTGAACAAAAATTAAATTTGAATTTTGAAAACTTATGTGGGCCCCACATGGTCTTATGGGCCCCACACAACTTCGAGACCCGAATGGATCCTACGTAACTCGAATAACTCTTATATGATTTTATGCATCCTACATAACTTTGAGATTCGTGTAAACCTCCATACGACTTCGGGACTCATGTGGGCCCCACACAGTCTTGTGGGCACTGCATAGGATACCTATATTATTATTATTTTATCATATATTTCTACAAATTATATCAGTCAAAACATTATTTTATGTACTTATTTACGTATATAAACAGTGTCTTGTGGCTCCGGTACTCATGTGGACCCCACATAGTCTTGTGGGCCCCACATATGATACCTATATTATTATCATCTTATTATGTATTTCTATAAATTATGTCTGCCAAAACACTATTTTATGTATATATACTTATTTACGTGTACAAATAGTGTCTATCCTATTTATCTTATGAAATTCCATTTTGACCAGGCCGACCTCCAGGAAGCGACTGAGCCACAATGGTCTTTGAGCACTCGCTTAGACAAGGTCTTTCTTAGGCATCAAACATGGAATCAAGGATCCTACAGAAAAACACTTCTGTATTGATATTAATTTAATGACCATTTTTATTATTTTATTATTATTGTACTTTAATTTTATATATATATATATATATATATATATTTGGGTCATCACACAAGTAGCACCCCTCTACTCTGATACCTTATGCAACCAGGTATGGCTACAACCGATACTCATCAGGGCACTTACCTTACTTAGTAAGCCTTCGGGTGGATAATTTGTCTCGTATTCACACACATTCACACAATTATTTATCAGTGAAGGTTCCCAAAGATAGGGAAGATTATTGCCCATACAAGTAGCTTCCCTCTACCCTAATACGTTATGCAGTCCAGTATGGTTATGTGAACTACAGTGTTATCCCAAGAGGGGGGGGGGGGTTGAATTGGGTATTTTAAAAACTCTATCCTTTTGGTTCTAATTTTGTAAACGATAATTTCAAACTTGCAAGTTTCCAATTACTATTTCAATCAATTTTATTAATCAACCCAATGTGTAATTTTAAGTATCTTTATCAAGCATACAATGTTACCCAATTATTTAAACATACACCAATTGATCAACACGTACACAATATGATTATACGGAGTTTAAATAGAGATAAGGGTAAGAGAGATGCAAACTCGATTTTACAAGGTTCTACCTATCCCAGTCTATGTCCTCACTTTGAGTAGCCCACTCAAGGATTCCACTAACTAATTCGCTCTTTTAACTGGGATGGAGCTTCCCTTACAACCCGCTGCTTACAAGAGACACAGTTTTCTCCTACTCTGCTGCTTACAAGAGGCACAACTTCCTCCTTACCCGGTTCACAACCAGAACCGTGATTATAATATAAAATTAGAATTCTGCACAAACTCAATATTGCTTCTCCACAAGCTAGTGAGTACAATAGAAATCCTAACATATAATCATATGATAAATACTTGAAGCTCAATATGTATGTAAAAATATGACTTTTATAAGTCGAATGATATGCTTCAAAAATTTACCCTTCAAGCAATATCTCCCAAAAATTAGTTTTTTATAAATAAATACTTTGGAGATCTGGGAGTTTGATTTCGAATCATTTTATGCAAGAATATCAAATAAGATCCTTAAAAAAAAAAAGACTTGAATATTATGTAGATCTAAGTTCTTGCTATCAAATAACTCGTAAGATTAAATCTTTGAGTAAACAATAAACTTGATAGTTTTTAAAAGATTTGAACAATATTTCTCAAATACTTTTTGCACAAATAAAGTAGGTCTGTTTGAATAAAAATATACTTCTGAATACTACCAAGTTTCAACACCTTAGAATACTGTTCCCAAAAACTTTTCTCAAATAATGATCTTCTACAAAATGTATATATAATTAATAAATCAAGATCAATCTCTCAAATAAAATATTCAAGAATATGTTTGTAAAAAAAAATCTTTTAGAATAAACTAACAAGTAGTTTGATCACCAAACCTCAATACCCAAGTTGTTTGCACAATATTCGCAAGAATGCCTTTTGAGAATCAACGTAACCCAAGCTTTGATTTGATGTGAATGCTCTGAAATTGTAGGCAAGGGCTTAGCAATGTGTTCAATGCTTTCCAGAGATGTGTATACGTTCAAGGTTCCCAATAATATGCAAAAAGTGTGACACTAGGGTTCTTAGGTTAGTTTTATAAGTGTTCTCGGCCCTAGATTTAATCCACGCTGTTGGATCAAGTTAAAAACAAAAGTTTTTGTTTGTGTTCGGTCTAAAACGTGAATCAGTGTCCCGATCTTCATCAACAAGTGGGTAAGTTCGTCGACGAGGCCATTAGTTCATCGACGACTCGACGAGAGCACTGTTTGAACTTTTTAGGCTCTTGGCATTTGTTAGTCGATGAGACAACACAGTTTGTTGCTGAGTGGCCTTTATACGTTTGTCGATGAGGTCTCTAAAATTTGTGTCGAAAAATTTATTCAACCTGGACCAATGTAAATGAATTTTTCATGAATGCATGAGTCCTAAGGTATATTTAAGCTTCAAAATATATCATATGACATGTAAATACATTTAATTATAAATACCCATTTTCATTGATGATCTCGAACTTAAAGCTTGCTTCTCCATCCTTTTATTCTTCTAGATCTATGGATTGAGCCAAGTGATATGAACTTTAGGTTCCTTATGGCTTCCACATCAAGATAATCATTCGTGCATTCTAAATCATGATCTTGTTCACAAACTCAATTGCACAGGTCAAATACCAAGTGATTTGTCATTATCATAATAGGATTGGATTCATACAGTCAACAATCTCTTCTTTTTTTGATGATGACAAATACACGAGCAAAAATGGGTTATACCAAACAAGGCTCCCCCTAAGATAATGCATAATTTAGAATTCAACAATATAGGTTACACACAACGAAGTTCATACACATTGTAGAATATGCAATATCTTTACTAGTATATAAGTCTATACTATACTCTTAAAAAAAAAAAAAAAAATTTCTTACTTCTCCCTCTTTTGAAAAAAGAAAAATCATAATTTATTTTTGCTTACAAACTTGTCCAAAAAAAATCATTTTATCATTTTTGCTTTACTTTCTCCCCTTTTTTGACATCAACAAAAAGGTACATATATAAAAAATGTTATGACAGAAATATATCTCATCTTTGCAAAAAAAAAAATGCAACCTTTATATTTCAAAATTATACTGTGAAATATATATCTCCCTATGTTATTCAATTTACTTCTCCTCCTTTCTAATGTATATCTGTGTTGTTGAATTAAATGTCATTGTAAACAGACACAGTATTTTAATTTTCATAGACATGGATAGGCAAATCAGCCCATTGAAGTCCAATAGTTTTTATTTGAACATCAACATGTGTCATGTAACCAAAAAAAATTAACTTGCAATCATCTGCCTTGAGTTTAATACCAAATGTAAAAACAATTCACCAATTGTGAAGTGTTTGACAAAGTATTAATGTTAATGTAAGTTGCTCCCCCTTAATTATGTAATCTAATGTGTTGATTTAGGTGTAATCCCAAAAGAGGGGTGAATTGGGTATTTTAAAATTCTTTAAAACTTATTTACCACTTAGTCCCTATTTCTATATATAACAAATTACTTATCAAGGTCGAGTGAGGTTATTCAACAAACACACATGCAATGTAAGTAGTGAAATGCATTGTAGAAATTAAAATGAGTAAAGGAAGAGAGAAGGCAAACACAGTTTTTACGAAGTTCATCCAACTCGACCTACGTCCTCGCCTGGAGCAACCCACTCAAGGATTTCACTAAAACCCCTGCTCCTTAAATTGGGATGGAACTTCCCTTACATTCGCTGCTTACAAGAGACACAACTTCCTTTTCACCTAGTTCACAATTTGAACCGTGATTGCAATTACAATTTCAAATCTGCAAAACAACTCAAGATTCGCTTCTAACAAAGCTAGTGAGTACAATCAAAATTCCTAAAACGTATCCATATGATGAAACTTGAAGCTCAATATGTATCTAACAATACAATCCTTAATGAATGAATATGTTTCACCAAATTTCTCTTTTATCAAATCTCCTAAAATATTTGTATGAGTAATAGCTTTGAAGACAAGATGCATGAATATCAAATATGATCTTATTAAAAAGTCTGTCTTGAATATTATAAAGATCTAAATCAATAAGCTTTCTCCCAAATTTTCAACCACAATATGATCTTTGTAATATGCAAATTAATATATATATATATATATATATATGATGTGATTACCAAAGATCAAAACATTATATAAGATTTTTCAGAAAATATCCCTCAATAATATATATAGTTATGAACTTCTAAGGATATTTAATCAAATAGTTTTGAAGTATAAAAAATATCAAGTCTTTAACTAAATACACACTTGAATCAGAACTATTTAACCAATGGTAAAACCTTTCTCAAGTAATGATCTTGTCAAAACAATCTTTATATGTATATGAACACTCAAAATCAATCTCTCTAATAATATTCAATAATAAATGATGAGATAAGAAACTCTTGAAAACAACAAATGGATTTACCAAACCTTAATACCAAATAGAAATCAAGATGTGTATATGAAATCCCTTCGTTTTCCTGAGTTGATTTGCCCAAGCTTGATGAGTATAAGTTGGAGTGCAGGCAATCGTATAGCAATATGTTCAAGTCTCTCAATTCTCTTCAAAAAGGATGGGGCACTAGGGTTTAGATGTTGAATATATAGGTACCTTACCCTTAGAATCAATCTTAACCGTTGGATCAAAAAATAGTTTGAGTGTTCTCTCATTAAAAATCAAAATGTTAAACTCTCTCACAAGTTTAGATAACTGAGGGTTAAGACCCAGAAGACTGAAGTTCCTTAGAACTTCAAAAAATTAATCTGGACACAAGGTCAGATGACTGAAATTGGGGTTTAGTCTTCTAAAGTGTCGGGTTCAGACGACTGAAGTTTGAGTTCAGTCGACTGAAGTCTGAGTTCAGTCTTCTGAGGTGCTTTTACCAAGTTTTGTGTTTCACTATAAATTTTTTAGACGACTGAACTTAATCTTCGATTTTATGAATAAATTTTTCAGACGACTGAACTTAACTTCGGTCTTCTAAAGTTTAATCTTCAAACGACTAAACGTGGAGTTCAGTCTTCTGAACTGACCAATTCCTGGATTTTTTATTTTTAATTTGAAAAATCTATTTTGCTCTCTTTCTTGGCTCTTTTATAAAACATTTCCCGGGATTTTAAAAATATCTCTAAGGTCGTGAATGTCTCCTAATGATGTTCATGAGATGCACGAGTCCTAAGGTCAATCTAGAGTATGATTTGAGCCTCAAATTAAATCATATGAAAGATGTGAGTACATTCAAATCTAAATGCTCATTCCCATGACGATCTTGAGCTTGTCACTTGCATCTTCATTCTTCAACTCTTTGAGTTCCATGGATTGTGCCAAGTTGTGTATGCTTTAATCTTCATGGCTTCCATAACTTGTTATCTTTTCGTGCATGCTAAATATTGTTCATGTTCACAATCTCAATGCACAGATCAAATACCAAGTGATTTTTTATTATCAAAATCGGATTGGAGTCATAGAGTCAACAATCTCCCCCTTTTTTGATGATGACAAATACACGAGCAAAAATATAAGATGGGTTATGCCTAGCAATGCTCCCCCTCAAATAATGCATCAAATATTCAAGAAATGAAATATGCTCATGATCATACAATTAGCTTTGCCATACATTTTTGCTATAAACTGAGCTTCTTCTCCCCCCATTTGCTATAAACTAATATTTTTCTCCCCCTTTTGACATCAACAAAAAGGTGTATAACAAAAACATGAGTGGACATAGTCTTATATTCTTCTCCCCCTTTAACTCTTAAAGTTTTGAACTTATTCAACCAGCATCTATGAAAGGATTGTATTGTGAAACATGTCTCCCTGTGTTACTTTAATTTACTTCTCCCCCTTGCTAGTGCAGACAGTTGTGTTACTGAATTTAAATTTCAATGTGAACATACACAGTGTGATAAATGTCATATAAATGTATAAGCAAACACAATCATTAAACTTCAATGATGATGTGAGGATTAACATGTGGAAGTTACTATGCTCTCATCATTATGGGAGTGTCACATCCCCTTTTTGCACATGATCACGAAGAAAGTGATGTCGTACTTCTATATGCTTAGTTCGTGAATGTAATATGAGATTCTTTGAGATGTTTATTGCACTCATATTGTCACATCTTATAGGGATTGTTTCATAACTTAATCCAAAATCCATCAGTTGTTGCTTCATGTATAGCGTTTGAGCACAACAACTACCTGCCACTATGTATTCTGCCTCAACTGTGGAAAGAGCAACTGAATTCTACTTCTTGGAAAACCAAGAGACTAACGAATGTCTTAAGAAATGATAAGTACCACTCGTGCTCTTCCTATCCACTTTGCTAACAACAAAATCAGCATCTGAATAGCTAATAATCTCAAAAGATAAATACTTCGGATACCATATCCCATGTTCCACAGTTCCTATCAGGTATCTAAGTATTCGTTTGACAGATAACAAATGTGACTCTTTTAGTGCCACATGAAATCTTACACTAAAAATTATGTCAGGTTTGGTGGCAGTCAGATATAATAAGCTACCAATCATTCCACGATAAAGCTTAACATCTACTAGTATACCTTGTTCATCTTTGTCTAATTTCAATGAAGAGCTCATAGGTGTTGCTAGTATTTTTCCATCTTCCATATTAAACTTTTTAAGTAGATCTCTAATGTACTTCGATTGATTTATAAATATTTCATGTTTCGCTTGTTTGATCTAAAGTCCTAGGAAGAAATTTAATTCACCCATCGTGCTCATCTCAAATTCATTTCGCATAGTGCTAGCAAACTCATTGCACAAGTCTTTATCTGTGGCTCCAAATATGATATCATCTACATATACTTGAACTAGGAGCATGTCATCTTTCTTAGACTTTGTGAAAAGAGTTGTGTCTATCCTTCCTCTAATAAACCCATTTTCTAGTAAAAAATCGCTTAGCCTTTCATACCAAGCTCTAGGAGCTTGCTTTAAATCATACAGGCCTTTTGTAAGTTTATACACGTGATTTGGATTCTTATGGTTTTCAAAGCCTGAGGGTTGTTCTACATATACTTTTTCACTAATGTAGCCATTTAAAAATGCGCTTTTGACATCCATTTGATATAACTTGAAATCCTTAAAAGCTGCATAAGCTAAAAGCATTCGAATGGCTTCCATTTTAGCTACAAGTACAAAGGTTTCTTCAAAATCTATTCCTTCTTCCTGGTTATATCCCTGAGCTACTAGTCTAGCCTTATTTCTAACAACTATCCCATGTTCATCTTTCTTGTTCTTATATATCCATTTTGTACTAAGGATTGTCTTATCCTCAGGTTTAGGAACTAATGTCCATACTTTGTTTCTCTTGAACTGGTTTAACTCTTCTTGCATGGACAACACCCACGATTCATCCTCAATTGTTTCACTCACATTCCTAGGTTCTTCTTGAGATAGAAAGGCAAAATGACTAATCATATTCCTATGTGAGGATCGTGTGGCTACTCCACATAAAGGTTCACCTATTATTTGATCAAGGGGATGATTCTTTATGTACTTCCATTCTCTAGGTGGTTCATTAACCTCATTTTCAATTTGAGTAGTTTCAGCAGATGGCTCTTTAATTTCATTTTTCTTTCATGAATCATCTATAATGGATAGTTTTTCCAATTCTTTATTTACCTCAATTTCATCTTCACCAGTCCTTTTAGAGAAGGGATTTGACTCATTGAACACTACATGAATAGATTCTATAACAATTAATGTTCGTTTATTATATACTCTGTAGACTTTACTATCTAAGGCATACCCTAGGAAGATACCTTCATTTGATTTCACATCAAATTTTCCTAAATGTTCATTGTCTCTAAGCACAAAACATTTATAGCCAAAGACATGAAAATATGATATGTTTGGTCTATGAGCATTCCATAATTCGTACGGAGTCTTATTTAGAGATGGTCTAATCAAAGCTCTATTTAGAACATAGCAGGCGGTATTTACTGCCTCAGCCGAGAAGTACTTAGGTAGTTTATGTTCATTAAGCATAGTTTTGGCCATTTCTTATATAGACCTATTCTTCTTTTCAACTACACCATTCTGTTGTGGTGTTCTAGGAGCCGAAAAATTATGAGCTATTCCAAATGAATTGCATTAGTCTTCCATGCCTTGATTTTTAAATTCTCTACGCCTATCACTTCGAATTTTAGAGATAGGATATCCCTTTTCATTTTGGATTTTCTTGTACAGATTTATGAAATGTTCACAAGCTTCATCTTTGTGACCTAAGAATAGTACCCATGTATATCTTGAATAATCATCAACTATGACAAATGCGTATGATTTTCCTCCTAAACTCTAAATTGGGTTTGGACCAAATAGATCTAAGTGTAGCATTTGAAGTCACCTAGTAATAGAGATTTCTTTTTTCTTCTTAATGCTTGTTCTTGCTTGTTTTCCTAATTGACAAGCCTCACAAATTTTATCTTTGACGAATTTTGTCTTAGGCAGTCCCTTAACTAAGTCTCCCTTAACTAGTTTAGATATTAAGTCCATGTTTGCGTGTCCTAGTCTCCTATGCCAAATCCAACTACTTTCATTTATAGCAGAGAAACATGTCACACTCTGTGAGGTTAGGTTATAAAAACTGGTGGTATATACATTTTCATGACGCTCAATAGTGAATAGTATCTTATTATCAGTTTTGTGTTCAACAATGCACTTGTTATGTTAGAAGACACTCTGTAACCGTTATCACACAATTGACTTATACTTAATAAGTTGTGCTTTAAACCATCAACCAGTAAAACATCATCTATAATTAGTGATGAATTGTTACCAACTTTACCTACACATGTGATCCTTCCCTTTGCATTATCCCAAAAAGTGACAAATCCTCCATCCTTGGGTGTGATGGATGTGAACTTTACTTTATCGCCGGTCATGTGACGTGAACATCCACTATCCATATACCATTTTTATTTTGAGGAGGATGATCTTAAGCATATCTGAAAGACACAATCAGATAACTACTTTTGATACCTAGATTTTCTTGGGTCCATAGGGGTTAGTACTAGATTCTCCTTTGACCTTTCAAACTTTCTTAATTTTGACATTTTATTTTTGAAAGGATAGACAAATTTTATGTGACCCAGCCTCTTACATTTAAAACATGTAATATTTTTATGATAGTCTTTAGATAGAACATATGATTTTGACTCTCTTACAAAATATCCCATGTAAAGGTGTCTCTGTTCTATGTTATCCTTTCCATTATAACCAAGAACTTCCTTTTCTAGGGAGTTTCTTTGAATTCCAAGGAGTTTTTCAAAATTAGTTTGTTCTTATGTAAACTTACCAATAATCTTAGACTTGTCTTTCAAATTCTTTTCTAACTCCTTAATTTTCAAATCCTTGTCTTTCATGAGAGATGCATGAGTTTTACTTTGACGTTCAACTAATCTTGAAAGTTCTTTTACTTTATTTTTCAAATCAGAAATTTTCTTAGTTTTCTTCTCAAGCATTTTAATAGTGTACAAATATTCTTGTTTCAGTTCATTATATGAAAGCATGTCATTCTCATTTTCAGAATCACTAGAATAGTAAGAAGATGATGAGAATGATGATTGTACCTCAAAGTCATTATGTGCCCTTAGACACAGATTTGCAATCTCATCATCACTAGATTCAGATTCTGAATTACTTGTGTTGTGCGTATCCCAACCGACTTTTAGCGCCTTCTTCTTTTTCTTGGAAGCTTTCATTAGTTTGGGACACTCAAGTTTTATGTGTCCAGCCTTTCTGCAGTTATAGTAAGTTGGTGGATCTTCCACCTTTTTCTTCATGCTTGACTCTCCTCTTTCTGATTTTGAGTTTCAGAATTTTCTATTGAACTTCTTATTCTTCTTCAAGAACTTCTCGAACTTCTTTGTTAGCAAGGCCATGTCATCTTTTGTATCGGAATCACTTCCTTCACTAGAGTTGTTTGATGATGCCTTAAGTGTTGTGGCTTTCTTTGCTTTAATTTGCTCATTCTTCCTCTCATTTATTGCAAGCTTATAGGTGATGAGTGATCCAATTAGTTCATCAACAGACATCTCCTTGAGATTTCTCACTTCTGCTATTACTGTAGCTTTCACTTCCCAAACTAGAGGTAGTCCTCTGAGTATTTTCCTAATCAACTCATAAGTAGGGTAAGATTTACCAAAAGCATTTAAAGAATTTGTAATGTGTGTGAATCTAGTGTACATGGATTGAATAGATTCATCAGTACTCATTTTAAATGCTTTATACTCACTGGTGAGCATCTCTATCCTACTATCTTTTACTTCCTTAGTACCTTCTTATGTAACTTCTAATTTTTCCCAAATCTCTTTAGCTGAGTTACATGCCATTACCCTATTAAATTCATTTACATCTAGTGCATAGAAAAGCAGGTTCATTGTAGTAGCATTTATTTGTACCGATTTCCAGTCTTCCTCTGTATACTCATCTTCAGTTTTAGGTACATTTACCTTATCAATTACTTTCATGGGAACATGATTTCCCTTAGTAAATATTTTTCATATCTTCCAATCTACATTTAACAGGTATATGCTCATCCTACGTTTCCAATAGGTGTAATTTACATCACAGAAAATTGGTGGTCTAGTGGATGAGTGTCCCTCATCGAATAGAGTAACACCGATGTGTGAACAATTACGTCTATGTAAACCCACTCTAATACCAAATGTTGATTTAGGTGTAATCCCAAGAGGGGGGTGAATTGGGTATTTTAAAATTCTTTAAAATTTATTTACCACTTAGTCCCTATTTCTATATTTAACAAATTACTTATCAAGGTCGAGTGAGGTTATTCAACAAACACACATGCAATGTAAGTAGTGAAATGTGTTACGGAAATTAAAAGGAGTAAACGAAGAGAGAAGACAAACACAATTTTTATAAGGTTCAGCCAACTCGACCTACGTCCTCGCCTTGAGCAACCCACTCAAGGATTCCACTAAAATCCCTGCTCCTTAAATTGGGATGGAGCTTCCCTTACATCTGCTACTTATAAGAGGCACAACTTCCTCCTTTCCCGGTTCACAATCCGAACCGTGATTACAATTACAATTTCAAATCTACAAAACAACTCAAGATTCGCTTCTAACAAAGCTAGTGAGTATAATCAAAATTCCTAATACGTATCCATATGATGAAACTTGAAGCTCAATATGTATGTAACGATACAATCGTTAATGAATGAATATGCTACACCAAACTTCTCTTTTATCAAATCTCCTAAAATATTTGTATGAGTAATAGCTTTGAAGACAAGATGCATGAATATCAAATATGATCTTATTAAAAAGTTTGTCTTGAATATTATAAAGATCTAAATCAATAAGTTTTCTTCCAAATTTTCAACCACAATATGATCTTTGCAATATTCAAATTAATATATATATATATATATGTATATATATATATATATATATGATGTGATTACATAAGATCAAAACATTATATAAGATTTTTCAGAAAATATCCCTCAATAATATATATAGTTGTGAACTTTCAAGGATATTTAATCAAATGGTTTTGAAGTATAAAAAATATCAAGTCTTTAACTAAATACACACAATATTGGTGAGCATAATATGATAGACATTTCAATTTTAGATGTTGCCCCTATCAATTTGAATTATTGCTTTGATACTATAAATTACTTATACTTTGCAAGAGATTGATTTCATTGAATATGCCAAAGTATAAGTGAGCACACAAACCATTCTTCAACAACTATACTGGATGTCTATTAACAACATTTATCTCAAATCAATATAGTCATACCTATAAATAACAAGTGCATCGAAAATAGATATTAAGGCACTCAATGCAACTCTTGATCCAAAAACATTTCATATCAAAACATGAGACTTTACGTACAGTATATAATGTTCAGGGATATCAGAAGAGCCTCAATATTTCAATAAACAATAGTGATGCACGTGAGACCTATAAGTTCATTCTATAGGATAGGTTCTTAGCTCTCTAAGTGCTTGATGATTATGCAAGGATGAAACTTAATTTTCAAATATTTTTCACTCATCCTTTCAAAAATGTCATAATCATCTTTAATACAAAATTTTATATGGGAAAATCCTGGCAAAATTTCAGCAGCATGCTGTTTGTATATAGGACATTTTCCCTTAAAAACTTGTACCTGATAGTAGGTTGCTTTCAACAGATAAATTACATAAAGCAAGCAACAACCTAATATCCACAACTAGCATGCACAATATATCACTGCATCCGCCATGCAGGAGGCATTCAATACAAGCATGCTTTCCAGTAGTTCAATCAACAACTCATAATAGAGATGAACTATCCAACATATGACATGAACAACAACTTAACAATGGATAGTTATGAGATTAATGCAGAGTTGTTCTCACAAAGGCATACAAACATATAAGCATAAATAAAAATTTGAGAGCATTTTAAAGAATATGAAAGATGAATGCTCCCCCTCAATTATGCGCTAATTCATTTTATGCCTTTTCTTATTTTTCATGTTCTTTAGGCCAAGTGTATTAAGATATTCAATGTTATATGCTTGGCTTTGGATGAATAGGCTTAGAGGACCAAAAGGTCAAGAGATATATGTCTTTAAATAGGCTAAGCCAATATTTGCCTCTTTTCTTATGGTTTACAATATGTGAGAGGCTCAAGTTTAAATGACTTTTCATTTTAAGGTTTATGTATAGGTTTCTTTGAATTTTTGTTCTATCATCTAGATTGAAACCTATATCAATTAAATTAGCCATTTTAACTTAATTCATGAGGATGAAGCTCTTAAATGATTTTATATAAACTTTGAGAGCTTGGAAGATAATTGAATACTCTTAAAGATTAAACGTTTTATTTAAGTTTAATAGGGTATTCAAAAGTAGGACATTGTACAAGATAAGCATTTTAAAGATTATGTCATAACTTATTTTGGCAAAAAGCATTGTGGAGGATATGAATAACTAGGAACTGATGCTCTTTGGTGATTGGAATGTATCCTTTAGATATGATCATAATTTTAGAGCAAGGATACGAACCAATGATAAGGATGGATCTTTACTTGATATGATCGTGGTAAGGTAAAGATTTCCTATGGAGGACATAAACCAAAATTAGAGGATTTTTAATATAAGCTCAAAGGGAATTTTTGATTTAACAGTGAAACTTGAATCCCTTAGTGATTGCCTCTAATTTTAATTATGGAAGGATATCTTTTAATAAGCACCATAAATATTTGGAGTTGATGATTAATAGTGCTACAAGCCTAGAGTGATGACTAAACATTTTATTAGGCATTTAAGTTCAATGAAGGGTTTAGGATTAAATGATATATAGTGTGAGATGGATTCCCTAAACCACAAGCTAGGCAATGGACAACATGTATGCTTAACTTTAGATATTCATATTTACGCATGAGTTAAGCAATTTGAAATTTTAATACAAGGCAAAAATTTCATGTCCACTTGGAAGTGGATTTTCATTCAAGCAGTCAATAATTTCATATTTCAACTAAGGAATGTATGCATTAAGTTTAGATTGGTTGTATGCTTGGATTTGCAGTTTGACTTGATTTTTCAAAATACTTAGTATGTAAGATTTTAAATAGTTGGCATATACTAAGATTTTACATTTTCAACCCCAAACCACCTCCTAAACTTTTAGAAAATACTGCTCCCTATGGCTAATCCTAAACGCTAAGGAAGAATTATGTGATCATGTAATTCCTGTTTGAGCAAATTCTTCCTTGAGTATCAAGGGGTTTTCTTTCCTAACAACTCATATCATTATTCTATCTTTGAATTTTGATGGGTTAGGAGTAGGTGGTACTTTGGCTCTCCAGACTTGTTTGGGTTTCACACCTTTTCTTTTAAATGGACAATCAAATTTTGTATGCCCCTTCTTTTTACGTAAGATGCATGTGGTGTGAGTGTATGGACTAGAGGAGGTACTAGCATAATGTTTCGATTCTTTTACAAAGTACCCCATGTATAGGTTTTTTTCTTTTCTTATTTTCAATCCCATTATAACCTATACCTTCCTTATCTAAGGTCATCTTTTGTGCACCTAGTAGTTTATCAAAATTTTCTTTGCCTCTAGTGAACGTGTACATGATCTTAGATTGGTCTTCTATTTTCTTTTCTAGATCTTGAATTTTTGAGTTTTTCAATTCTTTGCAAACATTTTGAAGTTTCATAAATTCTTTAGACATATTGTTTGCTTTATATTCAAGATCTGCAATCAAGTGATCCTTTTTATCATCATTAGAAACTTTAGATTTCAAAATAGTTAATTCTTTTTCTAATGATTCATTCTTGCTTTCCAATCTTTTAATTTTCAAATTGTTTTCTCTTTCAGCAAGAATTTTTGAGTCACATTCTTTCTCACATGCATCATACTTGTTTTTCAAAGTAGTATATCTTTTATTAGCTTTAACAAGTGACTTATGAGTTCTAACATATTCAACTTGCAATTCCTCATAAGTAGGCATGCTTTCACTATCAGTACTATCACATGATTCAGTATCAGATGCATCATTTAATTCATCACATGAATCATTAGATTTATCTACAAAAGCAGAACGAACAAAGATAATCTCATTATCTATTAAGGCAACAAAGCACTGGTTACCTCCTTCAAGATTAGAAGGGCTTGAGTCACATGGAGAGATCACAATGTTTTGCATAGGTGCTCCATATCTTCTCTCAAGTTCATCCCAGATCTGCTTAGCATTACTACACGCCATAACCTCACATAAAACACTAGAATCTAAAGCGTGCAGTAAAGTATTCATGGCATCAAAATTTATTTGCACTAAGTTCCTATCATGATCATTCAATTCACATTCAGATTTAGGAACATCAGCATAATTAATGGATTTAATAGGCACACAATCACCCTCATTAATGACCTTCCAAAATCTCCAATTTAAAGCTTTCACATATACAGTCATTCTAAATTTCCATACAACATAGTTTTCACCACAAAATACTAGTGGGTGTGTGACCAACCTTCCCTCACAGAAACGAGATGCATTAACATGAGCCATCATGATCTTTTACTAAATAATGTTTAAATCTAAGTTACGAGGCTCTGATACCAATTGTTAGCTTTGGTGCAATCCCAAGAGGGGGGGTGAATTGGATATTTAAAATTTATCGCCTAGGTTAAACCAGATAAATAGTATTACTTAACCTAGGGTTTGTTTATGCAAATGTAAACCTAATCATTCACAATATAACATACACGTGCAGTAAGTAAATTGCGGAAATGTAAGTGAACACGCACGATATGTTATTGAGGTTCGACCAACAGTGCCTACATCCCCGCCTCTAACTCGCAAGCCAGAGGATTCCACTAATAACTCACTTAAGGGTGGAGCGGCACCATTTACAACCAGGTCAAATTAACACAGGGCTGATCTCTATGACTTCATTGATATTTTTAGGTTCTTCCTGAGATAGGAATGCAAAATGACTAACTAGGTTTATTAAGGAAGAACATGTGGCCACACCACATGAGGGTTCTCCTATAATCTGTTCAATAGGATGGTTCTTAACAAATTTCCAGTCTCTAGGCAGTTCCTAAATCTCATTTTCAACTTTATTATCTTCAATTGATTTATCTTTGATCTTTGAATTCTTATCTACATTATTTTCAATGGAGAGCTTCTCTAATCACGTTCTTATTTCAATATCATCTTCATTAGCTCTCTTAGAGAAAGGATTTGACTCATCAAGTACTACATCGATAGATTCAATGACAATCAATGTTCTTTTATTAAATACTCTATAAGCCCCATTGTTAAGTGAATAACCTAGAAAAATTCCTTCATCAGATTTTGAGTCAAACTTTCCTAGGTGTTTATTATCCCAAAGCACAAAGCATCTACAACCAAAGACGTGAAAATAGGAGATGTTTAGTCTATGTCCATTCCATATTTCATAGGAAGTTTTATTAAGAGAGGGTCTGATTAAGACTCTATTCATTATGTAGCAAGCAGTGCTCACTGCTTCGGCTAAAAAATATTTGGGTAATTTATGTTCATTAATCATTGTTCTACCCGTTTCTTGCAAGGATCTATTGTTTCTTTTGTAGACACTGTTTTGCTGTGGAGTCCTAGGTGCAGAGAAATTATAAGATATGCCCTCTAAGTCACAGTAGTTCTCTATGGCTTCATTTTTAAATTCTATTCCCCTATCACTTTTAATGTGTGTTATTTTGTACCCCTTTTCATTTTGGATTTTCCTGCAAAGTTTAGTAAATTGTTTACGAGTTTCATCTTTATGTGCAAGAAATAAAACCCATGTGAATCTAGAGTAGTCATCCACAATTACAAATGCATATGCTTTTCCTGCTAGATTCAAAACCTGATTAGGACCAAATAAATCTAAGTGCAACATTTGAAGTGGCCTGGTAGTAGAAATGGTTTTCTTTTTCTTAAAACTGGATCTAGATTGCTTACCAAACTGATATGTATCACAAATTTTATCTTTTACAAATTGAGTTTTTGGCAAACCTTTAACTAAATCCTTTTTAATTAGTTTTGATATTAAATCTATGCTAGCATGCCCTAGTCTTCTGAGTGACAACCAACTTGCTTCATTTATAGCAGAAAAACATGTTACATGTTGTGAAACTAAGTTATCAAAGCTAGAGGTGTACACATTTTCATGACGATCGACAGTGAATAAAATTTTGTTATCAGATTTATTCTCAACAATGCATTTGTCATTTTCAAAGGACACTTTATAACCTTTATCACACAATTGACTTATGTTCAACAGGTTATGTTTTAGACCACCAACTAATAAGAAATTATCAATAACAAGTAAAGATTCCTTACCAATCTTACCTATTTCGATGATTCTGCCCTTTGTGTTGTCCCCAAAGGTCACGAACCCTCCTTCCTTGGGTGCAATGGACGTGAACTTGGCCTTGTCTCCAGTCATATGTCGTGAATAGCCGCTATCCATATACCACTTGTCCTTAGAGGAGGACGATTTCAAACACACCTGCAAAAATATTTAAGTAACTAATGCTAGTATCGAAATTCTGTTGGGTCCAAAAGGGTTAGTACTTGGTTCACCTTTGACTCTCCATACTTTCTTAATTTTCACATTTCTATTTCTAAATGGACAGTCAAATTGAATATAACCCTTTTGTTTGCATTTATAACATGTCATTTCCTTGAATGAATCTTTAGGTGGAATGTGTGTTTTTGATTCACGAGCAAAATGTCCCAAATAAAGATCATTTCATCTTTTGTTTACAATTCCATTAAAGTCGAGACCTTCTTTATCAAGTTAATTTCTTTGGACCCCAAGAAGTTTTTCAAAATTGTTTTGCCCCTCTGTAAATTTATCGATAATTTTGGAGCTATCCTCCAATTTTCTTTCAAGCTCTGCAATTTTCAATTACTTTTCTTTAAGTGATGCGACATGGAAATTTTTTCTAATTTCAAAAAGTTTTGACCAAATTTTCACACTTGTTTTTCAAAACACCATTTTCCTTGGTCATCTTATTTAGCAATTTAAAGACACGAATATATTCATGCTGTAGTTCTTTATATGCAGGCATGCTGTCAGAATCATAATTATAATCATCATCCAAATGGTAAGACGATAAAGAGTAAGATGATAATACCTCATCATTATATGCCATCAAGCACAAGTTAGTAACCTCAGTGTAACGCCCCGAACCTTTCACCCTGGTCCAGTGCGTTATACCTGATTAAATCTTCATAATCCATAATTAAATCATACATACGCAACAGAAAGCATAACTATGATCCTCAATCATTCAAATAATACCAGAGTTTCCTAGTTCTATCCATAATCCACAATAAATCATCCATCACCTACATTTCCATATATATACATATTTCCAAAACATTTTAGTATTCACAACCATTCCTCTCCCGGTGGACTTAAAACATAAAAACATAAACTTAAACTTTATACAACCAAATAGTATTGTCAAAATATACCCTTCCTCTTTATAATCCTCAAAATGTTATAAACCCTAGAGCTCTCTAAGCTCGACCTCGAGGATGTCCTAAAAAAGAAATATTCATATTCAGGTGAGACACATCTTAGTAAAGGAAGAAACAATATATTAAAAACAGCGTGTGGCTAACATGAGATTTATAAATATCATTTTAATAAAATTTACAAAACATTATCATAAACACTGAAACCATTCTCTGAACCTAATCAATCACATGCAAAAGATTTAACCCACGAGATTACCAAAGGATAGGGGTGATTACCTGCCCATACAAGTAGCACCCCTTTGCTCTGATACTTAGGAAATCCTATGATCGTTGCTGAAGCATACCAAGACACTCACCTTACTCAGTAAGTCCTCAAGTATTAGATTGATATCGTACTCACACAAGTCAAACAAAGGTTTACCAGCAAAGGCACCAAGAATAGGGAAATCTGCTCGCCCATACAAGTAGGTTCCCTCTGGCCTAGTAAGTTATTAGCGCACTCGCCTTTCTCAACAAGCCCTCAAGCGAAGAGTACGCCCCACCTAATCGTCACATGTTCTACAAGCATAAATACTTCTAATATCATAATACATGATTCTTTCTGTCATTATTCAACCATTTACATGTGTTCATGTTCTTAACTTAAACATTACATTGCATTTCACTTTAAGTGACTCTTTCCCATTTACATCGTTCACATTTCACACTTCATTCAATTGTCATTTCATTGCCATTTCATTCCATTTTCATTTCATTCATTCGTACAATAGCCACTTTTTAACCGTCATCAGTTAGTCCACATAGAAATGAGTTAGAATCTGCTAACACAACTCCTTTTAGCTGTCATCAGTTAGTCAACATAGAAATGCGCTAGAATTTGCTAACACAGCTTTCAGCTGTCATACATTTACATGGTTGCATTTAACATACACAAGCAACGTGGTTCATATCATATTTCATTCTTAATGCTTTACTTAGCCTGCATCTCATACATTTAACATATATTTACATAGAACTTATATTTACTCATGCCACACAATTTAGCAGTAGAATTCATATATTGTCTGTAAAATAAGCCAACCAAGATTTAACATTTATATATTGAAAATACCTTTCATTTCTTACATAATTTCCTAGAAAATACCTTTCACTTTCATCAGTCTATTTTCACATATACATAACTAAATAATCAGTCCTAGGCTCAGAAAACATAATTTACATGGTTGGCATTTTAATAACCCATACCCAAAACATAAGTATGGCATAGTTTATTACCTTTAATTTCATAAAATCTGATTTAATATACAATTTCCCCTTACCTTACTTCTGAACTACGCCGGCAAGATCCTCGAACCGATACCCGTGGCGTTCACTTGGACCCTAAATTAAGAATCCTAGTTTAATTAAATAAACCCCAACTGACTGAAATATTATGAAAAATACTTATTTAATACTTCCTACGCTCCAAATAACAATATTCGTTAAGAAAATTCTTAAAAAAACTCACTTACCCTGATTTTGGGATGTTTCCTAAACCTCTCAAACCAACGATCATCTCCTACAGCCTTGTAGAGAATGATCCTACGAACCTCGTGGCAGTTCCAGATCATCAAAGCGACTCAAATCTAGCTCGAAATTGAAGAGATAAGGTTGGAGATCTATTTTTTAGAGAGAGAAAGAGAGTGAAATCCCGAAGTTTCTCTCTGAAAATGAAAGAAACTCTATTTATAGGCAGGGCTTCATCAACAAGACATGTGGGTTCGTCGACGAACTACTGAAGAGACTTCATCGACGAGAAGATACATTCGTCGATGAAATTCAGAGTTTGAAATTACTCTCTCGGGATTCCTTCCTTGATGAGGAATTGGAGTTCATCCACGATCTCTAGAAGGACACTCGTTGATGAAGTCAGAACATTCATCGACGAGGCCTACTATTCCTTCCACTTAAAATCTTTCCTTTTTTCTTATTATCCATTAATCCATTTCATTTATTATATTTCCTAATTATTTAATTAGTTTAAATTTTTGGGTCATTACATTCTCCCCTCTTTAAGAAATTTCGTCCTTGAAATTTTACTAACTAATCATCCTTTCACATTACTTGAATTCATTTGTTAACTACAACCATAAGAACTCAGCATACATATCATATAAACCATTCAATTATTCTTCATTAAATTAAATCTTCACTATCTTAAATATAATCTCATACCTGCTTCTCTGTTGGCATCCTTCTCAGCTTGAAGTGTGTACAGTTGGGGTGGAGCACCCTTTCCCAGCAGTACCTGTTGTTTTCCCTGATCCTCATTCTACACAGATACCATAGACAATGACTCCCGACAATCTTTCCTAACATACCCTGGCTTACCGCACCTGTAACAATTCGGAGTGCCAAACCAAAATTCGCCCCTATGCCTCTTATTACACTTAGGGCATACAGAGCCCATTGCTTCTTTTCCTTTCTTCGATGATCCCTGACTGGCCTTAAACTGAAAACTAGGTGGTGTAGGTCTCTTCTTTTGCTCTAAAGACTCAGTGCTGCCCTGGATACTCTTTTCTAACGTTGAGGCCTTATCAACTAGTTCTGAAAAACTCTGGA
Source organism: Malania oleifera (assembly GCF_029873635.1). NCBI lineage: Eukaryota > Viridiplantae > Streptophyta > Magnoliopsida > Santalales > Ximeniaceae > Malania > Malania oleifera. The sequence continues at coordinate 69,782,955 of NC_080422.1, read as the reverse complement.
CTTGAAATCCGACCACCAGCTCGTAGATTCTGTGCCTCAAGCCTTTCTTAAATTTCCTGGCTTTCCTTACCTCATTTGGGATAAAAAATAGAGCGAAACGTGACAATTCCACAAATTTAGCCACATACTCCATAACTGTCATATCCCTCTGGGTTAGATTAGTAAACTCCTCAATCTTTTCTTCTCTGACAGATGAAGGAAAATACCTATCAAAGAATGACTCATTGAATCTCTCTCAGGTAAGAGCTATCTTTACCACCCTTTGATCCTCTAGCAGCTTCGCAGAAAGCCACCAGCGCTTCACCTCTCCAGTCATCTTAAAAGCAGCGTAAGAGACCTTCTGTTCTTCCGTGCATTCGAGTACAACCATAATCTCTTCTATTTCCTATACCCAATTCTCTATAGCCACTGGGTCAGGTCCTCCTATAAAGGCTGGAGGGTTTATCCTCATAAATTCCTTAATGTTGTAGCCCTATCCTGTAGGTGGACAGTTCTGTTCTTTTGGATCCTTCTTCATCTATGTCTTAACCTGACAAACGATACCTCGCAACACCTTAGAGGCATCTGTTTCTTCTTCACTAGAAGTTACTGAATCCTCCCTTTCTTCAACCTCTACATTCTCATCTCCAGAATCCATCCTAAAAAGAGGACAGAGAAGAGATAAGAATTCCATATCATAACCCCAAATAGCATACTCATTAAATTAAATCTAATAAAAATCCAAAATCTCCATATAAGGACCAATCTCCTGGCTAAGAAACATCACCGTCGATGGATTTTCTGTGGTTTTCTAAGACCATCGACTGAATCAGAAAATCACAGAAGTCCGCCAAGGGATTTCTGCCTCCAAGTTATAAGATAAAATCCTATACTTCCTTAAACCCATTCTAACCTTTCCATTTACTATCCTTACCCTATCCAATTCCTATACTCTGATATAAATCATTTCCTAAGTTCTCAAAATATAATCCCAAAATCTTTGCTCTGATACAAAAATGTTTTCAACCCGATCCGGTGCGTTATACCTGATTAAATCCTAATAATCCATAATTTAATCATACATACGCAGTGGAAAACATAACAATGATCCTCAATCATTCAAATAATACCAGAGTTTCGTAGTTCTATCCATAATCCATAATAAATCATCCATCACCTGCATTTCCATATGTACACATATTTCCAAAACATTTCAGTATTCATAACCATTCCTCTCCCAGCAGACTTAAAACATAAAAACATAAACTTAAACTTTATACAACCAAATAGTACTGTCAAAATATACCCTTCCTCTTTATAATCCTCAAAATGTTATAAACCTTAGAGCTCTCTAAGCCCGACCTCGAGGATGTCTTGAAAAAGAAATATTCATATTCGGGTGAGACACATCTCATTAAGGGAAAAAACAATATATTAAAAACAGCGTGTAGCTAACATGAGATTTATAAATATCATTTTAATAACATTTACAAAACATTTTTATAAACACTGAAACCATTCTCTGAACTTAATCAATCACATGCAAAAGATTTAACCCACAAGATTACCTAAGGATAGGGGCGATTACTGCCCATACAAGTAGCACCCTTCTACTCTGATACTTAGGCAACCCTAGGATCGCTGCTGAAGCATACCAAGGCACTCATCTTACTCAGTAAGCCCTCAAGAATTAGATTGATCTCGTACTCACACAGTTCAAACAAAGGTTTACCAGTGAAGGCCCCAAGAATAGGGAAATCTACCCGCCAATACAAGTAGGTTCCCTCTGCCCTAACACGTTATGCAACTACTGCCACATCTGAAGTTACTAGCATACTCGCCTTTTTCAGCAAGCCCTCAGACGAAGAGTATGCCCCGCCCAATCGTAACATGTTCTACAAGTATAGATACTTCTAATATCATATTACATTATTCTTTCTATCATTATTCAACCATTTACATCTGTCCATGCTCTTAACTTAAGCATTACATTGCATTCACTTTAAGTGACTCTTTCCCATTTACGCCGTTCACATTTCACACTTCATTCCATTGTCATTTCATTGCTATTTGATTCCATTTTCATTTCATTCATTCGTACAACAGCCGCTCTTTAGCCGTCATCAGTTAGTTCGCATAGAAATGAGCTAGAATCTACTAACACATCTCCTTTTAACTGTCATCAATTAGTCTACATAGAAATGCGCTAGAATATGCTAATACAACTTTTAGCTGTCATACATTTACATGGTTGCATTTAACATACACAAGCAGCATGGTTCATATCATATTTCATTCTTAATGCTTTACTTACTTAACCCGCATCTCATATATTTAACATATATTTGCATAGAACTTATATTTACTTATGCCACATAATTTAGCAGTAGAATTCATACATTGCCTGTAAAATAAGTCAACCAACATTTAACGTTTATATTCTGAAAATAACTTTCATTTCATACATAATTTCCCAGAAAATACCTTTAACTTTCATCAGTCCATTTTCACATATACATAACTAAATAAGCGGTCCTAGTCTTCGAAAACATAATTTACATGGTTGGCATTTTAATAACCCATACCCAAAACATATACATAAATATAACATAATTTATTACCTTTAATTTCATAAAATCTGATTTAATATACAATTTCCCCTTACTTGACTTTTGAACTACGCTGGCAGGATCCCCGAACCGATACCCGTGACGTTCACTTGGACCCTAAATCAAGAATCCTCGTTTAATTAAATAAACCCCAATTGACTCAAATCTTATGAAAAATACTTATTTAATACTTCCTCGGCTCCAAATAACAATATTCGTCAAGAAAATTCTTAAAAAAACTCACTTACTCTGATTTTGGGATGTTTCCTAAACCTCTTAAACCAACGATAAGCTCCTACAGCCTTACAGAGAATGATCCTAGGAACCTCATGGCGATTCGGGATCATCAAATCGGGTCAAATCTAGGCCAAAATCGAAGAGAGAAGGTTGGAGATCCATTTTTAAGAGAGAGAGAGAGAGAGAGTGAAATCCCGAAGTTTCTTGCTGAAAATGAAAGAAACTTTATTTATAGGCAGGACTTCATCGATGAGACATGTGGGTTCATTGATGAACTACTGAAGAGACTTTGTCGACGAGAAGATACATTCGTCGACGAAATTCAGAGTTTGAAATTATTGTCTTGGGATTTCTTCGTCGAAGAGGAACGGGAGTTCATCCACGATCTCTAGAAGGACACTCATCAACGAAGTCAGAACATTCATCGATGAGGCCTGTTATTCCTTCCTCTTAAAATCTTTCCTTTTTCCTTATTATCCGTTAATCCATTACATTTATTATATTTCCTAATTATTTAATTAGTTTAAATTTTTAGGTCATTACACTCAGTGTCACAAGAGTCTGTGTTTGAATCACTACTATTATGTTTATCCCATGATGTGCCGGCTTTCATTGCTTTCTTCTTCTTCTTTTTTTTTTGATTCCTTTTTCAACAATTGGCAGTCTAGTTTGATATGCCCGACTTTGTTACAATTGTAGCATGTGGGAGCATTTGATTTTTCTTTTCTTTTTCTTGACTCTCCTTTTTCAAATGCTGAGCCTTAGAACCTTCTATATGGTCTACTATTCTTTCTAAAGAACTTATTAAATTTTCGAGTAAGCATAGCCATATTTTCTCCTGATTCTGGTTCACTACATTCACTGGAGGTGTTAGTAGATGTTTTCAAAGCAATTACTTTTTTTACTCTATCGTGCTCAATCAGTCTCTCATTAATAGTCATCTCGTATGTGATAAGTGACTCTATCAATTCATCTATAGTCATTGCTTTTAAATCTCTACCTTCGGCTATAGCAGTAGCCTTTGCTTCCCATACTGGTGGTAGTCCCCTGAGTATTTTTCTAATCATTTCGTATGTGGGGTATGTTTTACCTAAAGCATGCAATGAGTTAGTTATGTGTATGAAACGAGTGTACATGCTTTATATGGATTCACTAGTGTTCATCCTGAATGCCTTGTACTCACTAGTTAACATGTAAATCCTACTATCCTCAAAATGTCTAGTGCCTTCATAAGTAATCTCTAATTTATCCCATATTTCCTAACTTAGTCTAAAAATGTGCAGCGCAAAATTTATCCCAAGTATAAGAGTTCAGTCGTGTAATAAATAGCCCAAGGGCCATATCGTCTCCTCAGGGAATGCAATTTAATTCCGAATTTTGCATAATTCCAAAAGAAAACAAGAAAAAGGAAAATTTTGCTGAACACAACTTAGATTTGGTTCTTGGGATATTTGAGATTTTTGCAATGAAACTTAAACTTTAACTAAAAATTTAACATGCATAAAATAATTGAATAAAAGCCAGTCTCAAGTACTAAATAATGAAAGAAATAGACCTGCAAACATTAAACTAAATAAAAACTAAAGTATGCTCAGCAATAATGAAAATCCAAAAAATAACTAGATTTTATCTTGAGATCAAGCAAGACTAAAATCGAACAAGATTACTAAAGAAAAATACTCATTTTAATAATAAAATTACCCAAAGATATTTAAATCTTTACAAAGATTTTTGAGTAAAAGAAATAAAAATAAAATAATCTCAATAACCCAAACAAAATTTAAGTTCAACAATTATTCTAAAGCAAGAACAATTTATTCTAAAGCAAAAAAAAAAAAAAAAAGTTGAAGCTAATAATATTCCCAAAGAAATAGCTTTGAAAACAGAATTAAGAAAAAAAAAGAGATGAGAGAGAGAGAGAGAGAAGAGAGAGAATAAGCCGCATAGTTTGGGAGAAGCCCTCTGCGCACAACTCCCTAAGAAAAAAGGAAAAGCTTCCAAACCTACTCCTGCTGCTACCTAAAGAAAAACTGCAAGAAAACCTAATAAAAGCTACTCCCCTTAAACCCTATGTTGCTGCTATTTTAAATCCAACGCCTAGCCCCTCCACTCGACCTCCTTCTGCTCCCCCTCTCCTTCTTATGCATAGCTGGGTCACATCATGACCTGGCCTCCCCCCCCCCCCCCCCCCTTTTTTCACTTTGGTTCTCAATGCACACACATGACCTTGTTCACGCCAAGCCCAGCTACATAGGCCTCTCTTCATTAGCATGCGACCTGACCATTTCCCAGCCCATGAGAATTGCCCAGTCTCTCCTTTTATTGGCTACCTCATGGGCTTCAAAGCCCTTCTTTCCTTCCATGCATGCTGGTAGCCCACAAGGATACGTCACCCTTATGGGTCTCCAAGATTCCTCACATGCTCCAGCCCCCTTGTGAAAGCCTAACAGGAATTTGCATGAATGGATGGGCCTTCCTCATCTTCTCATGTGACGACATGCATGACAAGCCCACGTGCTTGCATGCATTTAGTTTGCTCAATTGCCTGACTTGCACGTCATATACATGGCTTCATGCATGTAAAATTTACATGCATGACACTCGACTCATTTGCGCACGTACCCGGCTGACGTCAAAAATTCAAAAGAACGATAAATGACTTAACATTACCTCACAAGGTGTCAAAGTCGCCATGGTGGCTCTCTCAGTGCTCACAATGAAGCCTAAATGCTACAAGTCATGTGAACGTGTATTTTTAGCCTCTTGAGATACCATGTAAATACGAGAGTTTATATAGCCAGATTAACATGAATGAACTACTAGCCAACCTACATAGAGTTACAATATCTAAATTAGCCATATAAAGAGAAACTACACATCGATAACCCACTATACAACTAAAGTGTGTAACTCCTAGGTTATATGTGAAAACTAAGGTGTAGTCCCAAAAGGGGGGTGAATGGGGTTTAAAAAATTTCTTTTAATTCTTTTCAAGAATCCTTAACCTCTTTTAATTCTTTTAATGAATTCTTGACTTCTTGTTGATTTATCCAATACACAAAAATACTTAAAACAATTTTCAATCCACAACCATATACCAACAAAGTAACCAATACAACACAAGTAAATAAAACTTAAACAATCAACCAACTATTCAACAATCAAAGTGTTCAATCCACAAACTTAATATTCAACTTTTAGCTTTTGTTAATAGCCCTATGTATATGAAAGTTTATGCAAGCCTTGTAGAGAATGAAATTGATTCTTCAATGCAAACCATAACTCAAATTCCCAACAACTTAGAATTTAAATAAACCCTTAGTTAATTTGTCTTTGGGTGTTAACCAATCAACATACTCCCTTTGAGGTTTCCGCAGAGTTTTGATCAACCAACGTACTCTCTTTCGGTTTCCACAATCCCAAAACTAAATTAAACTTAAGTTTACGTAATTTCCAAATTACGTAGTATTTATGATTAAGAAATTAAATCATCCACGGAGTTTATATGTTTGCCAAAAATTAAAGAAAGTAAGGGAAAGAGAGTGAGACCAAGGCTTTTACGAGGTTCGGCTTATCCCCAGCCTACGTCCTCACCTTTGGCAAACCACCAAATTCACTAAACCAGTTCCTTTCCGGGCAGAACAAAATTGTTACACACTCCTTTAGTAGGCTAGAGCCTGCCTCTCCAAGTGATACCCCACACTCGGTCACTCCTTCAATAAGCTAGAGCTACACCTCTCCAAGTGATACCCCACACTTGGCCAATGATCCAACAACCTGGAATCGTCAATAAAATGAAAAACAAGAGTTGTGTACAATAATGCTTTCACACAAATCAGATTAATTCTTTCAATGAATGAAAGATTCAGATTTGAAGCACAAGATCAGTGATTGAAAGTTAGCAACACTTAGTAGAATTTATGCACAATATGGTAGCAAGAGAGCCTTTGAATGATGAGAGTAATTGAGCGAGATCGAGAGTTGAATTGTATGTTTGGTGTTTAAAATCATTGATCTTGAGGCTATTTATAGACCTGATAAAATGAATTTACTTGATCCCCAAGTTTACTTGGAGTAGTGCCCAAGTTTTAATTAAGTTTGAGCGTCAAGCAATCCGATTTAAAAAATCTTTCCATTATAAAAATTTAAAATTTCCCATGTGGCAGTAGCCTATCACCTTTTGGTCAGGCGCCTGTCACTAAATACAAAGCTTAATTTCAAAGTCAGTAGGGTGGCAATCGCCCGATAGAACCCAGTCACGCTTCTCAGTTTGCCTTGTCAGGCACCTGTCAGGGTCTAGGAAGTAACCTGATGACCTTCTTTTAGTGCATTTTAAAAACATTTAAATTGTCAGCCTACTGATGATTTCAGTCAGGCTACTGTCAAGTACAAGAATACTTTTTTTTTTTTAAAGATATTTTTGTAAGAACTCTCTTTGCTTCTCAATTCTTGGAATTTTAATTTGTTTACTTAAAAAATATGTTTCAAGATTAAGTTTTAGGTCTCTAGGTCTCTTACACCTAATGAGCTTCAACGAATTTCATATTTTAGTATACTTGAAGTACTTACAAAATATGTCCTATGAACTCTTTCATCTTTTCATATCTTGAACTCCTCGAAGTCTTCATGTATGAACATGTGCTATAACTTCTTTCAAACTTTCAATTCTTTATCACTTGAATTTATGTAAGCTTTCAAACTTTGATAAATCATCCTTGAATTCATGTTTTAAGCTTCATATGATCATCCTTATATGAAATGTAAGCTTTCATGAATCCTTCTGAACACTTGACCTTGCTTTCTCATAGTTGAGTCCTGAAAAGTCATCACTTAACCAAATATGTTTAGTTCCACTTGTTTGTTAGAATCAAAACAGGATCTTAAGTCTTGTAAGGCCAACAATCTCCCCCTTTTTGATGATGACAAATAAGGAGCAAAAATTTGAGTGAGCTTAAAAAAGACTCCCTTTTACAATAAGCATCATTTCAACAAACTTAACAATATCAAGATCACTGTCAAAAACTCTTTTACTATCATGCTCATCACATTATTCAAGTTCAAGATCATCATTCAAGTTCAAATACTTCTCTCCCTTTTGTTACGTATATCGTGTTCAAGTTTTACTTCTCTCCCTTTTATTACATATATCATGTTCAAATTTTTCAATACCATGCTTAATTTTTGCTCAAAACTTCTCCCCTTTTTGACATAAATAAAAAAGAGTAGGATGTCAAAAATGATTAAGTTCAAATAAAATCATATTTTGAGCATATGAATATCAAACATGCATATCAAGCATATGTACACACTCAATTAATTATTTTTCAATATGACATGTGCAATGCGCTTCAATAGTCAAATAGTCATGTATTTTTCATATTTGTAATTCGCATGTGTTGTAACATCTTTACTAACAGCATTATCCTTCTTGGAAAATTTCATGATACCAATTGAAAATTTCATTAATTCATGATACCAATTGAACTTTTGAATTTGTGATACCAATTAAAACATTAAAGAGTAATACTAATTGAATATTTCATTAATTCATGATATCAATTGAAGAATTTTCATTCATTCGTGATATCAATTGAAAAATTAGGGAGAAACGAAACACAAGCAATGAGTCATAATACTCCCCCTGAATTTAATACATTCAAATTTGATACCAATTATGCTTTTAAAATTTATCATCCATGTTTCAAACATTTGATTCATATCATGTATATATCAAATGCCAATATCATATCATTATCATCATAACATGTTTATGGATATAATTATACTTGTCATGCTCAAATATTAATTGATATATTTATGGATACCAATATACTTTATAGATACCAATGCTAATGTCACATTATGCACTGCTCATGGATACTAAATTATTTAGATGCAAATTTTTCACTTTATCCATATGATCCATCATTAGCATGCATGGTCAAGAATTAATCAAATCATATCAAAATTCATGTTTCTAAATGATGCTTAATGACTTTATGCTCAGATTTTCAAAATATAGTGAGCCACAAATCATCAATCATTTTCATGTCTTTGGAGATTTCAAGATATACACATGTAGCATATAACATATCAGCATAACATTTAAGGGTGGAGCATATCATTATCACGTGCATTGTACTACAATATTGCTCAATTTGTTCTCATTCTAAAATACATTTTCTTAATTAAAAAAAAAAAACTCAAGCAATAAGCTCAGATTTTCTTTGATTTCATATGAGTTCCCAAGCTTCATGTATCTTAATACTTTCTAATTTAAGGCTTGTATGAATCATTCATTGATTGAGGCCAACAATTTTCATTAGTTTCAATAAGATAAGCATTAGTAGGTTTGAATAAATTTTATCCTTATTCTATATTTCAATTTTGTTCAATATCCTTGTATGATTTTCCATAGATTTGATAACAATTGAAGGATTTAGTTATAGTATTTCATCTTGGTACCCATACTTTCTTGGGTTCGGATGGTTTGACAAGGGATGTTTCTTTTACTTTCCATACTTGTTTAGTTTTCACACCCTTTCTTTTTAATGGACATTCAAACTTTATATGTCCCTTCTTTTTACAAAGGTAGCATGTGGTGTGAGTGAAAGCATTCGAAGAAGTGCTAGCATAATTTTTTGATGCTTTTGTAAAGTATCCCATGTAGAGATTCTTTTTCTTTGTATTCTCAATTCCATTAAATCCTATGCCTTCTTTATTTAGAAACATTCTTTGTGAGCCAATCATTTTGTCAATTTTTTTTTTTTTTGTGAAATTGTGAATAATTTGGGCTTGATCCTTAATTTCTTTCTTAAGATCATAAATTTCTGAATTTTGTATGTTTTTATCTTTTTCTTGATTTTGAGACATTTTTGTGATTTTATTCTCTAATTAAGAGATATATTGATTGTTCTCATTTTCCATAGAGGATTGAGATCTCAAGTCTTCTACTTCCTTCATCAACTTTTCATTCTTGCTCTCTAATCTCTTGGTTTTCAAGTCTTTTTCTTTTTCAGCAAGATTTTTAGATTCTAACTCTTTTATCACAACTTCATTCTTATTTTCTATTTTCTTGATTTTTGAATCTTTTTCACTTACAGCAAGTTTGGGGGATTCTAATTCTTTCATAACTCATTCATTCTTGTTTTTCAATGAAGTATATTGTTTAGTTACTTTGACTGGCACCTTATGCACTTTGAATAAATCATTTTGTAACTCTTCATAAGATAGCATGCTGTCATCATTGGATTCATTAAATGAATCACTACTATAACCATTAACCGATTTGGATGAAGAGCTTTGTTCTTCATCATCGTCCCATGCCATATAGCAAGCAACCTCTTGGTCACTTGATTCACTTTCTGAACTACTTGTACTCATGTTGTCCCAAGTAGTGGTTTTCATTGCATTTTTCTTTTTCTTTTTAGAATCTTTCTCAAGTAGTGGACACTCCGATTTTATGTGTCCATCCTTCTTGCAATTATTACATGTAGGGATTTTATTCTTTGATTTCTTTGTATTAGTTTCTTCTTCATCTGATTTCGAGTTTTGGATTCTTCTTTTGAATTTATTTTTCCTTCTTAGTACTCTTGCAAGTTTCTTAGATATGAAGGCCAGTTCATCTTCTTCATCTTCACTACTTGAGTTTTCTTTTGAAGCTTTAAAGGTTATAGATTCTTAGGCTTTAGTTTTTCCACTTACTTTCATTCATTGCCATTTCATATGTGAGGAGAGAACCTATAAGTTCATCTAAGGAGGTGTTTTTCAAATTTCTTCTTTCGGTTATTGCAGTGGATTTTGGTTCCCATATAGGTGGTAGTCCTCTAAGAATTTTTTCTAATCATTTCATAAGTGGTGTAGGTTTTTCCTAATGCATTTAGAGAGTTTATTATATGGGTGAACCTAGTGTACATACTAGTGATGGATTCATCAGGGTTCATCTTAAATGCTTCATACTCGCTTGTGAGCATGTATGTTCTACTATCTCTAATGTTAATGGTTCCTTGATAAGTAACTTCTAATTTTTCCCAAATCTCTTTGGCTGATTTGCAAGCCATGGCCCTATTGAATTCATTCATATTAAAGGCACAATACAATGCATTCATAGCACTTGAATTTACTTGTAACATCCTATGATCATTGTTAGTCCATTCCTTTTCTTCTTTGGGTATTTCCTTGCCATCTACAATTTTAGTAGGAATTAAGTCACCATGTGTGACAACCTTCCTAGCTTTCCAATCCATAGTTTGTAGAAAAATTCTCATGTGTTGTTTTCAAAATGTGTAGTTTAAACCACAAAAGATGGGAGACCTAGTTGAGGATTGTCCCTCTCCAAAGGGAGCTACGCCTAAGTGTTCCATTCAGATCTTTATGTAGCCACTAGTTAGGATTTGCTACAACCCTTCTCCGATACCAATTGAAAACTAAGGTGTAGTCCCAAGAAGGGGGTGAATTGGGTTTAAAAAATTTCTTTTAATTATTTTCAAGAATCCTTAACCTCTTTTAATTCTTTTAATAAATTCTTAACTTCTTGTTGATTTATACAATACACAACAAATACTTAAAACAATTTTCAATCCACAATCATATACCAACAAAGTAACCAATACAACACAAGTAAATAAAACGTAAACAATCAACCAACCATTTCCAAAAACTTAATATTCAGCTTTCAGCTTTTGTTAATAGCCCTATGTATATGAAAGTTTATGGAAGCCCTGTAGAGAATGAAATTGATTCTGCAATGCAAACCACAACTCAAATTCCCAACAACTCAGAATTTAAATAAATCCTTAGTTAATTTGTCTTTGGGTGTTAACCAATCAACGTACTCCCTTTGAGGTTTTCGCAAAATATTGATCAACCAACGTACTCCCTTTCAGTTTCCGCAATCCCAAAACTAAATTAAACTTAAGTTTACTTATTTTCCAAATTACATAGTATTTATGATTAAGAAATTAAATTAGCCACATAGTTTATATGTTTGCCGAAAATTAAAGAGAGTAATGGAAAGAGAGTGAGACCAAGGCTTTTACGACGTTCGGCTTATCCCCAACCTATGTCCTCACCTTTGGCAAACCACCAAAGGATTCACTAAACTAGTTCCTTCCCAGGCAGAACACAACTGTTACACACTCCTTTAGTAGGCTAGAGCCCGCCTTTCCAAGTGATACCCCACACTCGGTCACTCCTTCAATAGGCTAGAACTACAACTCTCCAAGTGATACCCCACACTTGGCCAATGATTCAACAACCTGGAATCATCAATAAAACGAGAAACAAGAGCTGTATACAATAATGCTTTCACACAAATCAGATTAGTACAATTTCAAAACTATATACTTCAAAGTAATACAATATGAAATTGAAATTAAAGCTCAAGGAAGTTTATCATTGATTAATTCTTTCAATGAATGAAAGATTCAAATTTGAAGCACAAGATCAGTGATTGAAAGTCAGCAACACTCAGTAGAATTCGTACAAAATATGGTAGCAAGAGAGCCTTTGAATGATGAGAGCAATTGAGAGAGATTGAGAGTTGAATTGTATGCTTGGTGTTTAAAATCATTGATCTTGAGGCTATTTATAGACTTGATAAAATGGATTTACTTGATCCCCAAGTTTACTTGGAGTAATGCTCAAGTTTTAATTAAGTTTGAGCCCCACGCAATCTAATTTAAAAAATCTTTCCATTATAAAAATTTAAAATTTCCTGCGTGGCAGTAGCCTATCACCTTTTGGTCAGGCACCTATCACTAAATACAAAGCTTAATTTCAAAGTCAATAGGGTGGCAATCACCCGGTAGAACCCAGTCACGCTTCTCAGTTTGCCTTGTCAGGCGCCTGTCAGGGTCTAGGAAGTAGCCTAATGACCTTCTTTAAGTGCATTTTAAAAACATTTAAATTTTTAGCCTACTGATGATTTCAGTCAGGCTGCTATCAAGTACAAGAATACTTTTTTTTTTTTAAAGATATTTTTGTAAGAACTCTCTTTGCTTCTCAATTCTTGGAATTTTAATTTATTTACTTAAAAAATATGTTCCAAGATTAAGTTTTAGGTCTCTAGGTCTCTTACACCTAATGAGCTTCAACGAATTTCATATTTTAGTATACTTGAAGTACTTACAAAATATGTCCGATAAACTTTTTCATCTTTTCATATCTTGAACTCCTCGATGTCTTCATGTATGAACATGTGCTATAACTTCTTTCAAACTTTCAATTCTTGATCACTTGAATTGATATAAGCTTTCAAACTTTGATAAATCATCCTTGAATTCAAGCTTTAAGCTTTTAATGATCATCCTTCTTTGAAATGTAAGATTTCATGAATCCGTTTGAACACTTGTCCTTGCTTTCTCATAGTTGAGTCTTGAAATGTCATCACTTAAGTTTCACTTGTTTATTAGCATCAAAATAGGATATTAAGCCTTGTTAGGCCAACAATATGCAAGTATGTAAAGGTTATAAGTCAGTGTTAATCATGATCTAATTATCCATATTCAATTTTTTTTCAATGTATTTTCTCATCCCCCCCCCCAAACTAAGGTGGAACGTTGTCCTCAATGTGAAAGCATAAGGGAAATAGAAAAATGTGCACGGGGGGAAGTAGAGCGTACCTGGGTAGAGAAGTAAGGGAAAAGAAAAATTGAAACTAAGGAAAAATGTACCTGAAAATTAACTAAAAATAAAACAAGGTAAAACAAAATGAAAAGAAAGGAAAGAAAAACATCACAGCCGGTCTAGCAAAGGATCTAAAGGAATTTCGTCTGGTTGGTATAGGTCTATAAATTGAACCAACGAGTCTCCAAATTTGAGTTGCCATAATGAATCAGTCTTGTTACATGCACAAAAGTATGCCTCAAATAAGGCAATTCGTTCTAAGGTACCAGACAAAACATGTGCAGACTGCCTTCCTTGTTTTAACAAGAAAAGATCTTTATTCAGTATATTTTTCAAGAAATTCACTTCTTTAAGAATTGGTATTTGAGGCAAATTTGTCAGAGCAGTAGCCTTTGGTTCCTCAGAAGCATCAACATTAGAATTTTTACTTGATTCCTTGAAAATTAAAGGTTCACTATTTGCTCACCCTCTTTATCGGGTGTAACAATCACCTTACCACTGCGGGGATTTGCTTTAGCATTTCACTCCTTGACATTTACTCGAGTAGGGAGTGACAGTTCCATGACTATCATTCTCTGAGGATAAGGTACCATAGGTTGGTACTCCTTATTAGTCTCGGCCTCCTCATTAACCGACTTTTTCACTTCTAGGATCGCTTCCTCTGATTTTTCTTTGACTTCACCTGTTTCAGTCGTAACTTTAGGTGCCGAGACAACTGTTTGTTTGTCAATGAGTATCTCAGGTTGGGAAACTTCTTTTTCACTTCTCGAAGTAATAACGACCTCTGCTGTCTCAAGAGGAACATTATGTATTTGTTGCTGTTGCTTCTGGTATTCTTGAGGATTAGGCTGAGGTTCTACAAAAAATTCCCCCTTTTTCTAGGATATTCAACAACGTGCTCATCTCATTAATGGTGTCCCGAAATTCATTCATGGTTTGAGTATTAATCTGCATAAATTTTTGAAGTGTATTAGCCATTTGTGCCATGCTATCCTCAAAAGACTTCGTCGGTGAAACAACAGCTTCATTAGATTGAAATCCTGAAAGTGCGTAACTCTGATAGATCTTGTAATAACCCAAGAAATTTATCCAAGCCTCATCGACGAACACAGGGGTTTTGTTGACGAAGGTTCTTTAGGATCTCATCAACGAAGACATGTCTCATCAATAAGAAGATACTGAGGGAGGGTTTAAGGCAGACTGAAACTCGTTGACGAGGGTGCAAGTTCGTCGATGAACTTTCTATTGGACTCGTCGCGGAGGTGACGTGTCTCGTTGATGAATTCGGCTTTATTAATAGCTGAAACTCAGATTTTTTATAGAATTTTCAGCCAAATCACTCCCTTTCCTCTCTCTCTCTCTCTCTCTCTCTCTCTCTCTCTCTCTCTCTCTCTCTCTCAAATGCACCCCTCCCCTTCTCTCTTCGATCTCGGCTCCATTTCTTGTCGGATCGAAGATCTGAGGTCACCACGATGCATCTGTTGAAGTTTTCTGCAAGTCTGCCGGAGCTAATCGTTGGAGAAGTTGGTTTGGAATTCATCCCAATTTCAGGGTAAGGCAATTTATTCAGGATTTGCTTTCCCTACATTTATAAGAAATGTTGTATGCCGAAAAATACTGATATTTTGTTCTGGGGGATGCTGTTTTCAGGATGTTGAACTGGGAACCCTGCAGATATAGGGCCAGAATTCAATAGGAGTTTTTCCAAAATCTAGGTAAGGAAAATATACTATGCTAGAGATTTTGTTATATATTTCAGAAGATTATGAATATATATTTACAAGCATGCAAATCAGGTTATTTTTCTAGAATATTATGAATATTATTTTGCAGTAGAAATTACATAAATTGAGCATGATATTTTTAGTATTTAAATGTGTGGCATGTGTTTATTATAATATGGTATGTTGATCATGTAACATTACAAATATTCAGATATACAGATGAATAGCAGAAATGAGACTAATAATATTTCCCAGAAAAACATGATTTCTAAACCATAACACTCAGAAAGATTATGCAGTTATAGCATCAAGATGCAATAATTAGATTATTCAGAGATTATAGGTATTATATATAAAGTATACAAATATTATATACAGATATTTTATACAGATATTACATATAGTGCAGATAGAAATTACAGATGATACAGACAGATGTTATATATATATATATATATATATATATATTTCAGTCAGATATCTCAGATATTACAGCTCAGAATGATAGCGTTATGGTTGTTTTTGAAATCATGTTAAAAGCAGTAAGATAAATATATATTTACATATGTAAACAGTATTACACGATATTAGAAATCCCTGTGGAAATTTCAGATAGAGATAAACAACAGAGCACAGTACCGTTGCTAGTACAGAATATACTGCAACCACATAACTCAGATAGTATGTGGATTCCATCTAGCCGCGTCAGGAAAGATTGCAGTCTCCCCAGTGAGCTGGGTTGAGGTGGCCAGTTAGACAATGTTAGAGTTTGGAGATTGCCCGAAGAGATTGTAGTGGGCCAGATTGGCGGATGTACAAATATAAATTGACTTACCTGGTAGGCCAACCAAAGTAAGTCCAACCTACGAGCCGCACAACCCTATCATGAGGGGTTATATCATGATACACAGATCCTAGGGTATAGAAAAAGTTCCTATGTACAGATATATCAACACCAGCAGTTTATATTATTATATTAGCAGTATGTACAAATAGTAAACTCAGATACACAGCCGTACTTTAAAATTACATGATATATATATTCTGTACAGTTTATCAGCTTTCCCAGATTATAGCATCAGTATTATTTTAGTATTTTAAATGTTTAACTCAGCCACCACACACTAGTAATAGCATATTTTCACTTGCTGAGCGTTGTCTCATCCCAGTGACTTACTCTTTTCAGGAGATCCAGCTAGGCGAGCTGATCACGCTCGCGGGTAGAGGTTGACTAGAGCTGCCCTTACTGGAAGGGTAGGTGTGTTTTGGTATTAGTGATTTAGGGATAGTTTCTAGATTTTAATGTTGTCACTGGGTATTTAATATTGAAAAAATATATTTTAGATTATTATAGTTTTCTAGTATTGTATATAAGTCAGTGTACAAATTTTCAATTATAGCTGCTTAGATGCATATGATATAAAAAATTATTCCTAGCACTCCTTGGAGCCTAAGTTTACCAGTAATACTTCAGACATATGACATTTATTATATTCAGATAGAAGGAAAAAAATTTATAAATAGCAGGTCGTTACAGATCTGCTGTAGCGGATACTAATGTGGAGGAGAGTCTGGATAATATGTTGGCTCTTATTTACGTCCACCACTGATTGTGCTGAGAGGTTGTACTACCATTGGTGCCTGATTGTATCATGTATTCCATTGTCGGATACTTTCAACTAAATAATCAAAGAATGATAGTGCCTGATCCAGTTGAAGAGTTCTCCATTGCACATAGTCTGGTCAAATTGTTTGCAATTAGGAGTAAGAGCTGTATAGAAATAATTGACTAACCTTCATGATTCAAACCCATGATGTGGAAAAATATTTACCAGATCCTTGAACCTCTCCCAGCAAGTCCGAAAAGTCTTGTCACCTTCTGCATAAATTGAATGATTTGTTTTTGCAAAAATTGAATTCTTTGAAAGGGGCAAAACTTATGTAGAAATTCACATTCCATATCAGTCCAATTAGAGATAGGGTGAGGTCTCAAAGAATTAAACCACATCTCCGCCCTATCCTTCAAATAGGTAGGAAATAAACAAAATCTAGTAAATTCATCAATTCTAGCACTAGGAAAAGAAGTATTGCAAGTCAATTGAAACTCCGTCAAGTGCTGATAAGGACACTCGGATTTCGTCTCATAGAACTAAGGTATTAATGACGTCCTCCCACGTTGAATCATGAAATTAAGTGTCTTATTAGGTAAAGCAGTGTAAGATGGTACAGTGGTGCATGTAGGCTGTAGAAAATCCATAAGATTGTATGGTGCAGGTGCAGCCATATTTTTTTATTTCTTATTTTTTTCAAAACTCTTTTTTTTCAATCTTTTTTTTTTCCATGAAGAAAAGCAAAATAAAAAGGAAAAACACTAGTTTGAAACTAAATTTGACATTCCACAACAACGGTGCCAAAAACTTGACTCAGTCTTAAAATGAGCAGCGTGATGGCTATCTCAAGTATAGGAGTTCAGTCGTGTAATAATTGGCCCAAGAGCCATATCGTCTCCTTAGGGAATGTAGTTTAATTCCAATTTTTGCATAATTCCAAAAGAAAACAAGAAAAAGAAAATTTTAGTGAGCACAGTTCAAATTCGATTCCTGAGATGTTTGAGATTTTTGCAATGAAACTTAAACTTTAATTAAAAATTTAACATGTATAAAATAACTGAATAAAAGCCAAACTCAAGTCCAAAATAACAAAAGAAATAGACCTACAAACATTCAACTAAGTAAAAACTAACTTATGCTTAGCAATAATGAAAGTCCAACTAAATAAAAGTACTAGATTTTATATCGAGATCAAGAAAAACTAAAATCTGACAAGATTACTAAAGAAAAATACTGACTTTAATAATAAAATTACCCAAAATGATATTTAAATCTCTGCAAATATTTTTGAATGAAAGAAAGAAAAACAAAATAAACTGAAAACAAAATTTAAGTTCAACAATTATTCTAAAGCAAGAACAATTTATTCTAAAGCAAGAAAAACAACTTGAAGCTGATAATATTCCCAAAGGAATATCTTTGAAAACATAATTAAGGAAGACAAAGAGCTGAGAGATGAGAGAGAGAGAACAAGCCGTGTTTTTTTGGAGAAGCCCTTTGCACACGACTCCCTAAGAAAAAAGGAAAAGCTTCCAAACCTACTCCTGCTGCTGCCTAAAGAAAAACTATAAGAAAACCTAATAAAATCTACTCCCCTTAAACTGAATGTTGTTGCTTTTTTAAATCCAGCGCCCAGCCCCTCCATTTGGCCTCCTTCTGCGCCCCTCTTCTTCTCTTGCATGGTTGGGTCACATCATGGCCTAGCCTTCCCTTTTCCTTTTTTTCTTTTTTTTTTTTCTTTTTTTTCTTTTTCAGTTTGGTTCTTAATGCACACACACACGGCCTTGTTCACGTCAAGCTTAGCTACATAGGCTTCTCTTCATTAGCATGCAGCTTGCCCTCTTCCGAGCTCACGAGAGTAGCGCAGCTTCTCCTTTTATTGGCTGCCTTATGGGCTTCAAAGCCCTTCCTCCCTTCCATGCATTCTGGCAGCCCACATGGATACATCACCCCCATGGGTCTCCAAGACTCCTTACGTGCTCCAACGCCCTTGTGAAAGCCCTACAGGAATTAGCATGAATGGATGAGCCTTCCTCTCCTTCTCACGTGACGTCGTGCATGACAAGCCCACAAGCTTGCATGCATTTAATTTTCTCAATTTCCCAGCTTGCACTTCATATACATGGCTTCATGCACGTAAAATTTGCATACACAACACCCAGCTCATTCGCGCACGCACCTGGCTCACGTACACTGCTCACGTTGTAAGCAAGGCCTGGTTTTTCTCACGTATAACCCACAAACATTTTAATGTCGACTTTAATTTCCAAAAATTTCCTAAAACTCACAGTGCTCTCTTGTCCATGTGGTCTTGTCACATGGCCTTATACAATGCACACACATTTTAAATTTCGGCTTTAATGTTAAAAAATTATCCTATAAAAATAAAACACGAATGTTCGTAATTTTTTCGACAAAAATTGCATAATTATCTTAAAATTATTAATTGAGCTCAATGTTAAAATATTAAACATAATCAGATATTTAATTAAAATTATAATCTTTAATGCATGAATTTAAACGCCTAATTATGCAACTTTGATGCGTAATCAGATCCCCCAACTAACGTTTTGCTAGCCTCTAGCAAATAATGTGAATGCAATCCAGGGCAATACTCACAGATACCAATTCCAACAAATATTAAATGAATGTACATGCGATACAATCATACCATTTCACATATATGAATATAATCAGATTATGCACAAGCTCATTCATGTACAATTCATGCAACTCTGAAGCAAGTCACTTATGCAAGTTTCATCATTATATAACTATTAAGAATAGTATACTCACATAGATTCAACCAACAATACAATTCAGAGTTAATATAGTCATATAAATTCGAGTATAAATAGGCGAAATCTCAAGGTATATGACTTGTTACACCCAGGATACCAGTGAACACCTACAGAATGGTCGTTTTGACTTGGCCTAACTGGTATACCTTCAAAAACACTAAAAAACGATGGGTTCACTTATCATATATGAGTAGGAGTGTCATGATCAAACATCCCACATATTGAAGGGAACAAATGTTAAATGTATGGAGTGGACTAGTCTGAAAAAGATTTATCTTATTTGTGAGGTGTTAGGTCCTTCACCCTAGCATCTTCTCACCTACTTGCCATATCCAACCAAGACCCCCCTAGATCAACTTATTCACAAGCCATGCATGAATACATTTGAGGCATTAGCGGTTGAAGAGTCTTTATATGTGGAGAATATGTGTCGTATCCCTGAATTTTTGTCGTATTTGTGTGGAGTAGGTATTAATATTTCACCTCATTCTTGTACATTTCTATTTCTATTTTTCTTACTTCTTCTCATTTTTCAGTTTCTTTCTTTTCATGGTCCGTTAGGACAACCATTACACTTTTTTTTCTTCTTCATATCACCTATGTGAATTGAGCTCGAACAGTAGTCCATAAAATAAGTCTATTTTAGGGGTGGCTCAGGCTTCACATCTTGAGTAGGCTACAAGACTTAGGTTTCTATCTCCCTACTAGATGTCACCTCTAGGCTAGCAAGTCAAAAACTGAGACTAGTGTACAAAGAATATTCAAAAAAAAAAAAAAAGGAAAGTTGAGTTTCATGAACTCTGAACTGATGTCAAAAACTAAAAAGAACGATAAATGACTCAACAGTACCTCATGAGGTGTTATGCCATGACCACTCTCTCAGTGCTCACAAGGAAGCCTAAGTGCTACAAGTCACGTGAACGTCTATTTTCAGTCTCATGAGATACCATGTAAATATGAGAATTTATATGACCAAATTAATACGAATGAACTACTAGCCAACCTACATAGAGTTACAATTCCTAGATTAGTCATATAAAGAGAAACTACACATAAATAACCCGCTATACAGCTTAAGGGTGTAACTCCTAGGTTATATGCAAGTATGTAAAGGGTATAAGTCAGTGTTAATCATGGCCTAATCATCCATATTCAAATTTTTTTTTCAACTTTTTTTCTCATCCCCCCCCCCCAACTAAGGTGAAACATTGTTCTCAATGTGAAAGCAGAGGGGAAATAGAAAAATGTGCACAAGGGAAGTAGAACATACTTGGGTGGAGAATTAAAAGAAAGGAAAGAAAAACATCACAGCTTGTCTGGAGAAGGCTCTGGAGGAATTTTATCTGGTGGGTGCAAGTCTACAAATTGAGCTGGCGAGTCTCCAAATTTGAGTCGCCACAATGAATCAATCTTGTTACCTGTGCAAAAATTTGGCTCAAATAAGTCAATACGTTTTAATGTACCAAACAAAATATGTGCAGACTGCCTTCCTTGTTTTAACAAGATAGGATATTTATTTAGTATATTTTCTAGGAACTTCACTTCTTTAAAATTCGGTCTTTGAGGCAAATTTTTCAGATCAGTTACCTTTGGTTCTTCAGATGCATCAACATTAAAATTTTTAGCTAGTTCCTTGAAAATTAAACGTTCACCATTCTACTCACCATCTTTATCAGTTGTACTAATCACCTTACCACTACAGGGATTTGCTTCAGCATTACAAGGCTTAACATCTTGTTTTGATGCTAACAAACAAGTAAAACTCAACATGCTTTGTTTAGTGATGTATTTTCAGGACTCAATAATGAATGCAAGGTTAAAGAATTCATGAAAGCTTATATTTCAAAGAAGGATGATCAATATGAAGCTTAAAGCATGGATTCAAAAATAGATTTAAAGATAAAGATTGAAGATCATGAGAGCATGAGAATTAAAGAGAACTTGATGAAAGCTTAAATAAAGATGAAGTAAGCATAAAGACCTCAAGGAATTCAAGAATTGAAAATTTGAAAGAGTCTATAGGAAATTTCATGTAAGTACTTCAAATAATTTCAATATGGATACATGAAACTCTTAGGTTAATTTATTGGACCTATATTCCTTTTAACATACTTGGAAAATATTTTTATAAGGTCAAAAATTATTTCAAAAAGGTTAGAATCATTTTTGGAATGAAAAGCACCAAAAAGAGGATTTTCCAAATGGTGTTAATTTTTCTACATCCGCATTGAGGTGCATTTTTCTCTATCAAAAACTCTTTATTTTAAAAAGTGTTCAACATGAAAGTTGTAGGATTTTATCTTATCTTTAATTTGACATCAAGATCATCAAATTTATAGTTACATAGAAAAAGTTATGACTAAAATACTGAAAAGTACTTGAAGTTGATAGCAGCATTGTGTTCCGCCAGTAGACTGCCTAAACCATGATAGACACCTAGGTGGTCAAGCCAGGCGACTGGCTATGTCCTGTCATGCGACTACCACCCTACTACCCCTGCTACCCCTTTAAAAATAACATGGCAGGTGACTGCTAGATTGTGGCAGGCGACTGCCACGAACATAATTTGAAAAAAAAAACCTTAACGGAAACATTTTTTAAATGGTTTGCTAGGGGCTCAAACTTTGTGAAAACTTGGGGAATACTCCAAGTCACTTTGGGACCAAGTTACATACCTTTTAAAGTCTATAAACAAGCTTCAAAGATCATTGAATCAATACACCAAAAATTCAAATTCAGCAAAAATTCAAAATCTCTCTCAATTGCTCCTAAATTCTCAAGGCTCTCTCTTGCTCTCAACTTGCATGAATTCAACTAAGTTTTTTCTGATCTTATTCCACCGGAATTGTGCTACAAATTCTAAATCTTTTAATCATTGAAAAAATTAATCGGTGATATACTTCATTGAGTTTCAAGTTAATTTCCATATTGTTATTTACTTTGAAGTATATTATAGTTCTGAATTGTTGTACTAATAAGCTCTTTTAGGAGCAAATTCTTTGTACGCAAATATTTGATTTGTATCTTGTAGATTGAAGATTCTAAGTGTTGTTTGGATCATTGGTTAAGCAAGGGGATATTGCTTAGAGAGACGGGCTCTAGCTTAGTTAAGGAGTGACCGAGCAAGGGGACATCATTTGGAGAAGGTGGGCTCTAGCCTTAACCAAGGAGTGTTATAAAGGTTTGTTTCGCCCATTAAAGGAACATGTTTAGTGAATCCTTTGGTGGTTTACCAAAGGCAAGGACGTAGGATGGGTATAAGCCGAACCTCGTAAAAATCCCCGTCTCACTCTCTCTTTCCCTTACTCTTTATTTTCCATATATTTAAATTGCGTGAATGGTTTAATTAATAATTATATATACTATGTAATATAGAAATCAAGTAAACTTGAAGTCTAATTTTGATTTGGGTTGCAGAAACCGAAAGGGAGTACGTTGGTTATACCATACCTTGCGGAAACCATATGGGAGTACGTTACTTGGTTAATAGCCCAAGGATAAATTAACTGAGAGTTTAGTTGAGTTCTGAATATTGAGAAGAGTGTAGATATTGTGTTGGATTTTATATTACATATCATATTAAGCTAATAAATTAATACAAGGCTTCACATCACCAAACACAAAAAGGTTTAATTCAAATTTATATCTAGGGCTGACACCAAACAAGAACGGAAAGTTAAATTGTTTAAAGTTTGATGTTGATTGAAGTGTGTTTATATTCCAAGAGTACTGAATCTTGAATGCTTTCATAAATCTAAATAGTGATGCAGTTATGTTAATCTTGACTTGGTTGTTTTGCTTTCCAATTGTGTTTGATTGGTTTGGATAGTGTGGTTGAAGATTGGATGTTTAATTAGTTGTGTTATTGATTGTATAAAAGAAACCAAGATATTGGGTGTTTGACAAATTAAACAAACAAGTTAAAGAATTGGTTAAACAATAAAAGAAGTTAAGTATTCTTAAAATTAAAAGAAAGTTTTTAAAAACCCAATTCACCCCCCTCTTAGGACTACTTTTTTCTTAGATATTCAACTGCATGCTCATCTCATTAATGGTGTCCCGCAATTCATTCAAGGTCTGAGTATTAATCTGCATAAATTCCTGAAGTGTATTAGCCATTTGTTCCATGCTATCCTAAAAAGATGTCGTTGGTGAAACAGGAGCTTCATTAGATTAAAATCCTGAAAGTGCGTAGCTCTGATAGATCTGTTGTGGTGGATAATGATGTGGGGGAACATCTGGATAATATGTGGGCTCATATTTACATCCACCACTGATTATGCTAAGAGGTTGTGCTTCTATTGGTGGCTGATCGTATCGTGTATTCCATTGTCGGACACTTTTTAGTTAAGTAATCAAAGAATGATAGTGCTTGATTTGGTTCCTTGCTGAAGAGTTCTCCATTGCACATAGTGTGGACAAATTATTTGCAATTAGGAGTAAGAGCTGTATAGAAATAATTGACTAACCTCCATGATTCAAACTTGTGATGTGGACAAATATTTATCAGATCCTTGAACCTCTCCTAGAAAGCCCGAAAAGTCTCGTCACCCTTCTGCATAGACTAAATGATCTATTTATGCAAAAATTGAATTCTCTATGAGGGACAAAACTTATGTAGAAATTCACGTTCCGTATTAGCCCAATTAGAGATAGAGTGAGATCTCAAAGAATTAAACCACATCTCTACCCTATCCTTCAAAGAGGCAGGAAATAAATGAAGTCTATTAAATTCATCAGTTCTAGCACTAGGAAAAAAAGTATTGTAAGTCAACTCAAACTCCATCAGGTGTCGATAAGGACACTCGGATTTCGTCTCGTAGAACTGAGGTATTAGTGACGTCCTCCCGTGCTGAATCATGAAATTAAGTGTCTCATTAGGTAAAGCAGTGTAAGATGGTAGGGTGGTGCATGTAGGCTACAAAGAATCCATAAGATTGTGTGGTGTAGGTGCAGCCATATTTTTTATTTCTTATTTTCTTTAAAGTCTTTTTTTTTCTCTTTTTTTTTTTTTTCGTGAAGAAAAGAAAAATAAAAGGGAAAAACACTAGTTTGAAACTAAATCCGGCATTCCCTGACAACGGCGCTAAAAACTTGACTCTCTCTAAAAATGAGCAGCGTGAAGGCTATCCCAAGTATAGGAGTTTAGTCGTATAATAATTTTTCCAAAGGCCAGATCGTCTCCTCAGGGAATGTAGTTTAATTCCAAATTTTTTGTAATTCCAAAAGAAAATAAGAAAAAGAAGATTTTACTGAACACAGTTCAAATTCGGTTCATGAGATATTTGAGATTTTTGCAATGAAATTTAAACTTTAACTAAAAATTTAACACGCGTAGAATAACTGAATAAAAGCCAAACTCAAGTATAGAATAACGAAAGAAATAAACCCACAAACATTCAACTAAATAAAAACTAACTTTTGCTCAACAATAATGAAAATCAAACTAAATAAAAGTACTAGATTTTATCTCGAGATCAAGCAAAACTAAAATCTAACAAGATTACTGAAAAAAAATACTGACTTTAATTATAAAATTACCAAAAGATGATATTTAAATCTCTACAAAGATTTTTGAATAAAAGAAAGAAAAAAAAAATAAACTGAATAACCCAAACAAAATTTAAGTTCAACAATTATTCTAAAGCAAGAACAATTTATTCTAAAGCAAGAAAAAAACAACTTGAAGCTAATAATATTCCCAAAGAAATAACTTTGAAAATAGAATTAAGAAAGACAAAGAGATGAGAGAGAGAGAGAGAAGAGAGAGAGAGAGAGAGAGAGAACAAGCAATGTAGTTTTGGAGAAGCCCTTTGTGAACGGCTCCCTAAGAAAAAAGGAAAAGCTTTCAAACCTACTCCAGCTGCTACCTAAAGAAAAACTACAAGAAAACCTAATAAAAGCTACTCCCCTCAAATCCTATGCTGTTGCTCTTTTAAATCCAGCGCCCAACCCCTCCATTCGGCCTCCTTCCACGCCCCTTCTCCTTCTCTTGCACGACCGGGTCACATCGTGGCCGCATTAACTCTTTTTTTTTTTTTCACTTTGGTTCTCAATGCACACACATGGCCTTGTTCAAGTCAAGCCCAGCTGCATAGGCCTCTCTTCATCAGCATGCAGCCTGCCCTCTTCCCAGCCCATGAGAATAGCCCAGCTTCTCCTTTTATTTGCTGCCTCATGGGCTTCAAAGCCCTTCTTCCATTCCATGCTTGCTGGCAGCTCACAAGGATACATCACCCCTATACGTCTCCAAGACTCCTCCATCTAGCGCCCTTGTGAAATCCCTACAGGAATTTGCATGAATGGATTGGCCTTTCTCTTCTTCTTACGTGATGACGCGCATGACAAGCCCATGTGCTTGCATGCATTCAATTTGCCCAATTCCCCGGCTTGCATTTCATATACATGGTTTCATGCACGTAAAATTTACATGCACAACACCTGGTGCATTCGCGCACGCACCTGGTTCACGTACATTGCTCACGTTGTATGCTTGACCCTGTTTCTCTCATGCACGATCCAAAAACATTATAATTTCAAATTTAATTTCCAAAAACTATCCAAAACCAGTGGCCCTCTTTTGTCCATGTGGCCTTGTCATACAGCCTTCTACAATGCACGTACATTTTTAATTTTGGCTTTAATGTCCTAAAATTATCTTGCAAAAATAAAACACAAATGCCTATAAATTTTTCAACAAAAATTATTGCTTTCATAGCAGTTGCATTTACATTTACTGCTTTCATGTCATCATTAGTGTATTCTTCCTCCTTCTTAGGTACTTTAGCCTCCTCTATAGTTTTCATGTGAATGTAATTTCCTCTAGAGACCACTCTCTACACCTTCCAATCAATGTTTCGAAGGTAAATAAGCATCCTTTGTTTCTAGAAAGTGTAGTTCACACCACTGAAAATAGGAGTATGTGTGGACGAGTATCCCTCAGCAAAAGGGGTTACACTAACATGAGCCATTATGATATTTTTGCAGAAAAATGATTAAGTCTATAAAACTAGGCTCTGATAGCAATTATAGATTTTTGTGTAATCCCAAGAGGGGGGGGGGGGGTGAATTGGATATTTTAAAATTTCTAGGTCAAATGATCAGCAATCAATATGTTCACAACCTAGGGTCTGTCTAAAACTCATTTTTAAAAATAGATAAATAAATTAGCAATTAATGTGCACGAATATTTACCTCAGATATTCTTAATCAATCAATCACAAATATGTATTCAAGAGCAGATTCAGCAGATATATATATATATATCAAAAACTAAGTGCTAGAAAGTAAAGCATTCAGAATACAAGATAACACCAAATATGTTATCGGGGTTCAGCAGCAGTGCCTATGTCCCTGTCTCGAGGTAACAAGCAGGAGGATTTCCACTAAACCTTTGCTCACTTGCGGGTGGAGCAGCACCATTTACAAAGCCTCTCCTTACTGAGCGAGGTAAATCTCAGGTCAGATTAACAAGGCTGACCCCAACCTTTACAACCAATCCTTACGGGTTAGATCAACACCCTTTTAGGTCATGCCTGGAATACAATAGATAAACTATATACATTTTCGTGTCCAATATCAATGCTTCTCCAATAAGAAAGTATGTACCAATACACATTATCAATACACTCATAGATAATAGTAACTTATGTTCAAGTGAGATAATGGTCAATCTATATGTCAACTCTCAACCAATGTGTATATATTGTATATACATGAGAGTGATACCTTTGATTGGAGATAAAGTATTCAACAAGTAAATAATCAAAGGACTTTAAACTTCTATGAAAATATCTCAACAAATATATTCCAAATATTAAGCACAACTAAGATAGGGTTTCAAGCTTGCAAGAAAATATTTTATCAAATAACACAAGCAAGCCTTTGAATCTAGCAATAAAAATGCCAAGACTTAGAAGCTAAATATGAGTTCTTCTCGAATAGTATTTATCAATAAAATAGAACGGGAAAAACTTTTTCTTTCTCTCTAAAAATCAAGTTCAAATCATGCAATATGAAAGAGTTCTAAGCTTCGAGAATATGTATGAAATGAGCATACTAATATGAAATCAAACACCCTTACAAGTTGCAATCAGTTTGCAACCAAGGGATATAAGAGATGATTCTCCTAAAGAAATAGTTTTGCAAATCAAAGTGTAAGGAGAATGAGTAATCTATTTAAAAGATTGGAAGTATATGAGCAAAATGAGTATGAAAAATTCAAAGGATTTTTTGCTAATGATATTTGCTAATTTGATGCTAATTAAGACAAGTAAAGGGGTATTTATAGACATCCATAAAAAAATTAACCTTTGGGGACATGGAGGACCTTTTGGAAAAGGATTAATCATGTTTAGTTAAAAATAACCTTGTTTACTTGCGGTAAAAAATTGATCAACCCAAGAGGTTAGATCGACCAAAGACAAGGTTCAGTTGACCACTTCTATAAGTTTGGTCGACCGAGGCAAATTTGAACTGCAACTTTGGTTGACCATATCAGGGTGTTTCTGAACCCTTCGTGGGTTCGATCGACTAAGGCAAAGGTTGGTTGACCATTCATATAGATTCGGTCAACCAATGCCAATTTGAACTACAAGGTCTGGTCGACCAAGTAGTTGGGGTGTCAGTGGTTAATGGTTCGGTCGATTGAGGACAGTGCACTCA
Organism: Malania oleifera; assembly: GCF_029873635.1. Taxonomy (NCBI): domain Eukaryota; kingdom Viridiplantae; phylum Streptophyta; class Magnoliopsida; order Santalales; family Ximeniaceae; genus Malania; species Malania oleifera. Next base: position 69,754,705 of record NC_080422.1, on the reverse strand, counting down.
ATTCAGTAGGGTAGACCGAGCGAAGTCAACATGTTAACTTCTGACCTGTTTGGTCGACCGAGCCAGTTTGTGCATGATGGGGTCGGTCGACCGAGCTAACCAAAAACTTAGAATTTTGGTCCTCTTTGGTCCCCTATGCTTTAACAACCTTATATGAACAATCATGTCTTTTAAGTTCAAGAGTATTAGTCCTATGGTCATTCTAAGGCCTCTTGAGTATAAATACCTATTATGCAGGATATGCAGATTATTACAAACCATTATTACAAACCAACAAAATTAAATTGAAATTACAAGAATGAAAGATTTGGTCTTCATTTCTTTTTACTTCTTCAAAAACCATCTTGTGGTGTGAGCATTAAGATCTCTATGACTTCCACCGTATCCTTACCTTTGCATGCAAAGTACGGTCCTATTTACAAACTCAAGGCACAGGTACGAAACAAAGATATTTGTCATTATCAAAATGAGATATGACCAATAAGGTCAACAATCTTCATCAAGCATAGGTCTTGAATGAAACAAAAATCAGAAGAAACAATAATTAGACAATGATGGATTTTGCATAAGTTACAGAAATAAATTAAGTTGAAAATGAAAAGTCGTGACACAAAGGACATTGTCTTATAATGGAAGAGAAGTGAACTGATCCAATATGAGTGATGGCGGCATGAGATCCATTTGGTAATTGAACAGTATGACCATGTACTGGGAAAGATTGGGTGAGAGCAGTGGGTGAGCAAACCATATGATCGGTTGCATCACTGTCAAGAATCCATAAGAGATCACTATAAGATTTACCTAGTCAATAACATTTTTTTAAAATAGAAGAAGACAATTTTATTGATATCCAAAATGCAGAGTCATGGTTTGGAAGATAAGGAATCCTCCCCAAAGATCCCATGAAAGAAAAAACAAAAAAAAAATACACTAAAGAAATAATGATAATACGAGTATTAAGCACAAAACTCATCGTATTCCAATCTATTTTGAGGTTGGCCAACAATAATCCTCAAAATGGACTGAGAGTATTCAACACCAATGCTATGTTTGGTACATAGGAATGGAATGAGATAAGAATGTAACGGATTGGAGAATAGAACGGAGTGGGGAGTGGAATGGAATGACCATTCACATTCCACTGGTTGGTGACAAACATAGAATCACATTGGAATGGAATGGGCATTCCCATTCGCCATTCATTCTCATTGTAGACACCCTATTTTTGCCCTAACCAAATAGAACAAGGGGTTCCCCTTTATTTTATTATTATTATTAGTATTTTTATTATTGCTATTTTGTTATTACTTTCTCATAATTATTTTTTGTTATTATTAATTTACTATTATTATTTTGTTATTACCACTATTATTTTTATTTATTATTACCTTATTATTATTATTATTTTATTATTATTATTTTCCTATATTATTAGTACTCTACTATTATTTTGCTAGTATTTTTATTATCATTATTATTATTATTATTATTTTTCATTGTTATTATTATTACTAGTACTTTTATTATCCTTATTTTATTGTTATTATTTTTATAATTATTTTTTTTCCATTTATTTTATTGTTATTATTTTTGATATATTATTATTATTATTATTAATATTATTATTATTTTATTTCTCTATATTATTATAAGTAATTTATTATTATCACTATTATTTATTTATTATTATCATTATTATTATTATTTTATCTTTATTATTTTTATTTTTACTATAATTATTTATTACTATTTACTATTTAGTAGTATTATTATTATTATTACCTTATTGATATTGATATTATTATGATTATTATTATTAATATTATTTCCTTTTTCATTATTACCATAAGAATAAAAGAATAAAAAAAAAAGAAAAAGAAAAAGAAAATCAAAAAAGGGAAGTTGTTTTAGGGTTTTTGAAATTTTTTTATATAATGGCCAAGAGGCCAAGCAAAAAAAGAGGGGGGCAGCCACAGCCGGCAGCGCAGAGGCCAAAACAGCAAAAGAAAAATTCTGTTTCGTTCCCTCTGCTTCTTCTTCTTCTCTGACCATCCGTTCACTTCTCTCCCACACCACCAGCATCCGCCAACCACCCACGGCCAGCAAGCCTCCTCCTCAGCCCTTCGGCCTCCTCTCCAGCGGATACACAGTAGAGCACAGCAGCTCTGCAACTCCACGGCCAGCCCACTTCATACCAGCATCTCCAGCGGCAGCAGACTCCAGCCCCTCTGTTTTCCAGCCCAGCCACAGCAGGCCAGAGCTCTCCCAAGCAGCAGCAAGCCACTCCTCCGGCCAGTATTCAGCCCTCTGCAAGTCCCTGTACCCATGAACACTATTTCTCACACACAGCACACACACACACAGCAACACACACACACAGCACACACAGAAACGCACACACACAGCACACACACTGCACACACACACTGCACACACACTGCACACCCACACACACTGCACATACACACAGCACACACACACGCACCCACAGTAGAACGCACACGCACGTGCACCTCTATTTTTAATTTGTTTATCCTATTTTATTTATTTATTTATTTTTTTCTTCTCTTTCTTTTTCTTTCATATTTGGTTTATTTTTCTATTTTGATTCATTTTGATGTCTGGGTTCTCATTGTACATGCAGGAAGTGTGCTTAGGTTTTGTTATATATATAACATGATTACCATTCATTCTACAGGATTTTTATATTTATATTTAATATTCACGGGTAAATTTTTTTTAGGGTTAATTGTTTTATTATTATTGTTGTAAATATTTTATTGTAGGAATTGGTTTTAATATTGGAAGTTTAAATTTTGATTGTATTTGTTATATGTATTAAATGATTAATAATGTTATGGAAGGACTTTTAATGTTGTAACTTTAGTATATAATATCCATGTTTATATATTTGTAGCATTCATTCTAAGTACTAATTGGTTTATTTTGTTTTTGTAGGATTCCTTTTTGTTTGATTGGGTCTCAAGTGTCAAATTTTGAATTTTCTAGTCATCTTTTTTCTTTTTAATTATTAATTATTATTTATTATTATTTTCATTATTAAAGTTTCTTATTATTGTTATGTATTTGTTATATTTATTATGTAGATTGTTTCATTATTGTTATATGCTATTGTTGTGTTTATTATGTAGATTGTTTCATTATTATGTTTAAGTTTATATAGTTGATTTGCATATATTATATATTGGTTACGGTTAGCATGTTGATATATCTAGTAATCTTGTGTTTAGTATTTTAGTGTATTTGGCATGTTAGTTTTAAGGTAGGTTCAATATTAGAATGGATATTACATATTATATATTTATTACTATCATATTTGTAGTATTTTAATGTACACAATATCATTTATCTTGGTAACCTTAGTATTTTGGGATTATGTTATTATATTGTATATTAGGGTATATTTAAAATTGCTGCATTACTACTATATATTCTTAACATTGTATATCATGTTTTGATTTATTGTATTCTCATATTTTGATTTATTGTATCTTGATGTACTTTTAGGATTGAAATTGCTTCTATATAAATCATGTACTTAGGGTTTTTGGTCATTATTGTACTCACTTTGTATTTTGTATTTGTATAGTTAGGGTTTGTGTATTAATTTTGGCAACCATTTTGTATTTATTATTTTCAGCAATACCTTGTTTCCATAATTACATTATTTCTTTACTTGTGCATAGGTTTCCATGTTTTAATTTGAATCTTGGTTTATCTTTTTTATCAATTATTTCCATATGGGTGTAAATGTATTTATAGGATATTATGGGTGTATACCATTAGGAAGATTATGATTATTACCTTTTGTTTATAGTGTATTATTATTATTATCATGTGTGAAATTATTATGTTACCATCATGATATTTAGGATATGTATTTATTGTTAATATGTGCGTATTAATATTATTTATTATTGTCATTATGGGATTACTAATATTAATATTAATATTATTATTATTATTATCATTAGTACCATTATTATTATTTTTACTATTGTTATTTATTATTATTATTATTATTATTATTATTATTATTATTATGTTCATTATTATAATGATTATTATTATTTTATTTTCTTATATATATACATTTTATTATTAAATATTTTTGATTTTTATAATCCCTATGATTTTATTGCGGGGGTATGAGCCTTTGGGCATCACGTACCCTAAGCTCTGAGGGAATATATATGTATATATTTATTTATTTATTTATTTATTTTTCATATTTATTTATAAAATCACAAAAAGGAGTAATTTAAAGACTTACTAGATTTAACTTAGGGATAATTTCGAATTAATTAGGTACCGTTCGCAAGAACGGGCGCGTAGGGGGTGCTTGTACCTTCCCCTAGCGTAACCGAACTCTCGAGCCTAACTCTGGTAACATAGACCTATTCTACCCCTAACGGGGTAGTAATTACGTGTTCTAACCACACTAAAAGGTTAGTGGCGACTCCGACTTTTTCCATGATTTTTCCATGAAAATTCTAAAATGATTTTTTAATTTCGCCGCCCGGGGCACACCTGCTCCCGGGACGCCGCGACACTCATGTTTGATATAAGCAATTAATAATGAAATGAAATACTTATCAATTTCTAAAAATACATTAAAATGTACAAATCTAATAATTTTTTTAAAAAGAAATTAACACTCTTAAAGATGATATTTAGTTATAGAAATAAAATAATGCATTCACTTATAATGAACATTTAGAATTTTAAAAGAAAAAAATTAGATAAAGTAAATGTCAACAATTTCATTTTATCAATATCACATGTTGTAAGGACATAATAAAATTAAAAAAAAAATTCTATTCTTTTAAGAAGCTCAATAGTTTGTTAAATAAAACCAATATCCATGTAACAAAACAAACTAAGAATGATCTTCACGCATTCTTCCTTTCTATTATTAGCAATAGTAAAAATAAGTTTAGCTAACATGCGATCTATTCTAATTTTTATCATTTCCTTATGTGAGAGATATGGTGTGATCCCAAAAGGGGGGTGAATTGAGATTTAAAAATATTTTTCTAATTTAAACTTCACCGATTCATCACATTATTATTTAAGAATTAACAGGTGTATGAAAAATAAGAATGACAATAAATAAACATTCATACACATGCAGAAATTAAAGTACGAAATTTAAATGAGAGAGAGAGAGAGAGAGAGAAAAAAAAGATTTTTTATCGAGGTTCGGCCAATCCTACCTACGTCATCGGCTCAAGCCAAACCAGTTTAGATGATTCCACTACCTTTGCTCGCTTACCGAGTGGAGCGACACTGTTTCAACCTCTCCTTACGGGGCGAGGTAATCCCCAGCTCAAATTTCAGGGTTGAGCCACAACCTACAACTACACCTTATAGAACAGTACTCCTAGTTCTCCTAACCGGGTCTGAACCAATTCGGTGCACGTTACAGGCCAATGCAATCCTTTTCCAACCACACATTGAGAATATAACAATAATAAAAATTTGTGTACAAAGAAAATGTTTCTCAGATAAGTAGAGATGTATACAATAAAAGCTGCTCTAATATGTACTCTCAAATTATTTAAAAATGAAGCTCAATAGAATTATGATTTTTCCCTCAAAAATATTTTTCAATAAAATGTGAGAGCATGGAAAATGATTTCTTTTTAAAATGACCTTTTTAAACACTTTCAAAAACTAAAATACTTCCAAGCAAAATATATTGAATTGAATATGTGCTCTAGCCTTTTCTCAAGAAGCTTATCAAACAAAATGTATATCAATTAATACATGTTAAAAGCTTACTTGAATACCTTAAAGAATTTCCCCAAAAAAATATTTTTTAAATAAAAGAATAGAAGAAACAAAGGATTTCTTTCCCAAATGATTGATCATCAAAAATAAGGTTTTCAAGCTATATATATATATATGAAAGATGATATAAGCTTTAGCCTTTTCAAATAAAACCCCAATAATAATTTTCTCTAAAAATATATTCAAGAAGAGTAGGAGAAATATGAACTTTGATTTTCAAAATAATGAGGCTTTCAAGCTATATATTATGAAAGTGAATATAAGCTTAAGCCTTCCAATAAACCCTTAAACGGTTTTCCCCCAAAAATAATTTTTCAAATAAAAAGGAGTATGTGAGAAATTTAAACTTTGAAAATTATACAAAGGCTATCAAGCAATATATATATAAACTTGAATATATATGCTCAAGCCTTTTTAAAACAAAGCCCCAAAATATTTTTCTCCAAAAGGATTTTCAAATGAAGAGTAGAGGAGAAACTTTGGTCTTTGGAAAACACGAAAATAAAGGGCTATTAAGCACAATATATATATATATATATATATATATATATGAAAAATAATATATGCTTAAGCCTTTTAAAACAAAATTACCTCAAGAAAAAAGAAGCCTTTGAAGCAAGAATATATGAGTTGATATGTGCTCCAAGTTTTCTTCAATAACCCACAAGATTTTCTCCCAAGAAGAATTTTCAAAATGAAATAGTAGGAGAAATATGAAATTTAAAGCACAAAGGGGTATAAAAAATAAGGGAGAAACAAATAATAAGTAAGTATACTCCCAAGGGGGTTTTTCCACCTTTTACAAGTGATTAGGGTTGATATTTATACACTAAAACCAAAGCTAGCCGTTTTATGGCCATTGGGGGAAGATATAATATAATATTTTGAAAAATTAGCCGTTTTTGCCCGTTGGGGCGCTTTCTGGCGAACGCCCTTCAGTTTCTTGGACATAAATTTTACAATAGGACTTTAAATTGGATGCTCCTAGTATCAAAAGAAAGCTATGTGAAGAGACCACAACTTTTATGTTGAACACTTTTTAAGATAAGAAGTTATGGATTGAGAAAAATGCCTATTAATGGGACAGAAGAAACATGAAGGAATTTTTTCTATTACGTACACCTTTCAGTGTTTTTGCCATAAATTTTTTTTATACGACTCCAAATTGGACGTTTTTTGTATCGATAGAAAGCTAAGAGAAAATGCCACAATTTTTATATTGAATACTAGTTAAGCTAAGAAGTTATGGATTGAGAAAAAGGCTCATTTATATTGTCCGGTTGGCTGGCCGATCAACTGACCCCTTTGTAAAAATTAGTTTTTGCCTTCTTTTAACTTCAAAACCATTTTAAAACATTTGTATAAGTTAGGCATTTTATGAAAAAAGGTTTTTTATGTTACTTGGAGGTCCAACGGTCAATCTAAGGTCATATTTGAGTTTCAATTAAATCATATGTAATGCATGCACAATTAATTGCTAATTACTATTAGAACCCAAAAATTAAACAAGTCTTCACGCTTTGCTCCTCGAATACACCATGGAATATGCGGGGGTCTGCTCATTTAGGTGCTCTTACGGCTTCCATTAGGCATCTGTTACTTGTGGTTCCCAAGATGTAAACTTGTTCACACTCAATGCACAAATGAGATGCTTGTTGTTTGTCATAATTAAAACAGGAATCAGACTCAAAAAGTCAACAATCTTCCCCTTTTTGATGATAACAAACACAATAACAAAATTGAGTTTGCTTGACAAGGCTCCCCCTCACAATATGCATAATTCAAAAAATATTCAAACATGAAGACTTATGAATTTTCAAGTTGAGCATTTTAATGCAAGTCAATGTGTAGTTAATGTTTGAAGCTTTCTTCAAAAAGATATTCAATTAAACACATGTATAATTTTCCATTTTGTAAATAACAAAAGGACAGGGAGAAAAGAAATTTTGCTTATAAAACATCTCCCCCTTTTGTCATTAGCAAAAAGGTTAATAAAATTTCCTCTTAAATAAGAAGATCATTTAAAAGTCAAAGCCCTTTGAAAAAAAATTTTTATGACAAAAGTGAATTTAGAAACTATGTAGTACGTGTCATGAATTTGCATTTAAGCACACGAGCAAGAAATAAAGATTTATCCTATTCAGTTCATATCTTGCCAAAAAAATTTCCCCCCCTTTTTTTTTATATTACTAATAAGTACTGGGGGCCAAGCTTGGTAAAAAAAAAAAATTAATGATCATGCAAGTAATATTTTTCCGGTATACATTTAAGCACAGAATATTTCACAACATAACCAGGAAAAAAAATAAAGAAATTTTGGCAAAATAACATATTATCACTTAAGATTTTCAACAAAATCATTAAACTTTAATGCACATATGCCACAGAGCATACAATATAGATCTAAGCAAAAATATGGTGAGCGCAAGGATATAATTTTAAGTTCAAACACTCCCCTTTTTGATTTGAAAACATACTTAAGTACTTTGGAGTGCTCATACTGGTTTTGATTGGGAAAAATTCATTACAATGGTATAGGCACATATTTAAGTCATTAAAAAAAAAAATTTACTGATTATAAATCAAGCAATTTTAATCAACTAGTAAAATCCCTATAGAATTCACATGCATTGGAAAATTGAAATTAAGTCCTACAATATTAATGTTCATACATCCCAGAACAATCCATATCATAGTACAATTCCATAGCAAAGAGGATATGAAGTTCATGGATTTCATGAAAAATTAGGACTCAAAAACAAAAACAATGATGCATATGCTACAATAAAGCTCTATTTTATTTTCTCTAATGAAGGGCTCAGCTCCCCTGTATATTTGCATGCACACATGAATGCAAGTTCAGTTCAAGGATGTTGTTCATTTAAGCTTATTTTTCATATATTCATCCTACAAAATTTTTTAGCATGCAGCAAATATAGGCATTTAGCACACAAGCATGACATATTGTATTTCAATTTTAACACACGATATCCCATCATGGCTATACTAAAAAATAATGCAACAACTATGCAGCTGGAGTTCATTATAAAAATAACACAACTCAAAAACTCAATGAGTATGTGAAATGAAAACTACCCCAATGTCATTCATTTTCTCCAAGTTTAAGGACCACCATCAAAACATGATATGTTTAATTAAAAGGATGATGTTTAACCATTTAGGTCATGAGTGAAGTATAAAATCCAAAGATTTGACCAACTTAGGAACATAGAATGTGCATAATTTAGAGCATCCTAGGAGAATTTCATGAAAAGTGCACATGTCTTTCAATTTAGCACATATCATATAAGCTTCAACATGTACCAACTTATTCAAATAATTTGCATGCATTTTAAAATTATTCATAAAGTTCAATCAGCATGCAACATTCTAAGTGACCCCTTAAGATTTAAAATACTAGGTTGGACATGCATTGTCACTATAGTAATACTACATAAGACTTATATAAGAATTTAGATTTTTTTTTTCAAAAAAATAAGTCTTATAGAGTCATGATTTTGGTTAACTAGCCAACATGTATGACTGAAGATAATTATTTGATTTCAACATGCAGATGCCTAGTCAACTACCAGCATGCATTTCACAAAATCTACATCATGCAAATGGCATTTAGGACAAGCATGCATTTCAGTATAGTCAATCAACATAAACTATCCATAAAATGATATAACATCTTGAAAGTAATGGATAGTAGCATTAAGCTCAAATAAAAAATCATGCACAAATAAATCATCCATAAAATATAATTAAACTTTAAGCAAATAATGGATATTTAGAGTTCAGTGCAGTTCAAATAAGAATTCATGTAAAAAATCATCCATCCATTAGATAATATAAACTGTTGGAATTGGTATATTCCCAATAAAGCGCCGGGGGGGGGGGGGTGAATTAGAAATTTAAAACTTTCTTAGGTCAAATTCAAATCATAATCAATATTTCCTAACCTAGGGTCTTTCTATGTAGTAACCAATTCAGTAGAAATCAAACTAAGCAAAAATGTAAAGCAATTGAAGCAATCTCAGTATTTTTGAAACATTCACAATAATTAAAATAACAACATTCAAGTGCGTAAATTTAAGTGCAGAAATTTAAATTTGACACAAGATATGTTATAGGGGTTTGACCAATATTGTCTATGTCCCCGTTGGATTACCAGTATTGTTCACTTAACGGGTGGAGTGGCACTGTTTACAACACTAGATCAAATTACCAGGACTGACCTCAACCTTTACAATCTCTCCGTAAAGGGGCAGAGAAGACCTACCTCAAGCCATGCCTGAATAACAGTTGATCAATACAAATTTTGCATACAATGAAAGGTGTTTCTAACACAAGCAGATTTGTACAATATTATGATCCAAATATGAACTCACACATAATAGGAATATATGCTCAAGTCAGATAATTTCTATCAAGATTTCAACTCTCCAAAGATGTATATAAACGTGTGTATACGTGAGAGTGACTACCTTTGATGTAGAAATATTATAATAAGTATATAATATTAAAGGAACTTTGAATCTCAAGGTAAGAATCTCAACAATAATATTTTTCAAATATTAAGCACAACCGAGATTTAGGGACCAAACTTGCTCAATAATAGTTTATCAAATAGTGCAAGCAAGCTTTCAAATCTGGCAATGAAGATGCTAAGACTCAGAAGCTAACAAGAGTTCTTCTCAAATAATATTTATCAATCAAATATATTGAGAAAAACCCTACCTTTACTCTCCAAGAAAAATATCAAACAATGTAAGACAATGAGAGTAAAAAATTTTAAGAGCAATATATGTAAGCTCACACAAGTGAGAATCAAACTCACTTAAACTTGCAATTAGTTTGCAAGAATTGAGCACAAGTAAAATATAACTCTCTATTTTGAAAAAGATTTAGCAAGAATAAAATGAGAGAGTATTAAAAATTCCACTTGAAAATATGAAGTATAAGCAATATGGGCTCAAGAAAAATTAGAAAGAATTTTTGCTAATTTTATTGCTAATCCATTACTAATCCCTCCAAATGAATGGGTATATATAGAATTCCATTTGTTTTAGACCATTAGGGACACGGAGGGAATTTCTGAAAAGTTTAAAGAAAGTTAATTAAAAATAACCCTGATTTAACGCGATAAAAAATAAGGTAACCCTAGAGTTTTGGTCGCCCAGTTCTTAGGGCCAGTTGCCCAAACATACACATAGAGAAAACTGCAGTTTTTGGGTTCAAATCGAGGTTCCAAATGATCGAGGTTCAGTCGCCCGGTGAGTAGTTCAATTTTTCGAACTTCATAATTCGGTCGCCCGAGCCTATTTTGAGCTAAACGTTCGGTCGCTCATGGACAGTGAAAAAGTAGCTTTTAAACATTCAGTCGACCAGGGATAGTTAGTTCAATTTAAGTTCGGTCGGCTAAGTAAAGTCAAAAGTTGACTTCCTGGCCATTTGGTCACTCGAGGCGTTTATAGTGCTAATGGTTCGGTCGATCGAGGTCTCTTGAAAAACTTTTCTTCTTCTTTTGACCTTATATGATTTAATCCCTATTTGTATGTGTTTGCAATTTTGGCTTAAGGGACTTAGTCATGATGTGTCCTATGGACAATCATGGCCTTGAGAGATAACCCCAAAAATCTGACGTCGGTCGACCAAAGGTGATCCCTAAGGTCAATTTTTAATGACCCGGGAATTTAAATAATTAGAAAATATGATAAATGAAATGGATTAATGGACAATGAAGGAAAAAGGAAAGAAATTAGAAGGACAAGTAGGCGTCGTCAACAAATGTCTTGTATTCGTCGATGAGTGTCCTTCTAAGCTCGTCGACGAAGTCTGCTTCTCGTTGATGAAGAAATCCCGAAAGAGAATTTTGGAAACCCTGAATTTTGTCGACGAAGTCTCTACAACTCCTCGTCGACGAAGCCCTGTCTATAAATAGGCTCTTTCTTCATTTTCAGCACAAGACCTTGAGAATTTTCTTCTTCTCTCTCTAAAATACGGTTTTCCCACCTTCTTTCTTCGATTTTGGGCCGATTTTGACTTGGTTTGATTATCCGAAACAACCATGAGGTTTGTGGGATCATTCTCTTCAAGGCTGGAGGAGCTGATCGTTGGGTTGTAAGGTTTGGGAAACGTCCCAAAATCAGAATAAGTTAGTTATTTTGAGATTTTATTAAGGAATGTTTTTATTTGGAGCCTAGGAAATAGTAAATAAGTGTTTTTCTTAAGATTTGAGTTAATTGGAATTTATTTTAATTAAGTTAACATTTTTGGATTCAGGGTCCAGGTGAATGCCGTGTGGGTATCAGTTTGGGGATCCTACAGGCGTAGTTTGAAAGTCAGGTAAGGGGGAAATTTATATATTAAATCAGGTTTTTCATGAATTAAAATGGATTATGTGTTATTTATGTATATTTATATGTGGGTTTAAAATGTCAGTCATGAAATTTATGTTTTCTGAGCCTAGGAATGTTTATATAGTTATGTATATGTGAAAATAAATGAATGAAAGTGAAAAGGTATTTTTCTAAGGAAGTAAGTAAGGAATGAAATGTATTCTTGGTATATAAATGTTAATTATGGGTTGGCTTATTCTGTAAGAAGTGTATATGAATTTTATTGCTAAAATTGTCTGGCATGATATTCTGTGCAAATATATGTCAGATATATGAGATGCAGGTTAAGTAAGTAAAGCTTATGAATAAAATATGATATGGACAATGATGCTTGTGTATGTTAAATGCAATCATGTAAATGTAAGACAGCTGAAAGACATCCATGTTAGCAGATCTAGCACACTTATGTGTAGACTAACTGATGACAGTTAAAAGGAGCTGTGTTAGCAGATTCTAGCGCATTTCTATGTGGAAACTAACTAATGATGGCTAAAGACCAGATGTAGTACAAAGTAATGAAATGAAATGTTATGCAATGAAATGACGATAGAATGACAATACAATGAAATAAAATATGAAATGTGAATGATATAAATGGGAAAAAGTCACTTAAAGTGAAACGAAATGTAAAGTTAAGTTATGAACAGGAATGAATGTGTATGAATGTATAATGACAGAAAAGAATAATGTATTACAATATTAGAAGTATGTATGTACGTAGTACATGTTACGATTGGGTAAGGCAAACTCTTCACCTGAGGACTTGCTGAGAAAGGCGAGTGCACTGGTAGCTTCAGATATGGCAGTAGCTATATAATGTACTAGGGCAGAGGGAACCTATTTGTATGGGTAGGTAAATTTCTTTATCCTTAAGGCCTTTTCCAGTAAACTATTGTTGCATGCGTGAGTACGGATTAATCTAACACTTAAGGGCTTACCGAGTAAGGTAAGTGCCCTGATATGCTTTAGTTGTGACCTTAGGGTTACCTATGTATCAGAGCAGAGGGGTGCTACTTGTATGGGTGGGTAATCACCCCTATTCTTGAGTAATCTTGTGGGTTAAATCTTTGCATGTGGATGTTTAGGTTCAGAAAATGATTTTAGAGTTATGTTAATGATTTGCAAATGTAATTAAAATGATATCTATTTACCTCATGTTGGCCACACATTGTTTTAATATGTATGTTTCTTCCCTTACTGAGATGTGTCTCACCCAAATATGAATGATTCTTTTCAGGACATCCTCGAGGTCGGGCTTAGAAGCTCGAGGGTATTTTTAGCATTTTTTAGGACTGTATAAGAAACAAGGTATATATTGATACTATTTTAGAGATGTAAATATTTATGTTTTATGTCTTATATCATTATGTTTTAAGTCAGTTATGAAAGGAATGTTTGTGGGCATACTGGAATGTTTTGGAGATATATGTATCCATGGAAAATGTAGGTGATGGATGAATATTATGGATTCTAGATAGAAAATAGAAAACTCTGGTATATTACGGTTTTATGGTATTATGTTATATGGAGATTATATTTATATTTTCCGTTGCGTATGTATGGAATTATGGAATGTCAGGATTTTATTAGGCATAACGCGCCGGAGCCGAGTTTAGGGGTTTGGGGTGTTACACAATCTATGGTCTTGAGCATATAATCCTATCATGCACGATGCAGTTATTACAGACCATAATAAATTACAAACCAAACTAAATTGAATGCAATTACAAGAAAAAGTAATCTTCATTCTTTTTGCTTCTTCAAGAGCCATCTTAGACTTGAACTTTATGGACTATATAGCTTCCATGTGTTCCTACCCTTAGTGCATCCAAAGGATGATCCTGTTCAAACAACTCAGTGCACAGGTAAGATACTTTGTATTTGTCATAATCAAAACAAGATTGGACTCAAAAAGTCAATATAAACATTTAGCAAAGATGGATATTGACATTCAGTTCATACAAAGCATCCAATATAAATGAAATGATAAAGTATTTAAAATAAACACATAACAATTAATTGCATATTGGATGAATTTTTAAATTTCTTGCTCCCCCTCAATATGCAGCCTAAACATTAAATTTTTATGCTCCCAAATTTCATTTTTGATTTCAAAAATTTAGCCAAGCCTCTAGATTTTCAATAATATAACATTAGCTTTGAGTTCTTGGGCTTGACAAAACACTATTTAAGCATTTAAAGCATTATAATCCCCTTTTAAAATAAATTCAAAAATCTTATAAGCATAATAAAGTTTCTCTTGATGACTCCTCATAAGATAACATGCAATCATAATATGATTCATATAAAAAGATTTAACATAATATACATCATATGAATCATTTCATGAAACATCCAATAATGTAGAAGGAGGATAAATATACCTTTACATTTTACTCATTCTTAGTCGTTTAAGCTCGAAATCCTTTGTTGACCTTATAGGTCACACCCAGTTTTGATAATGACAAATACTCCTGTATTTAATAAATATTTAACTCATGTGCAGGTTCATATTAGCATATCATCAATGGCATGAGAAAGCTTAAAGCTTGAAGACCAGTTCGTATTTTCAATTGTAATATATTTACTGGTTGATTTGGTCTATAATAGTAATTAGGACATCTGGTTTGTAATAAGCACATACAACACATGCATGGTTTATCTTGTAAGCTCAAATCAAATTAAAATGCAAAATGACCTTAGCATGACCTTAGGGCGTATCCTTCGATCGACCGACACTGGACTTTTTCGGTGTCTTCAAATTGAACCCCAAGTGACCCTAGAACACACACATATACACATTTGTTTGTTAGGCACTTGAATAGAGTTTATATGCTTCAAGATTGGACCGAAATGCACATATGGTGCACTTTTGGTCGACCAACACATTCAGTTCATTTTGGCCGGGTTGACCAAAACCAAGCTTGGGTCAATAGTTAACCAAGGCCCTGGTTGACTGAACTAGAATAGTTCAAAAAGCCTCGGTCAACCGAAACCCTTTTTGGTCAACATTTTGACCACCTGGTCGACTGAACTAGGTAGTTCAAAAGGCCATGGTCAATCGAAACCTCCCTGGGTCAAAAATTTGACCATATGGTTGACCAACCCTTTTTATACTCCAACTACCTGGTCGACCGAAGGGTCCTTGGGAGAATTCCCAACTGTCTGGTCGACCGACCCAGCTAGTTCAGAATGGCTTGGCCGACCAAACCTTGAAAAATTAAGAAATCGCCCTCTTCTGGTCGACCGAGCCCTTAGTTCAAAAGTCCCTTGGTCGACTGAACCATATGAGTCTTGGTCGACCGAAACTGATTTGGTCGACCGGACCTCTCAGGTTGCCATAATTTTTACCGCAGATAAATAATTTTTAAATAGGGTTAAAATGGTTTAAGTGTCATTAAACGTTTCCAACAATCCCTAATAGGTCCCCAACGGTCAAATATTTTGGTATGTCTATATATATTGTTTCATTTGGGAGAATTAAGTGGTGATTAGAAAAAACCAAAATCAAAATTTCTCTCTCAAGCTAAATATTTCCCATTGCTCATAATCTTTCAAAATCCACTCAAGCTTACCTTCTTCATCTATCTACATTATTTGTAAGTGTATTGAGTGGTATTGCTTAGAAGGTTTGCTCTCTCATTTATTGTGTATTTGAATCAATTTTTCTTTGAGAACATAACCTAAGTATTCTTAGGTGGCTTTTCTAATAAGCCTACCCTAAGAAGACTTGTGTTAAACTTCCTAGTGTTGCATTCTCATTGCAATAGCTTAGGAGGTTTGTATTTGCTTTTGGCTTGCAAAAATATTTTAAAAAGTACTCAAATATCTTGTGGTATTCATATTGATATATTTGTGAAAAGATATTTGTGTGTGTTATATTAATCTTTGTGGCAATATCCATTCAAGCCTACATCATTTGCTGAAATACAAAGATTACCTATATCTTACAAACAAAGCATATACACTATTCACGTGATTGACATATTCTGCTATTTGAGATATTTGAATATTGCATGATATCTTCATTTGAGCTTCTTGATTGAGAACATCTAGAAATACAAAGATTGCTTGTTGACACTCTCACGTACGTATAACACTGATAGAAAATATATTTGAGAGTTGAACTATCTAGACCACACTGAGCTTACATTTTAAATCATCTGTGGTGTTTGTGATTGTGCGCATTTGTAGTACAAATCTGCTTTATGTAAAAGCACCCTTATACTATACCTTTTTTTTGTATATCTGAGAGATTTCAGGCGTGGCCTGAGGGGGCGGTAATCCAGCCCGGTAAGGATTGGTAAAGGTTGAGGTCAGCCCTGTGCTAATTGACCCGGTTAAGGTTGAGGTTAGCCCTGTGATAATTTGACCTGGTTTGTATAGGTGCCACTCCACCCATTTAAGTGAGAAAGTTAGTGTGATAATCCTTGTGCTGGTTAGCCAAGGTGGGGACGTAGGCAGTTGGCCGAACCTCGATAACATATTTGCATGTCACCCTTTATTTACTGCTTTCTGGTGCTTGTGCGATTAATTAAACTACTTCATTTAATTTCTGATATATTTATATTATTCGCATTAGATTGACCATAGGATTGTGAACATACTGTTGTTAGGAGGAATACCTAGGGGTTAAATTTTAAAAATACCAATTCACCCCCCCCCTCTTGGGATCACGGTAAAGCTAACATCCTTGGAAATGATGATCTCCTCTCTCTTGGTCCTCTTATTATTCCTAAAAATTTCTTAGTACTACCACAAAATATAATTCTTTTCAAAAGCATTAGTAACTAAGGCGCAATATGAAATGCATAACACTCAAGATGATATGCATTGAATTCATGTCACGCTCATTCAAATCATTTTCAAGTATGGGAAACTTTGCATTTCAAAAATAATTTCCTTTAGATATAAAATTCTTTATTAATCACTTTTCAAATCCTCAAATCAATTAATTTAAAAAAAAAAAAACTCATTTTCAATATTTAAATAGTAAAATCTATATAATAAAAATAGTGGAGGATATGCAAAGGAATAACTCTCAAAACAGGGATACACCCAAAATGAGCCCTTACAATCTTTATACAAAAACTATTAAGCTTATTGCAACTGGACTCTGATACCAATTGAGAGATATGGTGTGATCCCAAAAGGGGGGTGAATTGGTATTTAAAAATATTTTTCTAATTTAAACTTCACCGATTCACCACATTAAATCTCATTTAAGAATTAAAACGTGTATGAAAAATAAGAATGACAATAAATAAACTTTCATACACATGCGAAAATTAAAGTGTGGAATTTAAATGAGAGAGAGAGAGAGAGAGAGAGAGAGAGAGAGAGAAGATTTGTTATCGAGGTTCGACAAATCCTGCCTACGTCCTCGCCTTAAGCCAAACATGCTTAGAGGATTCCACTGCCTTTGCTCACTTATCGAGTGGAGTGACACCGTTACAACCTCTCCTTACGGGGTGAGGTGAACCCTAACTCAAATTTTAGGGTTGAGTCACAACCTACAACTACACCCTATAGGACAGTGCTCCTAGTTCTCCTAACCGGGTCTAAACCAATCCGGTGCACGTTAAAGACTAGTGTAATCATTTTCCAACCACACACCAGGATTATAACAATAATAAAAATTTGCATACAAAGAGAATGCTTCTATGATAAGCAGAGATGTACACAATGAAAGCTCTAATATGCACTCTCAAATGATTTAAATAATGAAGCTCAATAGAGTTATGATTTTTCTCTCAAAAATATTTTTCAATAAAACGTGAGAGTATGAAAAATGATTTCTTTTTAAAATGAAAATTTTAAACACTTTCAAAAACTAAAAGACTTCCAAGCAAAATATATTGAATTGAATATGTGTTCTAACCTTTTCTCAGGAAGCTTATCAAGCGAAATGTATATCATTAATACATGCTCAAAGCTTACTTGAATACCCTAAAGAATTTCTCCAAAAAAATATTTTTCAAAGAAAAGAATAGAAGAAACAAGGGATTTCTTTCCCAAATGATTGACCTTCAAAAATAAGGCTTTCAAGCTATATATATATATGAATGATGATATAAGTTTGAGCCTTTTCAAATAAAACCCCAATAATATTTTTCTCCGAAAAGATATTCAAGAAGAGTAGGAGAAATATGAACTTTGATTTTCAAAATAATAAGGAGGCTTTCAAGCTATATATTATGAAAGTGAATATAAGCTTAAGCCCTCTAATAAACCCTTAAACGGTTTTCCCCCAAAAATAATTTTTCAAATAAAAGGAGTATGGGAGAAATTTAAACTTTGAAAATTATACAAAAGGCTATCAAGCAATATATATATAAACTTGAATATATATGCTCAAGCCTTTTTAAAACAAAACCCCAAAATATTTTTCTCCAAAAGGATTTTCAATTGAATAGTAGAGGAGAAAGTTTGGTCTTTGGAAAACATGAAAATAAAAGGGCTATTAAGCACAATATATATATATATATATATATATATATATATATGAAAGATAATATATGCTTAAGCCTTTTAAAACAAAATTACCTCAAGAAAAAAGATGCCTTTGAAGTAAGAATATATGAGTTGATATATGCTCCAAGTTTTCTTCAATAACCCATGAGATTTTCTCCCAAGAAGAATTTTCAAAATGAAATAGTAGGAGAAATATGAAATTTAAAGCACAAAAAGGTATAAAAAATGAGGGAGAAACAAATAATAAGCAAGTATACTCCCAAGGGGTTATTTCCACCTTTTATAAGTGCTTGGGGTTGATATTTATAGGCTCAAACCAAAACTAGCGGTTTTATGGCCGTTGGGGGAAGATATAATATTATATTTTGAAAAACTAGCCGTTTTTGCCCATTGGGGTGCTTTCTGTGCGAAAACCTTTTAGTTTTTTTGACATAACTTTTACTATAGAACTTTCAATTGGACGTTCTTGGTATCAAAATAATGCTACGCAAAAATAACACATCTTTTATGTTGAACACTTTTTAAGATAAGAAGTTATGGATTGAGAAAAAGGCCCATCAATGAGACGGAAGAAACATGAAGGGAATTTTTCTGCTAGGTACACCTTTTAGTGTTTGGACCATAAAGTTTTCTATATGACTCCAAATTGGAAGTTATTAATATCAACATAAAGCTAAGAGAAAATCCCACAAGTATCATGTTGAACACGTGTTAAGATAAGATGTTACGTATTAAGAAAAATGCTTATTTATACTGTTTGGTTGGCTGGCCGGTCAACTAACCCCTTTGTAAAAATTAGTTTTTGCCTTCTTTTAACTTCAAAACCATTTAGAAACATTTGTATAGGTTAGGAATTTTATGAAAAAGGTTTTTCATGTTACTTTGAGGTCCTAAGGTCAATTTAAGGTCATATTTGAGTTTCAATTAAATCATATGTAATGCATACACAATTAATCCCTAATTACTATTAGAACCCAAAAATTAAGCAAGTCTTCACACTTTTGCTCCTCGAATATACCATGGAATGTCAGGGTCTGCTCATTTAGGCGCTCTTACAGCTTCCATTAGGCATCTGTCACTTGTGCTTCCCGAGATGTAAACCTGTTCACACTCAATGCACAAATGAGATGCTTGTTGTTTGTCATAATCAAAGTAGGGATCAGATTCAAAAAGTCAACATTATGCTTCTCGATCATACTTAGACTTGTATCTTCAAAAGCTCATCATTGATCTTCAAACTCAATTCTCTAACTGATGCATCTTCAAAAGGTTTTGATCTATGTTTAAATGTGCCATAACTGCAATAAATACATCCTAAAAAATTAATAAATATAAACCAAATTATAATAGTAATTTACGAGACATAGCACCTACTTTTGCAATGAATTTATAATGCAGCAATAAGCATTCTCCCAATTTACATGTGAACAATATACACCTTAAACAATGAAATAGGTTTGGTAACTCAAATGATGATAGCACTGTCTTTCCAAGCTAAGAAAAATAGTTAACATGGACTGTTTTACTTGGTCAATATCAAGGAGTTAAAATAACATTAAAAAGGCTTCACCCCAAGTAACTCTAATAGTAGTGCAGTATTAATTCAATCTTTCCATAAGGATGGTTTGGAAATATTGTACATATATAGCACTGTGCATGGCTTGCTACACTCATTAGTCATTACTTACACTAGGCCCTCTGCATGTATTGCTTAATAATTAATTAGTAGCTAGCTCCCAACCATATTCAACTTCAGTAGACCCCCTAAAGACAAAAAAACATATTTTAGTTTTGCTAAACCTGACATCTCTGGTTGGAAGAATGTCATTATTGCTATACAACAAGGTTCAATTGTAACGACCCGGAAAATTTTAATGATTAAGTAATTAGGAAAATGATAGATGGAATGGATAAATAAGGAATAAAGTGAAAAAAAGGGAAATTTTGGAAGAAGGAACAGTAGACCTCGTCGACGAGTTTCATGTCCTCATCAATGAGTGTTCTACTAAAAATCATCGATGAAGTTCAGTTCCTCGTCAACGAGAAGATCTCGAATGAGCAAATTTCATATTTTAAGACTCATCGATGAATGAATCTCCTCGTCAACGAGGTCCCTTCTGTGACTTATTGACGAATCCTCTTTAGTCGTCGACGAGGCCACGTGACAAAATCAAGTATAAAAGACCCAAGGAAGTTTCTTGGCGAAGGAAAAAACATTTTGCTCCATTTTTTTCTCTTTCTAGACACCCCTCTGCTTTCTTTCTAACTTTTCAGCTTAGATTCAACCTGAATCAATGATCGAAGACCGCAACGGTGTTCTGGGGAAGATTCTCTACACATCTAGCGGAGCAGTTTTCTAAACTGGGCTTTTCGTGAAACGCTTCTAAGTTGAGATAAGAGTTAGGATTCTTATTTTTGGGTTTTTAAAGGTTTATTTAAGGTTTATAAGTTGAGAAAATGTAGAAATAGCAGTTTAATTGGGGTTTATTTAATTCAACAAGGGTTTTGAACTAGGGTCCGGGTGAGCGTCACAGACATCTTTTGGGGATTCCTGTTGGCGTAGTTCAAGGAAGCAGGTAAGAGGGAATATATATTAAACCAAATTTTAATCAATTAATTGAAAAATGAAATATGTTATGAATATATATGTATATGTTTTTGTATGGGTTTAAAATGCCAACCGTTTAAATTATAATATCTGAGCCTAGGGTTGCTTTATTAGATATGTATATGTGAAAATGAAAAGATGAAAGTGGAAGATTTTTCAGGATAATAACGTAAGAAATTAAAGGTATAATTGCAGTATAAGAATAATAAATGAGGGTTGGCTTATTTTACAAAACATATTTGAAATATACTGCTAAATTGTAGGGCATGAGTAAAATGGAAATTATGTGATGAATTATGATATGTACATTTATGAGATGTTGGGAATACTGAAATGTGATAAAAATATGTATTGCATGTGTATTGTTTGATATGACATGAGATCCATGTGAAGTGGACTTTACACGAGATCTACGCAGTGTGGATTGTTACAGATGATGTATATGACATAAAGCCCACGTGATATGGACTTTACATGAGACTCATGTGATGTGGACTTTACATGAGATCCACGTAATATGGACTTTACATGAGACCCACGTAATGTGGACTTTACATGAGACCTATGTAATGTGGACTTTACATGAGACCCACGTAATGTTGACTTTACATGAGACCCACGTGTTGACTCTATGAGTCCAATCCGGTTTTGATAATGACAAATCACTTGGTATTTGATCTGTGCATTGAGATTGTGAACAGGAACAATATTTAACATGCCCAGAATGATAGAAAGTCCTGGAAGCCATGAAGATTAAAGAATATACTTCTTGGCACAATCCATGGAACTAAAAAAGTTGAAGAATGAAGATGCTAGCGGCAAGTTCAAGATCATCATGGGAATGGGTATTCAGAACTAATGTATTCACATATTTCATATGATTTAATTTGAGGCTCAAAATATACCTTAGACTGACCTTAGGACTCATGCATCTCATGAACATATTTAGGGGATATTTATGGACTTAGAAATTTCTTTTGAAACCTCGCAAAATATTTTATAAAAGAGCAAAGAAAGAGAGAAAAATAGATTTTTGAAACTAAAAAGAAAAATCCAAAAAATGCACTATTCAGAAGACCGAACTTCCTGTTCAGTCGTTTAAAGAATTTCTTTAGAAGACTGAAGATTAAGTTTAGTTGTCTGAAGAATTACTGGAGAAACACAAAAGTAGGCAGAAAAACACCAAAATACTGAACCCTGACTTCAGTCGTCTGACCTTGCAACTTTAGAAGACTAAACCCCAACTTCAGTTATCTGACCCTATGTCTAGGTTCTATTTTTCGAAGCTCTAAGGAACTTCAGTCGTTTGAGCTCTAACCCTCAATCGTTTGAACTTACGGGAAGATTAAAATTTTCATTTTTTAGTGAGAGAACACGCGAGTTATTTCTTCATCAAGTTGATCCAACGGTTAGAAATCATCCTAAGGGCAAGGTTACCTATATAATCAACATCTAAACCCTTGTGCCCCCAACAAGTGAAAAGAGAACAAACCTTTGGCATACGATTGAGCGTATTGTAAGATTAGCACAACTTTGAACACATTGCTGAAACTTTTTCTTGGGATTTCAAAGTTTATACGTCGAATCTGAGCTAAGGCTATTTGATCTTCTAAAGGCAATCTAGCAATCGTTGTGCTTTCATTTTGGTGTTGAGGTTTGGTAAATTGATCTGCTTGTTAATATTTATTCTCATAGAGTTTTTTCATCTAAACTGATTTGCTTGTTGATATTTTTTTTCAAAGAGCTTTTCATCTCAAAATCCGTTATTGAATATTTGTTGAGAGGTTGATCTTGAGTATGCATATATTAAATCGTTTTGACAAGATCACTACTTGAGAAAAACTTTAGCCATTGGTTAAATATTTTTGATTCAAGTGAGTTTTCAATTAGAGATTTGATATTTTCGATATTACAAAACTACTTGATTGAATATCCTTAGTGTTCATAACTATATATATTATTGAGGGATATTTTCTGAAAAATATTATATTAGGTTTTTGATCTTTGGAAATCATATCATATATATATATATATATATATATATTGCATATTACAAAGATCATATTGTGGTTTAATATTTGGAAGAAAACTTATTGATTTTGATTGTTATAATATTCAATACAAATCTTTTGATAAGATCACATTTGATATTAGTGCATCAAATAAGTTGAACTAGAATCAAAATTTCTCCAAAGTTTTACTTATATCATTATTTTGGGAGATTTGATTAAAAGGGAAATTGTGTGTTGAAACATATCAATAATATAACGATTATATAGTTACATACATACTGAGCTTCAAGTTTCATCAAATGGATATGTGTTAGGTTTTCAATTGTATTCACTAGCTTTGTTAGAAGCAAATCTTGAGTTGTTTTGCATATTGAAATTATATATTGTAATCACGGTTCGGGTTGGCTAAACCTCGTAAAAACTGTGTTTGCCTTCTCTCTTCCTTCACTCCTTTTATTTTCTGCAACGCATTTCAATATCTATCTTGAATGTGTATGTTGAATAACCCCACATGCACTTGACAATTAATTTGGTGAAAAGAATTCATTGGTATAATAATTTAAATTCGTCTTAAACCCCTGCAATCAAATTATTAAATTTAGAAATAGGGATTAAGTGGTAAATAGTCTAAAAGGTTTTTGAAAATACCCAATTCACCCCCCCCCTTTTAGGATTACACCTAAATTAACACCACGTAATGTGAACTTTACATGAGATCCACGTAGGTTGGACTTTACATGAGATCCACACAAAGTGGACTTTATATGAGTTTTATGTAATGTAAACTATGAAAGTGAACTATGTAATATGAACTACTGAGAACATGAAAAGATGTATATAAAGAAATAAGAGACACCAAGTACAGTAAGAGTGAAATGTATATTGCACTATAGATATTCACTCTATTATGATATCTATATATATATATATATATATATATATATATATATTTATTTATACGGGCGGGGAAAACTCTTCGCCTGAGGGCTTGCTAAGAAAGGCAAGTGCCCTAGTAGGTATCAGATGTAGCATTAGGCTGCATAACATACTAAGGTAGAGGGAAACTCCTTGTATGGGCGGGTAGATTTCCTTATTCTCAGGAGCCTTTGCTAGTAAACCATTGTATGAACTATGTGAGTATGAGATTACTTCTTCACCTGAGGCCTTACTGAGTAAGTTGAGTGCCCTGGTATGCTTCAGTTGTCACCTTCGAGTTGCCTAAAGTATCAGAGTAGAGGAGTTCTACTTGTATAAGCGGGTGATCACCAATCCCTAGGAAATCTCGTTAGTAAAATACATTGCATATGTTTGATTAGGCGTAGGAAAAGAATTTTAGAAATTATGATTAAATGTAAATGATGATTTTTATATGTTATATACAAACCTCATGTTGGCCACACATTGATTTAATATATTGTTTCTTCCCTTACTGAGATGTGTCTCACCCGAATATGAATTTATCTTTTTTAGGACCTCCACGAGATAAAGCTTAGAGAGCTCGGGATTATTATAGCATTTTTTGTTATAGAAGGGAAAAATGGTATAACTTGATGATACTTTTGGGTTGTATAAATTTATGTTTTATGTTTTATGTTAAGTCTTCTGAGAAATGGATGATTTTGAACACTAGAAGTTGTGATTTATGTTATTGGAGTTATGTATATATGTGGATACAAGTGGATGCATGGTTTATGTTGGGATGTAGATAGATGTAGAAAACTCTGGTATTATACTGATTGAGGACTGTAGTTATGTTTTTGGCTATGTAAATATTAATGGTATAACAAGTATAGGAAAATGAATGACGTGGCACCTGGGTCCCACAAGGTGGGTTCGGGGTGCCACAAAGCACGGTTAATCTGGTATAATGCACCAAACTGGGTTTTTGGGTTTGGGGCATTACAGTTTGGTATTAGAGCAATAGGTTTTGGGATTCTGTAGACTTAGGAATGATTTATACTAGAGTATAGGAATTAGATAGGATAAGGATACTAGATGGATAGGTTAGGTGTTGAGAAGTATAGGATTTTGTTTTGTAGTTTAGAGGTAGAAATACGTCGATGATTTCCTATGATTTTTCTAAAGTAGTTGACGACCTTATAAAAGTCATGGTAAACCTTAGATGATTTCATTTCTGAACTGTGAAACTGGTCCTTATATGGAGAATTTGGATGTATATTGGATTTAAATTATATAATTGTGTTTTTGGGGTTATGATATGGAATTTTTATCTCTTTTCCGTCTTATTTTCAGCATGGATCCTAGAGATGAGGATGTAGAGGTAGAAGGAAGGCATGATTCGGTGACTTCTAGTGAAGAGGAAATTGATACCTCCATGATGGTGCAAGGTATAGCCCATCAGGTTAGGTCAGAAATGAGGAAGGAGCCTAAAGAGCAAAACTGTCTAGTTGCAGATCAGGGTAGTAGCATCAAAGATTTCATGAGGTTGAACCCTCCAAATTTTGAGAGAGGACCTGATCCAGTGACTGCATTGAACTGGGTTCGTGAAATTAAAGAAATAATGCAAGTACTTGGTTGCACGGATGAATAGAAGGTCCGCTTTGCTGTGTTTAAGATGACTGGAGATGCAAAACGCTAGTGGTTTTCTATGAAGGTGGTAAAGGGACAGAGGGTAGTGAAAGTGGCGCTGACCTAGGAATGATTTAAGAAACTAGTCTTTGACTGGTATTTTCCTTCATCCACTAGAGAGGAAAAGGTTGAGGAGTTTACCAATCTGACTCGGGGAAATATGACTGTTGAAAAGTATGCAGCAAAATTTGTAGATCTATCTCGCTTTCCACCTTTTATGATTCCAAATGAGGCGAGAAAGGCCATAATGTTCGAAAAAGGCCTCGGACGGAATATATTGGGGTGGTAGTGGGATTCTAGGTCCAAAACTTCTCGGAATTGGTGGATAAGGCTTCAGTATTAGAAAAGAGCTTGTAGGGTAGTTTAGGGCCGTCAGAGTAGAAGAAGAGGCCTGTACCATCTAGTTTTCAGGCTGAGGTCAGTCAGGGATCAAGAAAGAAAGGGAAAGAAGCAGTCGGCCCGAGGCAGGAGACATGAGATCGAGGTTATCCTGGTAATCAAGATAGTCATTCTTACCTCGTATGCCAGACATGTAATAAAAGGCATAAGGGTGAATGCTGGTTTTAGACTCCTAACTATTTCAAGTGCGGTAATCTGGGGCATATCATGCGGAATTTCCATGTGCTGTTGTCGAATACACTTGCACAAAATCAAAATCCGTGAAAATAGCAAATACCACTTGGCAGAGGTGGTCCAACACGAGTTTACTTGTTGATCTAGCCTGAGCTGGATAAAGCCATGGGTGTTAGTATGGGTTTATGATTAAGATAATTATGATTTAATTTAATTATGGATGAATTTAAAGTTTATATGATAATTATATTATTGATGATGCAAAAATATTTGGTGATGTATACTGAATTATATGGAATATACTAAGTTAACCATGGTTGAAGCGTGAAAATGAATGATTAGCGAAATTTTCTAAGGAGGAGAGAATGTAGCAACCTGAAAAATTTTAATGATTAAGTAATTAGGAAAAAGCTAGATGGAATGGATAAATAAGGAATAAAGGGAAAAGGGAAAATTTTGGAAGAAGGAACAAAAGACCTCATTGACAAGTTTCATATTCTTGTCGACGAGTGTTCTACTAAAGATTGTCAACGAAGTTCAGTTCCTTGTCGACGAGAAGATCCCAAATGAGCAAATTTCCGATTTTAAGACTCTTCAATGAATGAATCTCCTTGTCGACGAGGTCCCTTCTGTGACTCGTCGACGAATCCTCTCTACTTGTCGACGAGCCCACGTGGCAAAATCGAGTATAAAAGGTCTAAGAAAGCTTCTTGGTGAATAAAAAACATTTTCCCCCATTTTTTCTCTCTATAGATGCCCCTATGCCTTTTCTCTAACTTTTCGGCCCAGATTCAGCTTGAATCAACTATCGGAGACCACTACGATGTTCTAAGGAAGATTCTCTACACATCTAGTGGAGCAGTTTTCTAAACTGGGCTTTTCGGAAAACACTCCTAAGTTGAGGTAAGGGTTAGGATTCTTAGTTTTGGGTTTTTAAAGGTTTATTTAGGATTTATAAGTTGAGAAAATGTAGAAATAGTAGTTTAATTGGGATTTATTTAATTAAACTAGGGTTTTGAACCAGGGTTCAGGTGAGCGTCACAGGCATCTTTTGGGGATTCCTGTTGGCGTAGTTCAAGGAAGCAAGTAAGGGGACCATATTTTTATCAATTAATTAGAAAATGAAATATGTTATGAATATATGTGAATATATTTTTTTGTGGGTTTAAAATGCCAACCATTTAACTTATAATTTCTGAGCCTAGGGCTACTTTATTAGATATGTATATGTGAAAATGGACAGATGAAAGTGGAAGATTTTTTAGGATAATTATGTAAGAAATTAAAGGTATAATTGTAGTATAAGAATAATAAATGAGAGTTGGCTTATTTTACAAAACATATTTGAAATATACTGATAAATTGTGTGGCATGAGTAAAATGGAAATTATATGATGAATTATGATATGTACATTTATGAGATGTTGGGAATACTAAAATGTGATAAAAATATGTATTGCATATGTATTGTTTGATATGACATGACATCCACGTGATGTGGACTTTACACGAGATCCACGTAATGTGGACTGTTACAGATGATGTATATGACATGAAGCCCATGTGATGTGGACTTTACATGAGACCCATGTGATGTGTACTTTACATGAGACCCACATAATGTGGACTTTACATGAGACCTACGTAATCTAGACTTTACATGAGACCCACGTAATGTGGACTTTACATAAGATCCACGTTGATTGGACTTTACATGAGATCCACGTAGGTTGGACTTTACATGAGATCCACGCAAAGTGGACTTTATATGAGTTTTATGTAATGTGAACTATGAAAGTGAACTACGTAATATGAACTACTGAGAACATGAAAAGATGTATATAAAGAGATAACAGACACCAAGTAAAGTAAGAATGAAATGTATATTGCAGTATCGGTATTCACTCTTTTATGATATATATATATATGTATATACAGGCGGGGCAAACTCTACGCCCGAGGGCTTCCTGAGAAAGGCAAGTGCCCTAGTAGGTATCAGATGTAGCATTAGGCTGCATAACGTACTAGGGTAGAGGGAAACTACTTGCATGGGCGAGTAGATTTCCTTATTCTCGAGAGCCTTTGCTGGCAAATCATTGTAAGAACTGTGTGAGTACGAGATTTCTTCTTCATCTGAGGGCTTACTGAGTAAGGTGAGTGCCCTGGTATGCTTTAGTTGTGACCTTTGGGTTGCCTAAAGTATCAGAGTAGAGGGGTGCTACTTGTATAGGTGGGTAATCACCCAATCCTTAGGAAGTCTAGTTGGTAAAATACCTTACATTTGTTTGATTAGGCTCAAGAAATGATTTTAGAAATTTTGATTAAATGTAAATGATGATTTTTATATGTTATATACAAACCTCATGTTGGCCACACGCTGATTTAATATATTGTTTCTTCCCTTACTGAGATATGTCTCACTCGAATACAAATTTATCTTTTTCAGAACCTCCACGGGATCGAGCTTAGAGAGCTCGGGATTATTATAGCATTTTTTGTTATAAAAAGGAAAAAAAGGTATAACTTGATGATACTTTTGGGTTGTATAAATTTATGTTTTATGTTTTATGTTTTATGTTTTAAGTCTTCTGAGAAATGGATGATTGTGAATACTAGAAGTTTTGGAGTTATGTATATATGTGGATACAGGTGGTTGCATGATTTATGTTGGAATGTAGATAGATGTAGAAAACTCTAATATTATACTTGATTGAGGACTATAGTTATGTTTTCCACTGGGTAAATATTAATGGTATAACAGGTACAAGAAAATGAATGACGTGGCACCTAGATCCCACAAGGTGGTTTCGGGGCACCCCAAAGCACGGTTAATCAGGTATAACACACCGGACCGGGTTTTCGGGTTCAGGGTGTTACATCAATCCCACAAACCATAAATAGAAATGACTTAGAAGGTCTATGTTAGCCTTAGTGGCTATATAATCCAAATATTCAGATTTTGATAATAACAACCCATTAGTGGTTTTGAGTAAACTAATCTTTGCATATCATGCTATGATAGGTGAAAACTCAAGTGCAAAGATCAAGTAAATACCCAACCGATTAGACATCGTCAAAAAGTGGGAGATTGTTAGTCTTAGCGACTACGTGATCATAATTGATGTATTTTGATGATATCAACCTAATTTGTAGTTCCAAGTTAGCCTATCCTTGCAGATCAAATTAGTACAGGTACAAGTGACAAAGACGTGAAGAACTAGATCAAATGCAAAGATCGAGTGGACTTTCAAGTAGGAAATATCAAAGTGGATACTCACTCGGAAGAACTCAAAGCAAATCCAAACAAAGTCATAATGTAATAGGGAGTGTTTGAGGTAGGAACTATTGTAACTCTTGTGGTATTGTTTCACGCAAGATCATTGAGCAAAAGTTGAGCAAATGCATTTTGTATTAGGATAAAAGTATATAGGATATCACCAAACTCTTAGAAGAAAACTTAATGAGTTTTCAAAGAACAAAAGCAAGGAGTTATATCTATCCTATACTTGCCATGTTTTCATAAGGGACAAGTTTTAAACAGTCTTAGTATTATAAACTTTGATAGACTTGGTGTGAAGATCTGGAAAATTTTGCTTAAATTTCTCTAATACCACTTGTAATAGCCTGAATATTTCACATTATAATAATCACTGAAACAGACAACGGAAGACCTTAAATGCAAATTACCAAAGTACTAAACTATCCCAGTATAACAATATCAATCCCATTATCATAATAAAAATCTGAACTCATTAAAACATAAATAAAATAATTTAATTCTAAACACGACCTTCTATCCCACCCACGCTTCACTGTGCTACTCTTATGACTGTTATCACATAGCATCTAAAAAATATTAGATAATCATGGGGTGAGAAACCTCTCAGTAAGATGGAATAGATTATAATTAGTGTGTGGCAACATGAGTTTTAGTGTATCAAAAACACATCCATTAAAAAATTAACTTTAACTTGAGAAATCATGTAAAATTGTACTCACAAATATATATATATATATATATATATGATAATACATACTATTCTCAAAAACATGCTTTGGCTTTATAAATTTCTCTGTATTCGTAAATCAATATATATAATCATGAAGAACCTCCCTGAATGGATAATCATGTATTAACCCCAGATGAACAGGTTGTGCGGTCCAAAGACTGGACTTAACCATGGCTAGCTTATCACTAGGTTAAGTCAAAACATACTATACTCTGAAGTACGATTTGCCTACCCCATGCTAGCCCATATATCTGGAGGGTACAACCCCATGCTAGTCCGCATACCGAGTGGGTACAACCCCACACTAGTCCATATATCGGAGGGTACAACACTCATGCTGGTTCGTATACCGGGAGGGTACAACCCCATGCTGGTTCGTATATCGGGAGGGTACAACACTCTTTTCTGGCCAAATCAACTATCCAATTACCGACACTCTTAAAATAGTGCGGTTGCACTAACATAACTTATTAGCTACGGTACCGAGCTCTCAACAATCTGGTCCATTAGGGTTCTTAAACCATATAATGCAATTTATAAAATAAAAACAATAATATGATCTCAGTTTTATAGGTCTGTATAAAATCTGACATGCTCACAATTCTGTGTAAAATCTGTCATATAATTTTTCTGTATAAAACTATCATTTCATAACTTGGCATAAAACCGTCTGAACTCGGCATAAAGTCGGCTGAACTGTCATTTCATAATTATATAAAAATCATCATATTTAATCATACAATAATAATTGTTCTCATGCCACACGATTTGACTGAAAAATCATACTATAATAAACTGCTTGGGGAAAACATATATTTTGTTGAAAACTAAGGTATGATTAATTTCACCTAATTAATTTAATTCTGTTAGATTCCAAGAAAGCCTGATATACTCAAATCCCTGCAGTTTAATTTAATTCCAAATTATTCCCCAAAATTTGATTTAGTCAAATCCTTGCATTTTAATTTAATTCTAAAATATTCCCCAAAATCTGATTTAATCATATCCCTGCAGTTTAATTTAACTCAAGCATATTTTTAAAATAAAATCTAAACATATATATAATTAATTTCACATACTCAATTTAAATCGGGCATATTTTAATTAACATAAATCTAATTAAATTCACGTACTCAAATTTAATCGAGAATATTTTAAAATAAACCTAACATAATCTATTCCCCTTACCTTAGCCCTAGACTGGTGCCTACAACGTCCCAACGACAAATCCACTCCGGTTAAAACATTCATGAGCGAAGTTGGGACCCGAATGTGATGTTCTTTTTTTGATTTGGCTGGCAAATAGCTGAGAATTGTAGAGAGAGAGAGAGAGAGAGAGAGAGAGAGTCGTATGACCAGGGGTAATTGGAATGAAATGTTCAATTTTCAATTCAATCAAAACTTCTTCTGTAAGCATCCTTAATGTTTCTTACCTATACACACACACACACACGCACACACACACACAAATAAGATTTATATCATTATTTATTTTTATTTATTTATTAAATTAATTTAATTTGATAATTGTTTTTTACACTTCCATGCATATAATTTTTGGGGTCATTACACT
Source organism: Malania oleifera (assembly GCF_029873635.1). Classification (NCBI taxonomy): domain Eukaryota; kingdom Viridiplantae; phylum Streptophyta; class Magnoliopsida; order Santalales; family Ximeniaceae; genus Malania; species Malania oleifera. The sequence continues at coordinate 69,722,648 of NC_080422.1, read as the reverse complement.
TGGTCCCAGTTAGGTTCAAACCTCCTTCATGCACCTTAAAATCAAGTTCACAAAGAAACAGGGCAAACCATCGATGGTTTGGCCTAGGTGCATCGACGGTTTCAGGCAAAGAGTTAATTGAATTTTGGCCTGAAGGAAACCGTCGATGGTTTACGTTGGGATTCTACACTCAACGGCTATAAATGGCTAGTTTTCTAATGAAAAATTAATTTGTTAGCCCAATGGCCATAAAACAACTAGTAGCTCAATTTTCCTACAAATACAAGCCCTAAGGCTTGTTTAAAGATTGATTTTAGTAATCCTATATCATTTGCATGCACACTTCAATTAGTTCATCATCTTTGTGCTCAACTTCTCTCTTGCTCTTCAATCTTAGTGTGATACATTACTTTGAGAGAGCTGTGTAAGGATTTTATTGTATCAAATATCAGCTCATTCAAGAAGCATTGTATTTGTAAATCATTTTCTTCCATTTTCTTTTTTTGTAAAAGGGTTCTTGGTGAACCTTGCTAAAAGGCTCTTGGTGAGCGAAAGGGATTTGTTCCTGTGGTGTAAAGGCTTCTCTGCTGGTGAAGGAGTTGTGTTAGTGGATTATGGAAACCTTGGGTGTGACTCAAGGTGTGGACGTAGGCAAGGGGCTGAACCACATTAACATATGTGTTAAGATTTTCTTCCCTTCTCTTTAATTTATATATTGTGCATGATTTATATTCTATATATTTTGATATAATCATTTGTATCTTACATGTAGAGAAAAATGAAAATACGCAAAAGAGTCTATTCACCCCCCTCTATACTTGACTCTAGGTCCAACAATTGGTATCAGAGTAAGGTGCTTACATTATTGGAGTAACTTCTATAGCTGAAATGTCAAATGGCGTATATGATGAACACATCTTCTTCCCTAAGACAATCCAAGAACATACCACCGGAGTTCAACGACACCAACTACCTCTCGTGGAAAAATTGAATGGTTGTCTTCATTCAATAATACGATCTGGATATGTAGGAGATAATCTCAAGTGGAGACTTCTCCTTCACAAAAAAAAAAAAAAAAATGAGAAGAATGAGGGTATTACAAAGACGAGAGCGGAGCTATAAATTAGCGAAAAGAGGTTAGTAGAACTCAATTTTAAAGCAAGGCATTGTCTTAACTGTGCTTTGAGTGATGATGAGTTTAATCGCATTAGCGAATGTAAAACCGTAAAAGAAATATGGGATATGCTTCAAAACACATATGAAGATAATTTTCAAGATAAACAATCAAACATATGCATGCTAGTTAGAGAAAATGAGATGTTTGGAATAAATGAAGGTGAAGAAATTACATCCATGATCACTTGGTTCACACACCTCATAAACAACTTCAAAGCACTTGGTAAAACCTAATTATTGGAAGAGTATATTCAAAAAGTTCTCCAAACTTTACCAAAGTCATCAATAACCATTGAATAAGCAAAACAATCTAGAGAAGCCTAAGAAAGAAATAGGTATTGCCTTAGATTAGAAGAAGATGAAGATAGTAAGGATGATATAGCATTCTTCACAAGAAAACTTAAGAAACTCTCAAGTAAGAGAAGACAATTGGGTAAGCAAATAGAAAGAGAAGAGTCCAGCAATAATAACATTAAATGTTGTGAGTGCAATAACATTGGGAACGACATGAAAAATTGTCCTTTAAATAAAAATGAAGGGAATTTTCAAAAAGGGGGTCATAATTCTATGAATGTTGCTACTTGGAAAAAAATTGATAGATTATCCACCGATGATGAAATTGAGAAAGAAGCACATTCTTGCTTCATAGGTGATGAACAAGAGGAGATAAGTTTGGATGATGATGATGATTATACTTATGAGGAATTAGTAACTAAATGCATGAAATTATTTGATCAATTAGTTTTAGTCAAAAGAATGAACAAAAATCTTAAGGAAAAGTTGTCAAAATGTAAACAAAAGGAACCTTGTCTTTGTTCCTCCTTAAAAGAAGAAAATATCTCCCTCAAAATTAAAATTGAGGAGCTTGGTTCAAATGCTTAAAAAGACCATGAAAATTTTCAAGTAGAAGTAGGAAATTTGAAAAATCAAATTGGAAATATTTTAAAAGAAAATGTTCACTTGAAAAAGAAAGATGAAGATCATGGTAAAAATATTGAAAAAAAATCACAAGAGAAAAAGAAAACTCCAATAAATTCTTAGGAGTAAAAAGAAATAGCTTTTACAAAAGAATGGTTCCTCTTATAAATCATATACAAACAAAACTTGCTTGTATTTTGAAAGAAAAGGTCACATTTGTTATTCTTACCCTTTTAGATGGGCTAGAGGCAAGAAAGGAAGCTAGAATGGGTAGTTAAGAAAATCAACCCCTTTTCGACCTAAGGAAGAATGGGCACCTAAACAAATTACCTAATCTTGTTAAACTATTGCTTCCTTAGAACCTAGGATTAGAAAATAGGATTTAGGTAGATTTAACCATACCTAGGAAAAAAGGGATTGTGATGACTAATTAAGCAAGTTTATATAGTACAAAATTGGAAACATTTGGCACAATAGCGCTCAAGGTATAAAATCCCAGTTTATGCATAATAACTGTTTGATTACTATGCTGGGGACTTTAGAAAATCAAACCAATATGATGAGTTCAAATGATAGAATCCAATATGATATTTTAACTATATTTATCCTTGTTGATTGGTTAATTTTTGTTTAAAGTATTGGCTATAGCTTATGGGATAGAGTAGTATGCACATCCTTACAAGCTCTATACTTAGGCTTGTTCTTTAGGATTAGAAAGGACTAAAACAATAATTGCTTTCATGAGACATCAGTCTTCATAAAATATCATTCCTCTAAAATGTACAAGGTAAAGGGACTCAACTAGCCTATTCTTGGATGAAAATAAAAACCTTGTATTTCTTATATGAATAACTTAGGTTTTGAATAAAGGTTCAGAAACATGTTTTAGTAAGTAAATTCATCTTTTATGGACAAGAGATGTCTTCCTTAGTTACATAATCTGTTTTTAATAATGTATGCTTAAATTTGGACACATAGTAAGAATATCTAAAGCATAGCATAACTTATCCCATACGTGAAGTTGAGTTTTAGAAGAGCTAATCATAACAACGTGGGCACTACGCGTTGTCCAGTCCTAAACTCATCTTGGAACATGGATGTTGAATGCTTGATCAAATTTCAAAAGGCATTCTTAAGGCATGAAAATTTAGTCATCACCTATGATCAGTATACCCAACTTTAGTAGTGAAAAACCTTCTCAAATTCTAGTTATGAGCACTAATAGATTGTAAAGTAGTTATCTGCCTGTGTATGCTTAGAAGCATCCTTCTGTACTAAATTTAAGGCATCTACTAAGGAATTCTTGTTTTCTTTCTCTCAAGATAGAGTATTCCTCACTCTAAGCTTGACCTTCGAGAACACTCCTTAACCATTAACATTCTCTTCCTTAGGAATGCTTTACTGAATCATTATCAATTTGGAAAAGAATTGTTTATTCATTGCATCATATTCTTGCTCAAATTGTGACTATGCTTTTACTTCTAAGCATATCTTCCCATTAGTGGCTAATCGAGGGAACATGTCTCCTATTACCAACAACATTGCTTAATAAAGCTTCATATACTCCTAAATGCTCAGTAGCAAGGACATACTTATCATGCTTAAATTACAAGTATGAAAACATTTTGCTTACTTTGAAAATGTTGACTTATAATTACTTTCGAATCAAGTACTGGATTGAAAAATAGCTCTTGAGCTATACTCAACCTAATGAGCATCCCCTACCAAAGTAATTCAAGAGAGAGAGATTATCTAAACATAGGAATTATCTAACTCTTATCTAAGATTTACTTTGTTAAGACATTTGCTCGACAAAAGCTTCAAGTGCTCAACAAAATGCTTAGGAAAATTTAATATCATATATTCTGCAATACTTATATGGACATATCTTAGAGCTACTATCTTGCCACATAAATCATCGTCTCTTACTGTTAGAGGAAAATTTGCCCTCTGTAGTGGCAATAATGAAAGCCTTTGATTGCCAAGTGATGAACTGACTAGATCATATCCTTAACTCATTTGAATCAGGTTAAGTACTGCTTTAAGAGTCAAAGATACATATGATTCACTACAGGATTTACCACAATATTTATCATCAGAATCATTGCATGCATTAACATCACAAGAGACATTAGATGATTCATTGTATGATGTATTGCATGAAATAACACAAGAATAATCATATGTATCATTCAATAAAGGAGATTATGATACGAATACCTCCTTATCAACTAAATCAATTTGTTCACAATTTACCACCACTTTATCATTTGAGCTTGAAGCTTCCTAAGTGGTGGTCTCCTTCTTTTTAGTTCCTCCATATCTCTTCTCTAGCTCATCCCAAATTTTCCTTGCACATTTACATGCCATGATTTCATGAAAAATATTAGAACTTAAAGCGCAATATAACATATCCATAGCATTTGAATTTGCATGTCTTAAACTAATATCATTTTCATTCATTGGGATACAGATTCCTTTAGCAATCACTTGCCAAGCCCTCCAGTCTATTGATTTTATTAATATGCTCATTTTTTGTTTCCACAAGGTGTAATCAACACCACAAAACATAGGAGGCCTGGTACATGACTGTCCCTCACAAAATGGGGATATACTAACGTGAGTCATTGCGATCTTTAACACAAGTAATTAAGCTTTTTGCAATGAGGCTCTGATACCAATTAAGAGGAATGGTGTATTTCCAAGACAGGGGTGAATTGGGTATTAAAAAATTCTAGGTCAATTTACCCCTATTTCAAAATCTACAAGCAGTATTACACAACCTATGGTCTTTCAAAGCAATCACACTTATATCAGATATTCAGATATGCAATATTTAAAACATGCACAACAGATCAAATATAAAGATAAGTGTAGAAAATAAATAGAGAAAGGAAGAGATAGCTTAGACACAATATTTTTACGAGGTTCGGAAAACCCTGCCTACATCCTTGCCTTAAGCCAACTCACTTGAGGATTCCACTATTCTGCTCACTTAACTGCACAGAGCAGACACTGTTTACAAGTTCTCCTTATAAGGTGGAGCCCCTTTAAGTCACTTACCGGGTGGAGTTAAACCGGTACACACCTTACAGGATGGTGCCCTCCTCCTCAAGCGATACCCTACGTCTGGATTACAAAGATATGAAAATTTTTGTGTACAAATAAAGTGATTCTTTAATAAACAAATGTGTACATGATGTAATTGGTGTAATCCCAAGAGGGGGTGAATTGGAGATTTTTAAAAATTCTAGGTCAAATTTTGAACAATAGTATATCACACAACCTAGGATCTGTCTAAGCAAGTATTAATTCAGCAAATATTTGAACAATTAAATAATTTGCAGAAGTATCACAATTACAGAATTTCAAATTAAACACAAATTAATACCCAAATACACAAGCAATAATATCAGCAAGTAAACTAAGCAAGCAAGTTTAGGTAAGTAAAAAGTAAAAGGAAAGAGTGACACAGGGTTTTTATTGAGGTTCGGCCAACAATGCCTACGTCTCTGCCTCAAGATTACGAGCAAGAGGATTCACTAAATGCTTAATTATCAGGCGGAGTGACGCTATTTAGAACCTCTTCTTACGGGGCGAGGAATACCCCAACTCACATTACAGGGCTGAGCCCAACCTACAACTATAACTTACAGAATGGTGCTCTTAGTTCTCCTAATCGGGTCTGAACCCATCTAGTGCACTTTATAGGATAGTGCAATCCTCTTCCTACGATCACACGTCGGGAATACAATAGTGATACAATTTTTGTGTACAAGAAGAGTGCTTCTACAACAAGCAGATGATATACAACAATAAAGTTCAAATGCTCTATAGTATGATGGGAGATTAAGCTCAATAGAGTTTAAATCACAACTCTAAAAAATATATAAGTATAAGAGTTAATATGTGAGAGTATTATGAAAATGATCTTTGAATCAAGATATATAATAATCACTAAGTGTATTTTCAAAGATCTCAAGAATCCAAATAATATCTCAAAAATATTTTTCAACTATGAAGTATGAGAGATATTAGTGATTTAGCTTGCCAAAAATATTTTTCAATAAACACAATACATGCCTTTGAATCTTGCAATGAGGATGAAACAATTCACAAGCTCTAGAGAGTCTTCCCAAAAATATTTATGAATTAAATAATGAGGGAAGAACTCAAGCTTACTCTATAAAAATAATTTTTCAAAACTAAATGAGTGAGAGAGAATGTAAGCTTTAGAATGAAATGCATTATGCTCTAAAAAATGATTACTCAACCTTTCTTCAAGTTGCAATCAATGTGCAAACAAAGAAGGTGAGTATAATGCTCTCTTTCTAAGAAGGATTTTATGAACAAGTATGATAAAGAGAGTGAAAAATAAATGCATAAATAACACAAAATATTTTTGAGAGATTTTTCTTGCTAATCCCTCACTAAGTATGCTTAAAAATGGGGTATATATAGAATTTCCAAAAAATCTAACCGTTAGGGACACGATGGGATTTTTCTAATTTGTTAAATTAAAATTTAACCCTGTTTTAATGCTGAAAATTACTGAACCCGAGAGGTTCGATCGAGTGGCGCCGATGTTGGTTGACTAACCTCAACAAAACGTTGCCTTCTCGAGATGTTCGGTTGGCTGGGCAAAATACTAGTCGGTCGGCCCTTGTGAAAATTTAAATTTTCTTGCAAAGCTTGGTCGACTGAAGAAGTGGTCGTTCGACTAAGCCAAAGGCGATTTCCAAACCTTCGTAGGTTCGGTCAGCCGAGGCACTCTTAGGTCATTGAGACCGGTCAGCAGAGCAAGGTCGATCAATTGATCTTATTCAGAAAGAAATAGTCGGTCGACTGAAACTTTACATAAATGGCCACGTGGCAAGAACGGTCGACCGGGACATTTATTATATGAAGAGGTTGGTCGGTCGAGCTTAGTCAAAAGCTTAAGTTTAGTTCTCTTTTTGGCCTTAAGTTCATTTGAAAACCTTTGTAAGTGTTTAACAAATTATGTACAAGGTTTTTCGTGAAAACGTTGGTTCCCTAAGGTCAGTCTATGGTCTTTGTTTGAGCTGTTATTCCCATCATGCATGAATGCATTATTACAGACCAAAAACTTAAATTCAATTACAATACAAAATAAAATGTCTTCATTCTTTGCTCTTAATGTTGTCATGCCACATGCTAGTTGAAATGATCTTTTAGCTTTATATGACTTCCAACGTACCCCGACTCTACTTGCCTTTTAAGAGAGTTATCTATTCAAGTACTAGATGCACATGTGAGATACTTTGGATTTGTCATAATCAAAATAGGATATGACTCATAGAGTCAACAGTACAATTTAAAATCAATGCACTCTTATATGATGGGATTTATGCTCAGTAGAGTATTTGTAGTTTTTCTCTCAAAAGTATATGAAAACCAAGGTGTAGTCCCAAGAGGTGGGGTGAATTAGGTTTTAAAAATTTTCTTTTTAAATCTTTTTACGAATTCTTAACTTCTTGTTGATTCTTCAAACTTTTAGCAAAAACTTATTTCTTTATTTAATCCACAACCACACAATCATTCAAGTAATCAATCAACCAAACAATTTGAAAGAAAACAACCAAACCAAGATTAAAGTATACAATACTTTAGTAATGTAAGAACTTAAGATGGTTGTTTGTTTATATAAGCTCTGTGGATATAAATTTGTACCAAGCCCTATAGATAATGATAATATATGCTTGCTGATATAAAGCCCCTGTTATTAATGGATTTTCTTCTTCAATATAATGTACAATATAAAATCCCGCACCCTTTCCAAGATTTAGATTTCAAATAAACCTTTAGTTAATATGTTTTAGAGTGTTGACCAATCAACATACTCCATTATGGTTTCTGCAAATTATTGATCAACCAACGTATTTCCTTTTAGTTTCTGCAAGCCCATAAACAAATTAATCTTTCAGTTTATTTAATATCCAATCCACGTTGTTTATATTATTAATAAACATGAATCATCCACGCAGTTTTATATGTGCTGAAAATAAAGAGCAAGGGAAAGAGAGAATGAGATGGAGTTTTTATGAGGTTCAGCTTATCCCCAGCTTACGTCATCGCCTTTGGCAAACCACCAAAGGATTCACTAAAACCAGTTCCTTTGTCTGGCAGAACAACACCATTACACAACACTTCTTTGATTAGGCTAGAGCCCGCATCTCCAAACGATATGCCCTTATTTCGTCACTTTTCAATTAGGTTAGAGCCCGCCTCTCTAAGCGATATCCCCATGCTTATCCAATGATCCAAACACCTTGGAATGTCAAAGATCTACAAGAAACACAAGATACAAGCTGCGTACAAGTATACTCTCTCAAAGAGCAGATTAGTACAATTTCAAAACTATGTACTTTTAATGTAATTCAATATAAAGAAATTGAAGCTCGATTGAATTAAATCACCGAATTTATCTTCCTTGGATTGAAATATTTAGACTTTGAAGACACAATTTCGTAGTTAGGATCAACAGCAACTTAGTAGTAAAAGCAAGATGTGAACAAAAGAGATTTAGAGCACTTTAAGAATTCTTGATTGCTGAGAAATTTTCTTTGTTAGTAAAATCCTTGTATTAGGGGCTATTTATAGATGTTTAAAAGTTAATACCTTGTCCCCCAAGTTTTCTTGGAGTATGGACCATGTTCTTGAAAAGAGTAGTGCTCAAGAAACCAAAATTTAAAATATGCTCGTTGGAAATTTTTAAAACACTATTCGAGGGGCAGTTGCCTGCCATGATCTGTCAATAGCCTGCCATAGTTCAATCTTCAAACTTAGAAGGTAGGCAGTCGCTTGCCAAAGCACAGGTAGGTGCCTAGCTTGACCACCCAGTCGCCTGGCAGGTTCCTAGCAGTCACCTAGGACCCTACTGTCTGCCATATTTTAATTCTTAAAATTAGCAGTCACCTGAGTTGGACAATTGCCTGGCTTCCAGAAAATTGAATTTAACTTCGAAAACCTCTTCTCATTTGAGACCTTGGTTTCTTAGTTTCTTGTTCTTAATGAGCTTCAATTCAATTTATATTGAGTATTACATGAAGTACTTACATAGAGATTTCCTTAAGACTTTTAAACACTTCAACTCTTGAAGTCTTCATGTATGTTCTTGCTTTGATTTCATCTTTTCTTCAAGCTTTCAATGTACTTTAGGCTTTTAGCAAGTTCACTTTAATATATATTGTTCTCATAATCTTCAAGCTCTATTAAATCATCATTGAACCCATGCCTTAAGCTTCATATGATCATCCTTCTTTGAAGTACAAATTTTCATGAATTCTTTAACCTTGCATTCATCATTGAGTCCTGAAAAGACATTACTCAACCAAATATGTTAAGTTTCACTTGTTTGTTAGCAACAAAACATGATGTTAAGCCTTGTAAGGCCAACAGTATATTTATGAAATAATTTGAGAGAAGATGATGATCCTGATCTTTGATTCAAATAAGAAATATTCACTAAGTACTTTTCAAATATCTAAAACCCAAATAATATCTCCAGAAGTGTTTTTCAAAAATGAAGTGTAGGAGATGTTAGAGATTAGCTTACAATAATATTTTTGCAATAAACACAATATAAGCTTTTGAATCTTGTAATGGATATGCACAAAGATTCACATGCTATGAGGAGTTTTCCCAACAAAATATTTATCAACAAAATAATACGGGAAAAACTCAAAGCTTACTCTTAAAAATGAATCTTAAAAACTAATGAATGAGTGAGAGTAAATGCTTTTAAATGAACTGAACAATGCCCACAAGAATGAATATTCAACAATCTTCAAGTTGCAATATATTTGTAAATAAAGAAGATTAGTTAATGCTCTCTATCTAAGAAGATTTTGCAAAAGAATATGAGAAAGAGAATGAAGTTTGCTTGTATATGTGAGAGTAGAAGAAATAAGGCACAAAATATTTTAAGAGAATTTTTCAAGCTAATCAAAAGTGCTAATTAAGTTTTTGAGTGGGCTTTATATAGAGTTTTTAAAAAGTTTGACCGTTAGGGACACGCTGGATATTTTTAGGATTGTTTAATTAAAAAATTAATGACGTTTAATGCTAAAAAAATTGCCCAACTCGAGAGGTTCGGTCGACTGTCCTTAGGAAGATTTCAAATTTCCTGAGAGGTCCGATTGACCGAGGAAGCCACTCGTCGACTGGTTCAAGGCGATTTCCAAATCACCGAGAAATGGTCTACTGGCTTGATGATATGATCAGTCGGGCTTTGAAGGCCGATCAATTAAGCATTTTAAGTATAATTTGGCTAGTCAGCTGGGGCTCTATGAATCGGGCCAAAAGAGAAGGTCGGTCGACTATGGCTTATGAAGCATTAAATGGCTGGTCGACAAGGCTTAGTTAAATCTTTGATTTCTGGCCTAAAGGTATGGTTGATTGACTGGGGCCTATAGAACATGTAAGGGTTGGTCAACTGGGCTTTGTTAAAAACAATGTTTATATCCTGTTTTGACCTTAAAACTTTTCAACCCTATGTGTATGAGTTTGGAATTTTGAGTAGAAGATTTTTCCATGAAAATTGTGATTCCCTAAGGTTACAACAATAGCTACCGGGCCAGTATCAAGATGACATTGTACGAAGCATTATATGGTCAGAGGTGCCGATCTCTACTGTATTGGGATGAGATTGGTGAACAAAAAATTTTGGAGCTAGAGATTATTCAGCGGACCTCTGAGAAAATTAGACTCATTCGAAAAAGAATAAAAATAGCTTTGAGTCGACAGAAGAGTTATGCTGATAATCGCCAACGTGAACTAGAGTTTGATGTAGGGGATTTGATATTTTTGAAAATTTCCCCAATGAAGGGAATTATAAGATTTGGGAAGAAGGCTAAGCTAAGCCCTAGGTATATTGGGCCATTCGAGATACTAGAGAGAATTGGTTCAGTTGCTTATAGGATAGTGTTACCCCTGGCACTGTCTAGGATCCGTGACGTGTTTCATGTGTCTATGTCAAAAAAGTATGTCCCAGATCCTTCGCACATGATAAGCTACGAGCCTTTGGAAGTCGGAGACACATTATCATCTGATGAAGTTCAAATTTAGATTCAGACCGGAAAGAGCAAGAACTACGTACCAAGAAAATTCCATTGGTGAAAGTAGTCTGGGGTAATCATGTAGTCGAGGAAGTTTCATGAGGATTAGAGTAGGAAATACATCAGAGGTACCCATCTTATTCAACTAGGCCCAAGCGAGGCAGGTAAGTGGGACTGTTCAGGTAAGTATTTGGTCTTTTAATTATGGACTTGTTTAGAGTAGGTTTGTTTAGTTTAATCTATATGTTTATGGTTTAAGGTTATGAATGGTTTTGGGGAGAGTTTTTTTGCTACTTGTAATCGCCTAGAGACCTTTTATGTAACCACGGTATTCCTTTGCCATAAGTGAGGGTAATTAATAAATTTAGGACGGGTCTGATAAGTGGGTGGTTGTTGGCTCTTTCTAAAGTTGGGTAAACATTTCAGTGATTTCCAGATATTAGTATAGATTTTAGTTAGCAAATTTCAAGGATGAAATTTTTATAAGATGGGAGGATGTAGGAACCTGAACCAAGAAAAGAAAAAGAAAAGAAAAGAGAAAGGAAAAGAAAAGAAAGTAAACAATTTGGTACAAAGACCAAACCGTCAACGGTTTCACTAGCCTCAGGAAAACCATCGATGGTCACAAATGAGCAAATGATTTGGTACAAGACCAAACCATTGACGGTTTTGACAATCTCAAGAAAATCATTGACGGTTTGAAACAACTGAGAGCCTATATGATAGATTACAAGAAAATTTGGTTTAGTAAGTGACCAAACCTTCGACGGTTTCAGGAAATCGTCGACGGTTTCGTGCAGGCCAGCATGCTTATAAATAGGAATTAGCTCATTTTTTTAGAAATCTCTCTCTCTCTCTCTCTCTCTCTCTCTCTCTCTCTCTCTCTCTCTCCCCCTCTCTTCATTTTCTCGTGTTTCCCCTCTCTAAAGCCCTCCCAAACTCTCTCTCTTACTCTCTCCCTACTCTCAGCTTGCCGACTCCTCTCTTCTCGGAAAGTTTAAGGAAAAGCTAGGGTTTTCCTCAAAATATTGTTGGTAGATTTTCAGGAACAGGTAAGGGGAATAGATTATGTCAGTTATTTTGAAATGTGAACCGATTAGACTGGAGTACTTGGATACAAAAAGATTATATATGATTTTCTGAATAAATTAGACATATGAGAATGATGATTTTTTTTATTATTATATACGTATTTGGGGAAAATTGAAGTGAGTAGGGTAATCATCTCCCTTTTCCTGTAAAACATATATTATGAGTTAAATAAAATTATGGAGATGATCATACCCTTGTTGTCAGCAAAATATATTTTCCTCGAGTAGTTTATTATTTTATGAATTATCGCTCAAATTGTGTGGCATGAGAAATGATTATGTTACTGCATAAATAAACTTGTTAGAATATTTTTATGTTGATATACAATAAAAGTATGGTTTTATACTAATTTCTGGAAATGATGAGAATATGTGGATATTGTGAAATGACTATTGAAAATTCTATGTTGAGAAAAATGAGATCATACTGAGACAATGGGGAGGGATGCTCAATATAGAAATTCTATTGTGAAATTTGTACTGAGACGATGGGGAGGGACGCTCAATATAAAAATTCTGTTGTGAAGTATGTACTGAGATAGTTGGGAAAGATGCTCAGTATGGAAATTCTGTTGTAAAGTCTGTACTGAGATGATGAGGAGGGATGCTAAGTATGGAAATTTTGTCGCGAAGTTTGTACTGAGACGATGGGGAGGGATGCTCAGTATGAAAATTCTGTTGTGAAGTATGTACTGAGAACGATAAGGAGGGATGCTCAGTATGTATTAAGAATGATGGGGAGGGATTGCTGTGAAGTTTGTGTTGAGAATTGAGATCATGTTATCTGTTGTATTATGAAAAATACGTATATGTAGATTTATGTAAACATGGCTATTTATTGAACCAAAGTATATTTTGAGAAGAAAATATGTATTTTAATATATATATATATATATGTGAGTACAGTTTTAAATGCTATTTCATTTAAAGTTAATTAATGGATGTATTTTGTTTACACTAAAACTCATGTTAGTCACACACTGATAATAATTTATTCCGTCTTACTAAGAAGTATCTCACCCCAATAATTTTATCACATTTCAGGACCTACAAGGAATTGACCCTAGTGAGCGTCAGGGCTGGGTTTAGATTTTATGGTTTATTGTAAGTGCTTGTGAGACACTACGTTTGTTATGTTTTTGTTTCTTTGGCATGTAATATTACTACTTGGAGCTACTTATGTGACTGTGGTGGTGGTGGTTATAATTGTAATGACCTGCCTATTTCACCATATATATTTTTTTTCACATAAAAACATAACATCATTCTTAATTACCATGTTTCCTTATTATACTGATATAAACATGGACCACTCAAACCTGTGGGTACTGGGGACATACTTGCCAAACAACTTTGGCACCTAAGCAGTAGGAAATGTAATTTACATACAACCATCCAATAAATCAAAATACCAGAGTTCTAATAATCCACTAATTATCTATATACAATCATCCACCAAAAGGCAGAAAGTATCCTAGGGCCAATTCCCAAAATAAATCTGACCCGAACACAATAACTCACCCTTCTAACATGGTAGCACAGTCCAACTCTACTGTCACGGAGCTCTATCTACTCCTTTACCTAGATTTCCTAAAATGTTTCAAATGTTGGGGTGAGACACCTCTCAGTAAGGGAAATAAACTAGTATCAGTGTGTGGAAATATGAGTATTTTCGTGTTGTACATATAAATAATACATAAAACATACCTGAAAAAGTCTGATTGTACTAAACTGAGTAAAACATGATTTGTCAATTCATAAAATAATGTACTCCATACTGTACATGGAAAACATCTTATATAATTGTAATATACTGAAATAACACTCAGGATGGATAGTTAGCTGATGTCATGTCTTACCCCCACATGACTGGGTTGTGCGGCCTGAAGGCGGGACCTAGCAATAGCTGGCTGACCATGCTAGATCAAACATAGGTCTATAAGTACGATGGGCCTGCCCCACCTAATCCCAAACTGCCAGAGGAACATCACCACTCTACACTAAAGCCACATCGACTGCCATCTTCCACACTACTGGTCGTGTGGTAGAACTATCATAATACTGAACATATAGTTACGGTACCGTGCTCCTGAAAACTGAACTAAACCATACCATCTGGGTTCTGATATCATATTATACGATTCGTATAATAAACATAACTGTTTCATATTTCATAATAATATCTCACATGATAATATTTCACAAATTTTGTTATAACATGCATGAATATGGCATCTGCGCCAACATGAATCACGACATCTACGCCGGTATAACATAGTATGTAATCTCGGCATTTGTGCCAGCAAATCGTAATATATTGAACATGAAGTTCTTGCATTGTTTACATAATATTCATGAAATCATAGTTTTTGCACTATTTTATAATTTTCTTGAAAATTGGAAATACATGTTTATTTTGAAATAACATAATATTCCATAAGCATAATTTTCATGGTAAATAATACTCATGCCACACAAAATGGATAACATTATGGTGTAAAATTTATTCTAAAATCATATTTCCTAATAAAACATATTTAAATCATATCCCTGTTCACAGCATTATTTCCCAAACATAATCTTATAATATACATATTTTCCTGAAATCAAATGCTATAAAATAATGAATAATTTAATGAAAATACTGAATTAGTTTACCCCCTTACCCGACTTACTAAGATGCCCACGCAGTTCAATCCTGAGCTCGTGGCATTTCCAGCACAAAACTTACAATTTCCATTTCCCCATAACATTCAACAGAATTTCAACATAATTCCATAAAACATTTCATAGGCTCCCAATAACCTAAATAAATTGTTAAACTCCAAAGTAATCAAATTACCTTGGTTTTCCTGAACTATGCCGTAGGGTCCCGAAATTACACCTGTGGCGCTTACCCAAGCCCTGAATTCAATGATCTTAATTCAACCTTAGAATGCCCAATATTTAACATTTTCAAATCTACAATAATTAAATAATAATTAGCCCCTTAATAACCTCCTTAGCCAAATTTTGGGGTTCTGCCTACAACGACCCCACGAGAAATCCATTTCGCCGGACTTGTAGAGAATCATCCCTAGATTCTCATGGTGGTGTTTGATCGTCAATTGAGCTTAAGATTTACGAGAAATTGAGATAAAAGTGAGAATTGAGCTTACCCCAAAAGATATGTCTATGCTGCTCCTATGATAAATCTCCTCTAGTAGAAATGTCGGTGGCGGAAAATGCAATCCAGCGGTATTTTCTAATTTTCGATCGAGCGAAAATAAATCGAAAAATTGAAGTGGGAGAGAGATGAAGAGTGAGAGGATGGCAAAGAGACGGTCTAAGTCTCTGTTCAATTCAAATGTAATTTGAATCTTCTTCCTAAAGATTCTTATACACGTATGTTATTTTATTATATTAATACTATATATATACACACACACATACTTATTACTTTATCTTTATATATATATACCCATCATATTATTTATTTAATTAATTCAATTTAATAATATTTAATTAGTTAATTAATTAATACTATTTTTTTAATTTTAATTATTTATTTATTTATTTATTTATTTATTATTATTATTATTATTATTATTATTATTATTATTATTATTTTACTCTTCCATGCATATAAATGTTCTAGGGCGTTACATTCTCCCCTCATAAAAATTTCGTCCTCAAAATTTGTTGAATGTAACCCCAAGTAAAATTCATCATTAACCCAATAAGTTTTGAGTTAATCTTTTAAGCAAATCCATTAACTGATAACTAAAATAAATTGATGAATTATACTTCATGTTCTAATACACCTTACTTCCACTAACACTGAACAACTTCAATTTTCAACTCTAGTCTTCCAAAGATCTAACACTGAAATAACCTCAAGGCCCCATTATGTTTCTCAGTGAATAGCACAAGTGCAACCTATGATGATGTACTAGGTTGAACAAATTCCTTGTCGAGGAAATCTTCTAATTGTACCTTAAGTTGCCTTAGTTCAATTAGTGTCATTCTATATGAAGCAGTTGACATAGGCTCTATTCCTAGAACCAAATCAATATTAAACTCAATCTCCTCTTTGAGGTAACCCCGATAAATCATCTGGGAAGAATATCTAAAAATTCATCACCTATTGGTAAAGAAGTTTGGAATTCGTTAACTCGTATATTTCTTTCATTGCTACTACAACCCCAGACATGTGCCCAAATTCACAAGCTCTCAAGATGTCAAATATGAGAGCTTGTTAGTTGGAAGGAAACCATCACTCCATTTGAATCTCCAAGTACTACTTCCTTTTTGGAAACAATCAATTAGGTGTATGATCAATAGATAACCACCAATGGTTAGCCTCATTTCAAATAGAGAACTTGCAATGATGGCTCATACTCATCAAGGATCATACCTGCTGGGACATCTCAAACCAGGATGTGTAATCATTTACCCATTAGATCAATTGTATAAAAGGCACTTCAAAACTCTCACCATAACTTTGTAATTTGTTTGAGTAAAAATTATATAAGCTTCTAAACATTCTCTGAAATTCTAATTACCCAATTCCTTTTTAATGTCAAACTAATACACAAGATTACACTTTTAAATCAGGGTAAAGTATCATTTTCCCACCAAATTGGTTTCTAAATTTTTCATACTTCCAACAGTTCTAAGATTCAACTTCTAGCCTATGTTGGAAAACGTTGAATATCAAAGTATAGTTGGAAAATTTCCACAATGAAAAGCAAGGATTGCAATTATGGCAAGCCTAAGTCCTAGTATACTGACTTCAAGTCAACCATTACCTTACTCTAGTGATTGGATAAATATGGAATAAACACGTACGTTGGTTTTTGGTATAGAATACAATACTAATGAAGTTGTTTAGTCAGCTATGATCAGTAATCGGAAATTGCCTGGCAACATAAATCTTGTGTGAAATGGACTAGGAAGGAAAGGGTGACATTTATTTGTACTAGAGAGTTGCTAATGGTAGAAGAATCTGATTCTGAAGATGGCTTCAAAATCCATAATCAACTGCAGATAACCACATAAGAGTTCACACGAATCTATATGCAAGTTAAATCCTAACCAAGCCGATGCCTAAGCGGTTAAATTGGTGTTCCATTTCCAAGTAGGATCCGCATAGGATAGAGCGAAAAGATAAAGCTCTAGGTCCTAGTGTGTATGGTTTTCCTTCAAGATAGCATATTGTTAAAGGTTCGAGTGTCATTATGATTTTCCTTCTAAGTAAGTTGGTAAAAATGATTCTGTTAGGTGTTATTTGGTTCACAGGATCCTTTGGAAGACTTGGCAACGTGATGCCCATGACATCTTGTTCCCATGGTTGGTTTCAGGTTATGGTGATGACCCCACTTCTCAAGGAATTAAGAATTTCCACTGAACATAGGAGTCCAATTGTTGTCCACTTAGTATCTTACATTCTTATGAGCATCTTAATTTTAGGATTACACTGTCCTTACTATTTTGGCCAACTTATGGAAATATGAAAATATGTAGCCGATACACACTCTCATCGACCCATCTTTCTTTTCTCCAAACAATACCAATGCTCCCCCAGGGTGATACGCTGGCTGAATAAACTCCTTATTCAACAGTTCCTATAACTGTTCCTTCAACATTTTTTTAGTTCTGTCGGTGCCATTCTATACGGCGCTTTAAAGATTGGCGCTGTCTCCAAAAACAGATCAATAATAAACTCTACCTCACGATCAAGAGGTAGTCCCGACAAACTCTCGAGGAATATATCAGGAAAACCCCTCACTACCGGAATGTCCTCAATTTCCCCTTCTGATACTTCCTTCACCAAATATCCATTGCAACCCTCTAACAACAATCTCCTCACCTGAATGGCGAGTAACCATCGTGGTGGGGTGCGCACCCATGACCCCCACAAATCTATACCCCTGTCCTCTTGGAGGTCCGAACACCACCTCTTTCTGATAATAGTCTATACTGGCATAGTTAGCTATCAGCCAGTCCATACCCAATATTATATCGAATCCTTGCATGTCTAACACTTCAAGATCGACTGGTAATATTCTTTCCTAAATGTCCATTGGATAGTTTTTAAGTACCCTTCCACATCTTACTACTAATCCATTTGGAGTGGCTACTAACAAATCAGTATCTAGTAACAGTGTCTCAACTTCAATCGTCTTCACATATCCCAATGACACGAACAAATAGGTGGCACCTAAGTCAAATAAAACAACAGATTTATATGATAAAGCAATAATGATCCTTATCACGACGTCACCTATAGCCTCAGTATCACCCGACATCAATGCATAGATTCTCGCTGGAGCTGTGTTCCTCTATTGGCCGCCATCCCTGAGTGTTTGGATATTCCCTACAAAGGGTCTGGAAGCAATAGCAGTATTATACTACATATGACAGTCCCATGCTACATGACCTGGTCCACCACATCAGTAGCAGAAATTCCTCCTTGCTCATCATTCTCCCTGTGTCTCTTTCCACATGTAAGACAAACTGGAAATGCCTGCTCGCCCTGAATCTCCTATCTCTTAGTCTCTTGCCTGTAGGCTCTGCCATATCTGTCTCCTTTCCAAGGGTTTCGGTTGGACCCTACCTAGAATCTCGGAGGCATAGGCCTCTTCCTCTGACTTGGAGTCTCCATATCTCTTTGACTGCTCTCCTTTGTCGCTATGGCCCTATCCACTAATTCAGAGAAATCCTGCACCTTTAAGACTGCTACCTGTCTATGGATGTCACGCCTCAAACCCCTCTCAAACATCCTTGTCTTCTTAACCTCATCTAGAATGATATAAGGAGCAAAGTGTGACATGATAAACGTTGCTACATACTGTAGCACTGTTAGTTGCCTCTGTCTCAAATTCAGAAACTCTACTATCTTAGCTTCTCTAACAGTGGGAGGAAAATAACGATCAAAGAATATCTCCTTAAATTAGTTCCATGACATGACCACTAGTACAGATCTCTGTTCCTTAAGCAACTTCACAATTGTCCATCATCTCTCAATTGCACCTGCCATCTTATACATGACATAAAGGATGCTCAGTTCATCAGTGCAATAAAGCACTGTTAGTATTTTCTTGATCTCCTGCATCTAGTTTTCAACCACTATAGGATCAGCTCCACCTGAAAATGTCGAAGGATTCATTTTAGCAAACTTTGCTATAGTGCAGCCCTGGTCTGTTGCTAGTCTTCCCTGCTCCCTAGAGCTCCGTGCAATCTCAGTCATAACCTGCTAAGCCACACTATGCATAACCGTGCTTGAATCACCGCCACCCACACCAGAGGGGCCAGCACCATCATTACCACTGGCGTGGGCACTACAACCCCCAGGGTCCATACTTTAAAAGGAACCAAAAACTCGTAGGACTCTATTGTTAGCCTAACAAGGCTTTCACCTCTTATTTTGATGATGACAAATGAATAAAAGGTTAATGACATTATGTGTTCAAGTAATGATGTTTTCAAGAATCTGAAAAAGCCAAATTCAACAAAGCTTCGAAATATCACGAACAAGCTTAAAGGTGTATTTTGTGTCATGAAGTGATCAAACCAGGAAGCACAAAGTCATCTAAAGATGAAATGAACCTAAAGCTTCGTGATGATCATGAAGTTTCAAAAACAAGAAATGTTCATATTGTTAGGAAATCTTCATATAAGTACTTCAAGGTTAAAAATGTCATTGTGAATGAAATGAAGATCATTAGGGGATAAAGATGGACTTAGAGACTTTATTTTAATACCCCAGAAAATGTTTTTCAAAAGTAAGAAAGCAAAGAAACCAAATATCTTTGAAAAAGAAAGAAGAAAAGTGATTTTGTACTGTCCAAACGACTGAGGTTAAATCCTTAGGAAACCGAAGATTTTTTCTGAAGAAAATCAAATAGGAAGTGTATCTTCAGGCACCCGGCCTTGTGTCTTTAGGCTCCTGAACCCACTTCAAGCTACTAAGGTTGCACCTCAGGCAATCGAAGTACGACAACAGGCAGATTTTTCAAACTTCTCTTTTTCAAATTTTATTGACTTGCGCCCTAATATTTTTGGAAACTTTGGGGGCACTCCAAGTAAACTTGGGGAGCACGAATGAAAGTGTTTTTGAAGCCTATATATACATGGTTTATGAGAATCAAAATACACCAAGCATTGAAAAAATTCTTCCAATATCCCTTTCACTCAAAGCTTCATGCTAGTTGTTTTAAAAGTTCTGAAATTACTGCAAAATTTCTGAGAAATCTCTGAGCATTTACAACTTCTATGAAGTATCTGATTTAAGTTCCTGATCCTCGTCAAAGAGAAGTAAACCGGTGATACTTATATTGAGCTCCTCACTTCATTCTTTTGATATTTTAAATTTGACGTATATTAGTTTCTAAAAGTGTACTAATCAGCTCTTTGTGTGAGCATTATTTGTACGCATCTATTTGAATTATTTCTTGTAGATTGACTGTAACATCCTCAAAATTCTCATCATTTCATTTTTTTTTAATAATTACAAATTACTCCAATATCTGAAAATAATAGACACCTCTATGTAGCGGAAAACATAAATCACATAACCACATATGCATGTATATGTACAATACCAGGATTCAGTATTCTCAATCATATCTACATAATACATCACTCTCTCCAGTGTCAACTACCCCAAAAATACAAAACCCTATACAAAAACTTACCCTATAATCAGAGTGATAAAGTAAATTCCCTATCCGCGAGCCTGATCTGCTCGCCTTGCTGGCTCACCTGAAAAATGATAAAGTAATGGGGTGAGTCAACGGTCAGTAAGTGGAAATATGCTATTACTAGTGTGTGGTGACCGAGTCGTAAAACTATAATAACCATATTTAAAACCGTAAAATCTGGAAAATCAGTAAAACACATTGATAGTAATTTTAAACATTCGTATCATCTGAACTTTCTATCTTTCATACTGCTAATATCATATTATATTTAAAAAATTCTGTAAAACTGTATATATATACATAACTGTGTTCTTTCCCTGAGACTCTGTATGTCATGATTTAACCACTCATGAAAGGGTTGTGAGGCCCGTAGGCGGGACTTAACCTGGTCGACTGTCCAGGTAAGTCACAATACTCTACACTACTCCAGCCCAACCAAACTGCATACACTCCTAAGCTCAGGACTGGCTACTGCCTCATCAAATTGGCCCCCTTAACCCAACGAACTGGGGAGTTGCATACTCTTCGAGCACGGTTGACGGTACCCACACACTATTTGAGATATGTGGTTGCACTATATTTGTATTAGCAACAGTACCGTGCTCTGTATTCTATATCTGTACAGTATCTATCTGTAATCTTTCCATAGGAATCTAATACTATATATATACATACTATACTCTTTATACTGTTTTCATTATATTTCCAAAATAACCATAACACTATATTGTTGTACTGTAAATACTGTAATATTTGTAGTATCTTGATGTTATAACTGTGTAATCTGTCTATACTTTCTTTCTATATAATTTGAGTGTTTTGGCATTTAGGAAAACATAACTTTTTATATACACTATATATATGTTCTGAATAAATATTTGTATACTGATATAAATATATATATATATATATATATATATATATATAACTATCTATTTAATCATCTGAAATAATCTGTATATGTATACGAATTCTTTCTGTATAAAATATGCAATTATCTAACTATATTTGTATAACTTGAAATACTGAAAAACTACATAAAACTCCATATCAATATCAGATACTCAGGCCACACATGCTTTAAAAATTCAAATCCTATATAATGTCTGGTATACATGCATACATATATAAAATTTCTGATAACGTAAGTAAATCTCCTAGCATAGCATATTTCCCTTACTTTATCTCTGAAAAGTCTCTACTGTACTCTAACCCTTTACTCGCAGGGTTCTCCACTCAGCACCTTGAAAATCAAATCCCCCAGAACAAAACATCAGTATTTCTTCATGTATTGTATTTCCCATAACTGAGGGAAAGAAAAATACTAAATAAAATGCCTTACCCTAAGATTGGGATGAAATCCAAACCAACTCCACCAACGATCAGCTCTAGCATACTTGCAGATAACTTCTTCAGGAGCGTCGTGGTGGCTTCTAATCATCAATCCGGCGTAAAATGGACCCAGAATTGAAAAGAGAAGGAGAGAGGGACGTAGAGAGAAAGGAGAGGGTTTCTTCGTGAGTTTTGCATGAAAAATCTGGGTTTTCACTATTTATAAAGCTAGATTCGTCGACGAGTCTTGAATAATTTCGTCAAGGAACTTCCTCCCTCGTTGACAAATTTCAAACTGTCCTAAAAACACCTCTCGGTATCTTCTCGTCGATGAGGCGTGGCTTCGTCGACGAGACCTACTTATAAGCTCATCAACAAACTCCCTGTGTTCTTTAATGAGACCTTGTGTAAAACTTCTCGGGCTATTACATCCAAAGTGCAACGTTGTCAACGAAGCCTACTGCCTCCTTCTGTTTTTGTTTCCATTTCCCTCTCTCTTTATTATTTATGTACCATTGTTTTTCAGGTCGTTACATTGACAATTCCAAGGGTTGTTTGGAACGTTGGCTAAGCAAGGGGATATTTCTTAGAGAGGTGGGCTCTAGCCTATGTAAGGAGTGACCGAACGAGGGGATATCGTTTGGAGAAGGCAGCCTCTAGCCTTAACCAAGGAGCGTTGTAAAGGTATTGTTCTGCCCATTAGAGGAACAGGTTTAGTAATCCTTTGGTGGTTTGCCAAGGGCGAGGACGTAGGCTGGGTATAAGCCGAACCTCGTAAAAATCCCCTTCTCACTCTCTCTTTCCCTTACTCTTTACTTTCAGTACATGTACAAATTGCATGGATGGTTTAATTGATAAACATACAAACTATGTAATTTGGAAGTTAAATAAACTTAATGTTCAATTTTGATTTGGGATTGCGGAAACCGAAAGGGAGTACGTTGGTTAAACCTTACTTTGCGGAAACCATACGGGAGTACGTTGCTTGGTTAAACACCTAAAGATAAATTTACCAAGAGTTTATTTGAATTCTAAATATTTGGAAAGAGTGATTGGATTTTATATTGAACATCATATTGAAGAAGCAATTTCTTATATACCAAACTTTGTTCAAACTCACATTCACCACAGGGCTGAACAGAATACAAAAGTTGAAAGTTACATATACTATAAATATATTGTGATTGAATGATATAAAGCTTGAGATTGAGTGAGTTGTGTTTATATTTCAGAAAGTACTGAATCTTGAATCTTCCATCAATCTAATAGTGCTCAGTGAACTTATATTTGGGAAACAAATTGTGGTTGAAGATTGAATGTTTTATTAGTTGTCTTGTTAAGAAACCAAGTTCTTGATTGATTGACAAAATAGATAAACAAGTATAAGAATTGGTTAAATATTAAAAGTAGTTAAGGACTTTAAAAAGAAATTTCGAAAATCCAATTCATCTCCCCTCTTGGGAAGCTATTCCTAATTTCATCTATCATTATCACCCCACTAATATACTCATCAAACTAAAATCCATAATATATTCTTCTATAACCATTCATCATAACATCCTCAAACCCAATTTAAGATTCAATCCTACCACTCAGAAAACAAGAACCGGCGATAGTATCCATGGTTTTCATGAAATCATCACCCCAGGAAAAACACAGAAACAACCACGGAACTCCTACCTCTAGGCCGCAAGATAGAATGCTAAATTCCCAATCTCATCCTCTAACAATAACTGATTCATATCTCACACTACCCATCTCTTATTCTCCTCAAAATCCATTCTTATACTCTGGTATTGTATTCCGCTATTTACTAGAGTCTGCAGAACCTAGCAACCTGGGCTCTGATACCAAATTGTAACAACCTGCCTATTTTACCATATATATATATATATATATATATATATATATATTTGGCATAAAAACATAATATCATTCTTAATTACCCTGTTTCCCTATTATACTGATATAAACACGGACCATCCAGACTCGTGGGTACCGGGACATACCTACCAAACAACTTTGACACCTAAGCAGCAGGAAACGTAATTTACATGCAACCATCCAATAAATCACAATATCAGAGTTCTATTAAATCCGCTAATTATATATATACAATCATCCACCAAAAGTCCTAGGGCCAATTCCCAAAATAAATCTGATCCTAACACAACAACTCACCCTTTGGACAGGGTAGCACAGTCCAACTCTACTGTCGCGGAGCTCTATCTACTGCTCTACCCAGTTTTCTTGAAATGTTGTAAATGCTGGGGTGAGACACCTCTCAGTAAGGTAAATAAACTAGTATCTGTGGGTGGCAACATGAGTATTTTCGTGTTGTACATATAAATAATACATAAAACATACCTAGAAAATTCTGAATGTACTAAACTGAGTAAAATATGATTTGTCAATTCATAATATAATATACTGCATTCTATACATGGAAAACATCTTATATAATTGTACTATACTGAAATAACACCCAAGATGGATAGCTAATTGATGTCATGTCTTACCCCCACATGACTGGATTGTGTGGTCCAAAGGCGGGACTTAACAATGACTGGCTGACCATGCTGCATTAAATATAAGTCTGTGAGTACGATAGGCCTGCCCCACCTGGTCCTGGACTGCCAAGGGAACATCACCACTCTACACTGAAGTCACATCGACTGCCATCTCCCACACTACTGGTTGTATGGTAGCACTATCATAATTATGAACATATAGCTACGGTACCGTGCTCCTGAAAACTGAACTAAACCATACCATCTGGGTTTTGATATCATATTATACGATTCGTATACTGAACATAACTATTTCTTATTTCATATCTGACATGATAATATTTCATGAATTCTATCATAACATACATGATTATGGCATTTGCACCAACATGAATCATGGCATCTACACCGGTATAACATAGCCTGTAATCTCGGCATCTGCGCCAGCAAATCGTAATATATTGAACTTTTGTTTTACTAGACATAGGAACGTGACGAAAGAGGTATAAGTGTCCCTATACTTAAGCCGAATGGAAGGTTACTAAGATTTTATAAACTTTAGAAGAGATTTGTGTATTGACCAATTTTAAAGCAGGTGAGTATCTTTTGCTCTATGATAATATGCAACACTAACAATTAAGTGACTATCCATATTACTTATAAAGCACAAATACAAATGCAAAAATTATGAAAAGTATATGCTCAAACTTTAATAGTTTAGATAAAGTTCCTATATAAAACATAAAAACAAAAAGACTTAAAAAACAAAATGAGATATGAATAATAGAAGCACTGTTGTAAATAAAATAAAGAGGAATACAAAAAAGTTTGGAACTATAGAAATTCAATAGTCTAGCTCTTCAAGAACTAGATATTGCTATTCATCTTATTATCTCATTTTGTTGTAAAGCATGTCCTTATATAGGCAAATACATTGGCATCTCAAAGGTTAACCACATAATGAACCATTATGTGGCATACCAAAGGTTGTAACCTATTATCTAGATATTCAGTGATTACAAGATCGGTTCTGCCTGAGAAAGTCGGAGGATTCGTCTTAATGAATTTATCGATCAAGCTATTGTGGCCTACCTACAGACCACCCTGTTCTCTAGCACTCTTGACGATTTCAGCCATGACTTGCTATGCCACGCTACGCAATACGACATTTGAATCACTACCTGCAGTGCCTGAGGGCCCAGCACCCTCATTTTCACTGGCATGGGCACTACTGCTACCAGGGTCCATCCTGAAAAACAAATAACTTAACTTAGAACCCTTTTACTATACATATCATCCAACTAATATAATATATGTCTAATTACTTCATCCCTCCTAATCTTAATTCAAGGTTCAATCCTACAACCTAGATACCCAACCCGACGATAGTTTAACATAGCTTTCCTAAAGTCGTCACCCCAGGAAAATCACACAAACTACCACGGTAGTCCTACATCTAAACTAGAAAACCAGATCTCAAACTCCTTTATCCTATACTCTGGTACTATTACTACTGCATTCTAGAGTCTACAAAACCTAGTATCCTAGGCTCTGATACCAAATTGTAATAACCTGCTTATCATATCATATAATAAAACATATTTAATAATAAAGCCAACCCGAACCCGTGGGTAACGAGGACACATCTGACATTCACAATGGAAACCTAAGCAATAGTAAATATAAATTACATTCTCAAAACCATAAAATACATAACACCAGAGTCAACTATATCTCAAAATATTGTGTTTATATACAATCTCCAAAAATACAAAAATATTTACATATCTAGGAACCCACAACACAAATCTCCTGTTCCTAGATCCAAACTTACCCTCCTAGTGGGGTAGTATCACACTATCTCAATAGCGGCCTCGATCCACCAGTCTTTCTGGGTTTCTTGAAAATGTTTTAATGTTGGGGGTGAGATACCTCTCAGTAAGGGAAAATAAACTAAATACAGTTGTGTGGCAACATGAATATTTAGGGCTATAATACATATACAGTACATTTCATATGCTAGAAAACATTCATCATAACATACTGAATATTCATATACTTTCATAATTTCTAATAAGCCATACTAATCATGAAATGTCTGATATAACTGATAATACTGAAATTTACTCAGGATGTATAGCTAGCTGATGTCATGTATTACCCCCCATAACGAGTTATGCAGCCTGAAGGCGGGACCCGAAAATGGCTGGCCCACCACTGCCGAGTCAAAAATGTCTGTAAGTACGATGGGCTCGCCACACCTTGGTTCGGACTGCCAGGTGGACGTCTACAACTCTACACTGAAAGCCACATCGACTATCCATCTCCCACCCCCTTTACTAACAGGGGCGGTTAGCACAAATCTGAACATAATAATCTGATCTGTATAGCTACGGTACTATGCTCGGTTTTGATAACATATAATACATGATAATATATTGTTTAACGTAAAAAGATTGATAGCAATTTCTGTAGCAACATAAATACATACAACCTTGCGCCGATTTCTTTCATATTTGCGGTCTCGTGCCAAAATCATACATACATATGACTTTGCACCAAAATCATAAATATTATACGGCCTTACGCTGACTATCAATCACGACCTTGCGCCAATTATTTTATACATATCATTCTAAATAAATAATTCATTTATCATGTATTTTAAAATCATAATGTATTCCATTATTTCATAATATTTGAAAAACATGCTTTATTCATAAAATTGTCATATCATAATACTTTCCACATAAAATTATATTCATGTCACACAATGCTGTATAAAACTATACATTCTATTCTAAAATCTTATTTTCTAGCATTTCATACTTATATATACATTCCAACAAAATAGCAGTATTTTCCCAAATATGCATTTTCTCAATAATATAAAAAAATAATACATGCTTTCCTAAACATAATTCTTCTAATTAATAATAATTTTCATGGAAAGATAACTGCTTTAATATATTCCTTTAGCTGATTTCTGAAAGAAACCCCTTAAAATTCATTGGTCCTGCTCTCGCAGGGTTCCCCATTCAACACCCTAAAAACGATAACTCTCAGAACCAAACTTCAGTATTTTTCCGTGAATAACATTTCCTATAACTAGGGAAAGACCAAATTATGAATAAATAGTCTTACCTTAAATCAGGGATGAATTTCAAACTAGCCCCACTGACGATCCACTCCAGCAGATATGCAGAAAACTTCCCTAAGAGTATCGTGGTGGCTTCAAATCGTCGAATCGGTGAAAATCCAGCCCAGAAACTTAGAGAGAATGGATAAAAACCGAAGAGGAGAAAGAAGAGAGATTCTGCGCAAGAAATTTCGGCCAAAAATGAAGTTTTTGCCTATTTATACACTAGCCTTCGTCGACGAGCCGCATCACCTCGCCGACAAGGTCAAGAAGGACATTTGTTGACAAACATTTGCTTCTCATCGACGAAATTCAAAGATGGGCAAAACATCCTTTTGGTATCTTCTCGTCAACGAAGCACACCCTCGTTGAGGAGCCCAATATGTAACATCGTCGACGAATGCCTGTTGTGCCCCTTTTTTAAATTTCCTCTTCCTCCCTCCCTCTTTCTTATTTAAATACCATTATTCTTCGAGTCATTACAATAGAAGTATCACCACATGTAAAAATATAGCCTATTTACGATCGAGCTTTATTAGGATCAGAAAGGTATCCTGCATCAGCATATCCT
Source organism: Malania oleifera (assembly GCF_029873635.1). Taxonomy (NCBI): domain Eukaryota; kingdom Viridiplantae; phylum Streptophyta; class Magnoliopsida; order Santalales; family Ximeniaceae; genus Malania; species Malania oleifera. The sequence continues at coordinate 69,694,171 of NC_080422.1, read as the reverse complement.
TTCAATACAGACTTTACTCCGTTTGGGTAAAACAAACTCATATCAGATGTGCCATAGAGATAATGAAGAACATGTTTTAATCCATTCTAATGTCTTTGAGTTGGTATAGAACTAAACCTTGCTAGCAAATTTACCATAAAAGCTATATCTGGTCTAGTGCAATTTGCAAGATACAAGAGGGCTCCCATTGCACAAAGATAGGGTACTATAGGACCAAGGATTTCTTCATTATCTTCTTGAGGACGAAAAAGATCTTTTTTCACATCAAGTGAATGAACACCATCGGGGATCTTAATGGATAAGATTTATCCATATAAAATTGTTTTAAGATTTTTTCTATATAAGATGATTGATGAATAAAAGATCTACTTGTTAAATGTTCAACTTGAAAACCAAGGCAAAATTTTGTCTTCTCAAGATCCTTCATCTCAAATTCTTTCATTAAGTAATCAGTAGTCGTTGAGATCTCTTCTGGAGTTCCTATTATGTTTATGTCATCAACATAAACTGCGACTATAGCAAATCCAGAATTTATCTTCTTAATGAAAACAAAAGTACAGGTAAGATTATTTTCATATCCAATTTACAACAAATATTCACTTAGACGATTGTACCACATTCGTCCAGATTGCTTCAATCCATACAAGGATCTTTGTAATTTAACATAATACAATTGCCGTTGTTTTGGATTATATGCTCCGGGCATTTTAAATCCTTCAGGGATTTTCAAATATATGTCATTATCCAATGAGTCATACAAGTAAGTTGTTACTATGTCCATGAGGCGTATGTTGAGTCCTTCAGAAACCGTTAAACTAATCAAAAATTTGAACGTAACTACATCCATAACAAGGGAATATGTAAAAACCTGACCTAAGATATGTAGATTGAATAAATAAGAAAAGGGTAAATTAGCAGGCTTCGTCGATGAAGCCATTGTTCTTGTCGACGAAGTCCCTCATACTCTTCGTCGCCAAGTTGTAAAATATCGAAATAGGGTTCGTCGCCAAAGGAACTGGTTCGTCGATGAAATATGTCGATGATTCGCCGACGAAGGCGCCGTTTCATCGATGAGGTTGGCCCGGTCAAAGGGGTTATAAATATCCTCCTTCATTGCTTAGTTGCTAAGAAAGCTAAAACTCTCCCTCTCTCTCTCTCTCTAAAACCAGCAAAATCTCTCATTTTCTCTTCGATTCTTTGTTTTTTGTCACTTGATTCAATGATCCAACATTAATGCGTGGATCAGGGGAGGAATCTCTACATTTTTAGCTGATTAGAAATTCATTTCGAGGATTTTTGGGGTTTTGACCCAAAACCAAGGTAAGGGTCCGATTTTAGTTTTGTTTCGGTATATATGTAGTAGTAAGAATTATAGTAAAGTATAGTTCTTGGATGTTTAGGTTTTGGGAACTAGGTTCATAGTTTTGGAGCTATAGAGTTCGTATTTTGGTATTCGAGAAAAGTTAAGGGGATTCTGTTAATATCAGTTATTTTTGAAATCGAGATCGGTAAACCTGTAGTTTACGATCGTATGTATGTTTTGGCTACTTATTAGGGAAAATCTATTAGATGAAAATCTAGGATTTTCGGGTTACATTTTTGGGAAAAATTGGGGGTTTCGAGTATCATCTCTATTTCTATTGGAAAATCGTATGTTGTATAAAACTGTAGTATTGAGATGACCATACTTGTATTTGTATTAAACTGTATTCTCAAACTAAAAATGATATGATTTGTTTATGCTTAAATAAGTATGGAATAAACTATTGTATGTAAAATGTTCCAGGTTTTTTAAAACAGCTAGGGGCAGCTAATTACTGTACGTTGATGGGTATAGGAACATGAGTTCCAAAATTGTTCCAGGTTCTGTGAAATTTTACCATGCCTCAGCTAATTACCGTGGGCAAACTCCATGTCTCGACTAAATACCATGGGCAAGAGTGTCCGACTCTATATCCGAGGGTGTAAAATATCGTCTGTTTGTTTCTGCTGGTCATCGATGGGTGTGAGTGGATACCATATTGGCAATGATATCATTGTGAGGTTTCGGTTATTACAAGGTATCGGGTGCTTGAGTGTGACAACACTGACCGTATATTTGGTATCATATGTACTAGAACTGGATTGTGAAAATTTTGGAACTGTATCGTGTTATGTTTTTTGTTGAAATAACATATGTATGCCACACACTGATATAACATGCTTTCTTCCTTACTAAGAGGTGTCTCACCTCGAATATACAAATGTTTTTTAGGTCCTTCGGGTAGCCGAAACTAACATTCTAGCGTTTAGGAGCGTGGGTGTTAGTTAGCTACATAGAGTACTTACGTAAGTACGAGTTTTGTAACCAGGTTGTCATTATTGGGTTTTGTAGACACCCGGGATATGTATGGTATTTTGGAGCTTAGACTCTAGTCATGTATAGACTCTGGTATGGTACAATGTATGTATTAGAAAGAATATTTCTACTACGTATTTCATGTGCATGGATATGTATGTGAATGTATATAAGGTTTACGTGTACCCCCACAGGGTCGGACCCTCATTCAATATAGTATCATGTATGTTTTAAATGATACAGAGACATGTTAGGTTACTAAAATCACGCCTAGGACTCATCTTCAAGTTCGGGGCATGACAGCTTTATATTAGAGCTAACCAAGTTGTTAAGTCTTGTAGACTTGGTTAGGCGTAGCTATGTGTACATACAAAAGTATAGGATATAGTAAATGGGTAAAGTAGGTTGAGGGTTGTTTTGTTGCTAGAAGGGAACTCAATGGCGGTGTTCTGTATTTTTTCTGGAATGATGATTTCAGTAAAACCACGGTAAACCTTTGATGGTTTCATGTCGGTGCAGTAGGACAAACCTGGACCCATGAGAGTTGTAGTTAACATGATTAGCTTTCAATGATTGTGCTAACTATGTATGATATAGGAATTCTAATTGATTCCTATCCTACTTTCAGAATGGAGCCCAAGGATAACAAGTTGGATAGTAGTTCCATGGGGATTGTGAGTGATTGGTCTCCTTCTGTGCCTTGGGGTTTAATGAGGCAGGTTGTGCGAGAGATTAAGTGGAGTGCTAGGAGACGTGAACACTCTCCTACTGCTATGGGTTGTACCATAGAGAGGTTCACCCACATGCACCCTCTGACGTTTATGGGAGGACCCGATCCAATAGTACTAGATAACTAGGTGCAGAAGACCGAGAAGATCTTGGAAGTTCTGCACTGCACCGACCAGTAGAAGGTTCTCTATTCTACTTTTCAGCTAATAGGAGAAGCGGAGAGATGGTGGATGGTGGTGAGTCTGCTTGAGAAGCAGAGAGCGGGTCCATCTAGTATGAGTTGGAGTCGCTTCAAGGAGGTATTTTTCAAAAGATACTTCCCGGCTTCCTCTCGTGATGCAAAGGCTGACAAGTTCTCGAGCCTGACTCAGAGAACCCTGACGGTGTAGAGATATGCTGCCAAATATATCGAGCAATTTCATTTCACGCTGTATTTGATCTTGAATGAGTATGAGAAGACTCGGTTTGAGAAGCGTTTAAGTAAGGACATCCACAGGCTTGTAGGTATGCTACAGATTCAAGAGTTTTCTATTATGGTGGATAAAGCCACCATAGTTGAGGTTGACCTCCAGGGGGATGAGGTGGTACAGGAATAGAAGAAGAGGCCAATATCTTCTGGTTCTCAGACTGGTCCTCGACTGGGACAGTGGAAGAAAAAGAAGAACTATAGTTCGGGACATTGCCAGAATACCGAACGGTAGGGTTCGTAGGGGAACCCATCTTCTGCACCATGCACCAGGTGTAGTAAATGGCACGATGGTGAATGCCAACTATTTTGGGGTAACTACTACAACTATGGCAACTAGGCCACATATCTTGAAACTGTTAGGCACAGAGGAGTGATATGCCTGCACATAGCCAGAACAGTGGAAGTAATCAGATGCCTCAAGGGAATTATCAGAAAAACATGGCTCCAGCAAAGGTGTACTCTCTTTCTCCAGCAGATGCAGAACATGCTAGAAACGTGATGATGGGTACCATATTATTGCTTTCGAAAGAGCTGTTGTTTTATTTGATTCAGAAGCAACCCACTCTTTTATATCCGGGAGTTTTGTGAAACTATGTGGGGTTGAAACCCAAGTAATGGATGAGTGGTTGTCTATGGCTACACCAACTGGGAGTGTAACGATCTGTAGTAAGATGTTGGGAAATTGCCCAGTGGATATTCAAGGAAGGCTGCTACCGGGGAACCTAGTAGTGTACGACATGTGCAAATTTGACGTCATATTGGGGATTGATTGGCTATTCTCTAGTTATGCTGTGATTGATTGTCGTAGGAAGGTAGTAGTGTTCAGACCTCCTGGGGAGCAAGAGTATGAGTTTGTGGGATCGTGTGTGCGTTGGATGCCATAAATTCTATCAGCTATACAGATGAGAAGGTTACTTTTGGACAGTTGTCAGGGGTACCTAGCTTGTGTGAAGGAACCACCTTGGGATGATTTGAAAGTTGAAGATATCCAAGTGGTTAACAGATTTTTGAATGTATTCTTGTAAGACTTACCCAGTTTACCTCCTGATTGTGAGGTGGAGTTCGCTATTGATCTGCTGCCAGGTAAGGCACCGAATTCTAAAGCTCCATACCGGATGGCTCCAGCTAAACTTAGAGAGTTAAAGGAGCAATTGTAGGAATTACTGGACAAGTGCTTTATCCGACCTAGTGTTTCACCCTGGGGAGCTCCAGTATTGTTTGTGAAGAAGAAGGACAGATCGATGCAAACATGCATTGATTACCATGAAATCAACAAGGTAATAGTGAAGAACCGATTCCCGTTGCATCATATAGATAATCTGTTTGACCTGCTGCAGGGAACACAGGTCCTTTCAAAGATCGATCTATGGTCAAGGTATCATCAGGTGAGGGTTAGGACTGAGGATGTTGTGAAGACTGCTTTCCGAACCATATACGGTCACTACGAGTTTCTAGTCATGTCATTTGGGTTAACTAATGCTCCAGCGGTATTTATGGACCTAATGAAAAGGGTTTTCCATGAATATCTGGACCAGTTCATAGTGGTGTTCATCGACAATATTCTGGTATATTCTAAGAGTTCGGAAAAGCACGTAAATGATCTAAGGTTGGTACTCCAGGTTCTACGGGAGAAGAAGTTATATGTTAGGATGAAGAAATGCGAGTTCTGGTTGAATCAGGTCTCGTTTCTAGGCCATGTCATGTCGAAGGGTGGTATCTCAGTTTATACCTGTAAGATAGAAGCAGTGGTTGATTAGGTGAAACCGAAGAGCGTGTAGGATGTTCAAATTTTCCTAGGACTGGCGGGGTATTACCGGTGGTTTGTGGAGGGATTCTCTAAGTTATTTGGCCCTCCAACACATTTTATAAGGAAGGGTGTGGGATTTGATTGGAATGACAAGTGCGAGCAGAGTTTCCAAGAGTTGAAACACCAACTAGTCACTACTCTGGTTTTCACCATTCCATCTGAGGACGGTGGTTTTGTGATTTACAGTGATGCATCGCTGAAAGGTTTGGGATGTGTGCTGATGCAACAGGGGAAAGTAATTGCTCATGCATCTTGGAAACTCAAGGAGTATGAGAAGAGTTACCCTACGCATGATCTAAAGTTGGTGGCAGTAGTATATGCATTGAAGATCTTGAGACACTACTTATATAGTGAACAGTGTGAGATCTTCACGGACCACAAGAGCCTCGGATACTTTTTCACACATAAGGAGTTGAACATGAGGCAGAGAAGGTGGTTAGAACTTATCAAGGACTACGATTGCATGATTAGCTTTCACCCAGGGAAAGCTAATGTGGTAGCTGATGCGTTGAGTCGAAAGTCAGAGCATGTGTCAGTATTTGCAGTAGTAGGTCAGCATCATATCAGACAGGATTTGGAAAGTCTTGGTGTGGAGTTGGTGGATGGTAATCATCAGGCTTTCATTGCTAGCTTGGTGATCCAGCCGATGTTATTTGAGAGGATTAAAGTCGTGCATGCTAATGATGCGGAGTTAGTCGAGGTTTTAGAGAAGGTGCAGCAAGGGTTGGCTGCAGATTTTAACATCTCTGAGGGAGGTGTGCTAAGGTTTGGGACCAGGCTATGTGTTTCGAACGACAAAGGGATAAGAAGGACGATTATGGAAGAGGCGCATCGTTTTTTGTATATGGTACATCCTAGTAGTATGAAGATGTATCGGGATTTGCGCAAATCTTTATGGTGGAGTGGCATGAAAAAGGAGTTTTCTTGGTTTGTGGAGCAATGTTTGACGTGTCAGTAGGTGAAAGTTGAACATCAGAGGCCAGCAGGGCTGTTGCAGCCATTGAGTATTTTGGAGTGGAAATGGGAGCATATTTCCATGGACTTTGTCACCGGGTTGCCACCAGCACTACATGGGCAGAATGCTATCTAGGTAATCGTGGATAGGTTGACTAAGTCTGCTCACTTCATACCGATGAAGGTTAACTACTCTTTAAGTAGGTTAGTAGATTTGTACGTGCAGGAGATAGTCAGAATGCACAGGGTACCGGTGTCCATTGTTTCAAATCAAGACCCGAGGTTTACTTCTCGATTCTGGAAGAGTTTATAGGAAGCACTAGGGACGAAGCTTACTTTCAGTACAACATTCCACCCCCAGACTTATGGACAGTCAGAGAGGACGATACAGATCTTGGAGGATATGTTACGGGCTTGGGTATTAGATTTCGATGGTAGTTGGATTCAGTTTCTACCATTAGTGGAGTTTGCCTATAACAGCAGCTTCCAGGCTAGTATCGGGATTGCACCGTTCAAGGCATTGTATGGTCAGAGGTGTCGATCTCCTCTGTACTGGGATGAGGTCGGTGAACGGTAGATATTGGGTCCCGAACTCGTACAGCAAACTTCTAAGAAGGTCAGATTGGTTAGGGATAGGATTAAATCAACTCATAGTCGGCAGAAGAGTTGTATGGATGTTCACCATCGTGAGTTGGAATTCGAGGTTGGGGGTAAGATATTTCTAAGAATCACTCCGATGAAATTGTTTATGAGATTTGGAAGGAAAGGCAAGCTTATCCGAGGTATATTAGACCATTCAAGGTATTGGAACGAGTGGGTCCGGTGGCCTACAGGATTGCACTACCCCCAATGCTCTCGAGGATCCATGATGTGTTCCACGTATCCATGTTGAGGAGGCATGTGTCGGATCCATCGCATGTGATTAGTTACGAATCCTTAAAGATTGGGGATGCTTTGGCATATGAGGAGATACCCATTTAGATTCTGAATCATAAAGTTTAGAAGTTGTGTACCAAGGAGATACTGTTAGTGAAGGTATTGTGGCAGAATCATGTGGTTGAGGAAGTTTCTTAGGAGTTAGAGACAGAAATACGCCGAAAACATCCACAATTGTTTTGAGTAGTAATTTTAGTAGCAGGATTGGTATAGGTATGTATGTATGTAATATTCTGCTATTGTAGTAATGTCGTGTGGTTAGTCTTTAGGAGAGTCTGGTAATATTGTGAGCTCCCAAGATAGTGTATGTATGTAACCACGGTATTCCTCCACCATAAGTGAGGGTATGTATGTATTGGGACGGGGCTGCTATGTGGGTGGCCACCGACTTTTCCTAGAGTCGGGTATGTGGTTGGGTATGTAGTTGAGTTGGTAAAAGAGAGATTACAAATTTCTATGATGAAATTTTTGTAAGGTGTTCTCGTCGACGAAGGCCCTCATACTCTTCGTCACCGAAATTCAGAGCCTCGTCAACGAAGAGATACCAAACGAGTTGTAAAATATCGGAATAGGGTTCGTCGTCAAAAAAATCAGTTCGTCAACAAAATGTGTAGATGATTCGTTGATGAAGACACCATTTTGTTGATGAGGTTGGCTGGGTTAAAGGGGCTATAAATATCCTCCTTCATTGCTTAGTTGCTAAGAAAGCTAAGACTTTCCCTCTCTCTCTCTAGAACCAGCGAAATCTCTCCTTCTCTCTTCGATTCTTCATTGTTCGTCGCTTGATTCAACGATTTGACGTTATTGCGTGGATCAAAGTAGGAATCTCTACGTTTTTAGTGGATCAAAAATTCGTTTCAAGGATTTTTAGGTTTTGGCCCAAAACCGAGGTAAAGGCCCGATTTTAGTTTCGTTTCGATATATATGTAGTAGTAAGAATTATAGTGAAGTATAGTTCTTGGATGTTTAGGTTTGGGGAACTCGGTTCGTAGTTTTGGAGTCGTAGAGTTCGTATTTTGGTATTCGGGAAAAGGTAAGGAGATTCTGTTTATATTAGTTATTTTTGAAATCAGGATCGATAAACCTGTAGTTTATGATCATATGTATGTTTTGGCTACTTATTTGGGAAAATCCATCAAGTGAAAATGCAGAATTTTTGGGTTACAGTTTTGGGGAAAATTGGGGGTTTCAAGTATCATTTCTATTTCTATTGGAAAATCGTATGTTGTTTAAAACTATAGTATTGAGATGACCGTACCTATATTTGTATTAAACTATATTCTCGAACTGAAAAAGATATGATTTGTGTATGCTTAAATAAGTGTGGAATAAACTGTTGTATGTAAAATGTTCCCGATTTTGTAAAACAGTTAGGTCAGCTAATTACCATACATTGATGGGTATAGGAACATAATTTCCAAAATTGTTCTAGGTTTTATGAAACTTTGCCATGTCTCAGCTATTTACCATGGGCAAATGCCATGTCTCGGCTAAATACCGAGGGCGAAAGTGTCCGGCTCTATATCCGAGGGTGTAAATATCGCCTGTTTGTTCCTGCTGGTCACCGATGGGTGTGAGTGGATACTGTACTGGCAACAATATCTCTGTGAGGCTTTAATTATTGCAGGGTATCGGGTGCTTGAGTGTGATGACACTGGCCGTGTGTTTGGTATCGTATGTATTGGAACTGGATTATGAAAATACTGGAACTGTATCGTGTTATATTTTATGTTAAAATAACACTTGTATGCCACACACTGATATAACATGTTTTCTTCTTTACTGAGAGGTGTCTCAACCCAAATATACAAATGTTTTTCAGGTCCTTCGGGTAGTCGAAACTAGCATCCTAGCGTTTGGGAGCGTGGATGTCGGTTAGCTAGGTAGAGTACTTACGTAAGTACAGATTTTGTAATCGGGTTGTCATTATTGGGTTTTGTAACGACCTAAAAAAAAAAAAATAATAATAATAATAATAATAATACTTAAAAAAATTAATTAAAAAATTTATTATTATTAATTAATTAATTAAATTAAGAAATTTGAGGATTTTGGATATATATATATATATATATGTATATTTAAATACATATAAGGATATATATATATATATATATATATATATATAAGTATATATAAAAGTATAGGTAAGGATAAAGGAAAGAAAAAAAAAAAAGGAAACTCAATGGTTAAGTTTTGAACAAAGCAGGAAAGGAAATAATAAAAAAAAAAAAAGCTTCACGCGGCAGAACAAAGGAAGAAAGAATAGAGAAAAAAAAAAAAAAAAACTCTCTCAGCTCACGCTCTCCACTCCTCTTCTCTCTACGATTTCGCGGCGGATTCTCGCCCAATTGAAAATCTAAAAATACCACTAGACTCCATTCTCCGCCACCAACAGATCTATTGAAGTGGATTTGTCATAGAAGCAATATGGGCATATCTCCCGGGGTAAGGCAAATTCTCATTTTTGTCTCAATTTTCTTAAATTTTAAGCCAAATGGGCGATCGGACACCACCACGAGAATCTAGGGATGATTCTTTACAATTCTAGAGGAGTAGATTTCTCGTGGGATCGTTGTAAGAATAGCCCCAAAACTAGGATAAATGGGTTATTTAGAAATTAATTATTATTTAATTATTGTAAATTAGGAAATGTTAAAATAATATTTTATTGGGATTGATTTGATTGAATCAGGGTTCGGGTGAGCATTGCGGGTATAATTTTGGGAGCCCTGCAAACGTGGTTCAGGGAATCAGGTAAGGGGAAATAAAATTATATCAGTATTTTATTAAGGTGAACTTATTATTTACGAGAATATGAAATTTATTATTTATTTATATGATTTTTTTAGAACAACTTGAGTACTGGAAAATGATGATTTTGTTTAAGATTTATATTTGGGATAATTGCGTATGATATTAAATTCGTGTGACGTGAGAACAATTTTTCCTAATAAATTGAATATGAATTACTATGACATTTGGGTTTACATGTGAGGATGTTTGGAATGATTATGACATGATGAATAAATTGTTATGTTTGACTCCTATGTGGAAATGTATTGATCTATTGGGATACTGTGTGTGAAATGAATTGATCTGTTGGATTCTTATGTGGAAATCCATTGATGCGGCTCTGTGAATTAATTAGTGTGGTTATTCGTATGCATCTCAATATAACATTGGCATGAGGAGGTTGTTATATTGCCTAGATGTAAATCATGATATGACGTTGGTAGGTCGAGGAGCTTGTCATATTGTCATTTATATGGGGTAGGACATTGGCAGGTTGAGGAGCTTGTTCTGCTGATGTATGACGGGTAGGTCATGGGGATTGGATACTAGTGAATAGTGGTGCCTGTGTTGGCCACGTGTTGCGGAAGCTGGAGTGGTGCCCGTGTGGGCCACGCTATATCTTGTGTGAATAATGGCGCCAGTGTGGGCCATGTTATGTACCGTGTGTGGGTAGTGGTGCTTGTGTGGGCCACGTTATATCTTGTATGGATAATGGCGCCTGAATGGGCCATATTATGTACCTTGTGTGGGTAGTGGTGCCTGTGTGGGCCACATGTAGATAAGAAGTAGGTATGTGCATGTGTAAGCCACGTACTGATATGTACGCAGTCGCTCTATGTGGGCCACGTACTAAGGACATTGGAAGATGAAGTATGAGATGCATGATTCCTGTGCGGATATGTTGTGTGCATGTGAATTTAATTATAACATAAAAATAATGGTATAGCATATTGTGAATGCATGTGTGTGCATGCGGCGAGGTAAACATACCACCGGGGGATGTTGAGAAAGGCGAGTGCTCTACTAGGTAGTTTCTTGGTATCAGTGCAAAGGGATGCTACTTGAATGGGTGGGTAGATATCCTGATCCTCGGAAACCTTTGCCTTTGAAAAAATAAAGATGTGTGTACTGGCGGCGAGGTAATACTTCACCTAAAGGCTTACTGAGTAAGGTTAGTGTTCTGGTAGGTAGTTTTTAGTACCAGAGCCGAGGGAAGCTACTTGTATGGGCGGGTAATCTTCCCTATACTTGGGCACTTTCGTCTACATAAAAATTATGTACTTGTGCATATTGGATGTGTGTATGATATTAGATGTCAGTGATGTTATGAATGACACGTTCTCTCAGTTGTTATTGATGTTATATGAGAAGCAGTTTATTTTGAAATATAAATATAAAAAATCAGTTGTCACACACTGTTATAATTTATTCCACCCTTACTGAAAAGTGTCTCACCCTAGTGGATTAATAATTTTTTAGGTTCTTCTGGAGACCGGGTTTGAAGGCCTAGGCTAGGACTGTTTTTGCTGGTTTCTTTTTGGGGTATTGTGAGATACCGATATATATATATACAGATTTATATTTGTACTGGGTTATGTTTTAAATGTTGGTTATGGATACGGATATTTGTATGTTGTAGTATTCGTTTTTGGGTTGTTATATAGAACTCTGGTATTTATTTGAGGTTATTTATTTATGTTTTGCTGTGTGTATGCTAATTATGGTATCAGATACAGGTGATTGGAACACGTGGCATCCGGGCCCCACTTGGCGGGTTTCGGGGCTTCACATTGTGGTATCAGAGCATTAGGTTATAGATTTTACAGACTTTAGGATTGATTAATACCAGAGTATAGGTACGAATACGGATAAGGATGTGAATGGGTAGATTAGGATATTGATAGGAGATTTTGAGTTTTGTTTCGTAGCTTAGAGGCATGAATCCTTTGATGGACTTCTATGAGTTTTTGAATCCGGCCAGTTTTAGAAAACCACGATAAATCCATTGACGGTGATGTTTCTGAGCAGAGAGACTGGAACTCAAAATAATAATAATAATAATAATAATAATAATAATAATTAATAAAATTTATTAAATTAAGAAATTTGAGGATTTTGAATATATATATATATATATATATATATATATATATATAATTATATATACAAGTATAGGTAAGGATAAAGAAAAGAAAAAAAAAAAAAAAAAAGGAAACTTAATGGTTAAGTTTTGAACAAAGCAGGAAATGAAAGAATACAAAAAAAGCTTCACGCGGCAGAACAAGGAAGAAAGAAGAGATAAAAAAAAAAACTCTCTGAGCTCACGCTCTCCACTCCTCTTCTCTCTACGATTTCGCGGCGGATTCTCGCCCAATTGAAAATCCGAAAATACCACTAAACTCCATTCTCTGCCACCAACATATCTACTGAAGTGGATTTGTCATAGAAGTAATATGGGCATATCTCCTAGAGTAAGGCAAATTCTCATTCTTGTCTCAATTTTATTAAATTTTAAGCCAAATGGACGATCGGACACCACCACGAGAATCTAGGGATGATTCTTTACAAGTCTAGAGGAGTAGAATTCTCGTGGGATCGTTGTAGGAATAACCCCAAAACTATGATAAAAGGGTTATTTAGAAATTAATTGTTATGTAATTATTGTAAATTAGGAAAGGTTAAAATAATATTTTATTGGAATTGATTTGATTGAATAAGGGGTCGGGTGAGCGTGGTGGGTATAATTTTGGGAGCCCTACAGGCGTGGTTCAGGGAATCAGGTAAGGGGAAATAAAATTATATCAGTATTTTATTAAGGTGAACTGATTATTTATGAGAATATGAAATTTATTATTTATTTATATGATTTTTTTAGAACAGCTTGAGTATTGGAAAATGATGATTTTGTTTAAAATTTATATTTGAGATAATTGCGTATGATATTAAATTCGTGTGACATGAGAACAATTTTTCCTAATAAATTGAATATGAATTATTCTGGAATTTGGGTTTGCATGTGGGGATGTTTGGAATGATTATGACATGATGAATAAATTGTTATGTTTGACTCCTGTGTGGAAATGTATTGATCTATTGGGATACTGTGTGGGAAATGAATTAATCTGTTGGATTCTTATGTGGAAATCCATTGATGCGTTTGTGTGAATTAATTGGTGTGGTTATTCATATGGATCTCAATATAACGTTGGCATGAGGAGATTGTTATATTGCCTAAATGTAAATCATGATATGACGTTAGCATGTCCAGGAGCTTGTCATATTGTCATTTATATGGGATAGGACATTGGTAGGTTGAGGAGCTTGTTCTGCTGATGTATGACGGGTAGGTCATGGGGATTGGATACTGGTGAATAGTGGTGCCTATGTGGGCCACGTGTTGCGAAAGTTGGAGTGGTGCCTGTGTGGGCCACGTTATATCCTATGTGGATAATGGCGCCTGTGTGGGCTATGTTATATACCGTGTGTGGGCAGTGGTGCTTGTGTGGGCCACGTTATATCCTGTGTAGATAATGGCGCCTGTGATGTACCCTGTGTGGGTAGTGGTGCTTATGTGGGCCACGTGTAGATAAGAAGTATATAGGTGCCTATATGGGTCACGTATTGATATGTATGCAGTCGCTCTGTGTGGGCCACATACTGAGGACATTGGAAGACGAAGTATGAGATGCATGATTCCTGTGCGCATGTGTTGTGCGCATTTGAATTTAATTATAGCATAAAAATAATGGTATAGCATATTGTAAATGCATGTGTGTGCATGCGGCGAGGTAAACATACCACCGGGGGGCTTGCTGAGAAAGGCGAATGCTATGCTAGGTAGTTTCTTGGTATCGGTGCAAAGGGATGCTACTTGTATGGGCGGGTAGTGAAATTAAGAATAGCTTCCCAAGAGGGGGGGTGAATTGGCTTTTAAAAATTTCTTTTTAAAGTCCTTAACTTCTTTTAATATTTAACCAATTCTTTAACTTGTTTATCTATTTTGTCAATCAAACAATAACTAAGTAAACATTCAATCTTCAACCACAACACTTATTGCTTAACCAAACAAGTAATCAACTTTTCAACCAAACCAATCAATTTACTATGATGATCAAACCAAACAATCATAAGAATTCTCAACTTTTGTGTAGCCCTGTTGTTAATTTGAATTTGAACCAAGCCCTGTATATATGAATTTATTCCTTCAATATAATATTCAATGCATCATCCAATCACTCTTTCCAAATATTTAGAATCCAAATAAACTCTCAGTTAATTTATCTTTGGGTGTTTAACCAAGTAACGTACTCCCGTATGGTTTCCGCAAAGAATGGTTCAACCAACATACTCCCCTTTGGTTTTTGCAACCCAAATCAAAATTAAACCTTAAATTTGTTTGATTTCCAAATATACGTAGTTTATATGATTTTCAAATTTAAATCATCCATGCGATTTAAATATGCACTGAAAATAAAGAATAGGGAAAGAGAGAGTGAGATGAAGATTTTTATGAGGTTCGGCTTATACCCAACCTACGTCCTCGCCTTTGGAAAACCACCAAAGGATTCACTAAACCTATTCCGTTGAAAGGTAGAACAAAACCTTTACAAGCGATACCCCACGCTTGAACACTCCTTCACTAGGCTAGAGCTCGCCTCTTCAAATGATGTCCCCTCGTTCAGTCAGTCCTTTAGGCTAGAGTCCGCCTCTCTAAGCAATGTCCCCTTACTTAGCCAATGATCCAAACAATCATTGGAATGTCAAAGAACTACAAGAAACACAAGATAAGATCTGCGTACAAGTATACTCTCTTAAAGAGCAAGTTAGTACAAGTTCAACACTATATACTTCAATGTAAAATATCAATATGAAATAGAATGAAGCTTAAGAGTAGAATTCACCAATATCCTTCTTAGATGAGGATTAGCAGTAGGAATTCAGAGAAGGAAGGATTAGCACTTCAGAATATCTCAGCAAAAGAGATTTGCAATGAGTGAACAAGAGAGCTTTGGAAGAACAAGAGTGCTTTCAGCTTCTAAAACAGATTTTTCAATTCATGGTATGTTTTGATTTGCAAAACCATGTATTTATAGGCTTTCAAACTTATTTTTGTAATACTAAAGTTTCCTTAGATAATTTCCAAAGTTTTTAGGAAGTTTGAAGCCCAAGCAATATAAGTTTTAATTTAAAAACTTTTGAAAAATATGCCCGTTAACAGTGTTCAGATGACTAAACTTTCAGGTTCAGTCGTTCAAGGAGGTTCTGCCTCTTTAGAAAATTCAGCAAAAAATATTCAGATGACTGAACTTAATCTTTAGTCATCTGAAGTTATTCTTTAGATGTCTAAAGTTACACTTTGGTCATCTGAAGTGGTTTTGTGTGCTGTTCAGCCAGCTGAAGTTCCTCCCATGAACAGTGTTCGGTTGGCTGACAGCTGTGACCAGTATTTTGGCTATAACTTTTTTTTTTATAACTCCAAATTAGGTGTTCTTGGTGTCAAAATAAATCTAAGAGCAAATCCTACAACTTTCGTGTTTAACATTTTTTAAAATAAAGAGTTTTAGATAGAGAAAAATGCACCTCAATTCAGATGTATAAAAACTGACAGCATTTGGAAAATCCTCCTTTTGGTGCTTTTCATTCCAAAAATAATTTTAACCTTTTTGAAATATATTTTAGCCTTATGAAAATATTTTTCAAGTATTTTAAAAGGTATCTATGTCCAAGAAGTTAACTTAAAAGCTTCATAATATTTCAAACGATATTTAAACATTAAAATACTTACAAAAAGACTTCTAAGACTTGACATTCTAAACACTCAAGTTTTCATGCTTGCTTTGACTCTTTCTTGGTCTTCAAGTTTTAATATTCTTTGGGCTTTCTCATTTTGCTTTTCTTTGACTCTTTTGACTTTAACATTCTTGGCTTTCAACAAATCATTCATGTTCTCATATTCTTCAAGTTTTAATATATCATCTTTAAATCCATGTTTTGACTCTTTTAAGCTTCATTTGATCCTTGTGAGCACTTTGACCTTACTTTCTCATATATGAGCCCTGAGACAACATTACTCACACAAATATGTTAAATTCCACTTGTTTGTTAGCTTCAAAACAAGATAACAAGATTTTAAACCTTGTAAGGCCAACGGGTAGACATCCCAATCCTCGGAAACCTTTGCCTTTAAAATAATAAAGATGTGCGTACTGGCAGCGAGGTAATACTTCACCTAAGGGCTTAGTGAGTAAGGTGAGTGCTCTAAAAGGTAGTTTTTAGTACCAGGGTAGAGGGAAGCTACTTGTATGGGCGAGTAATTCCCTATCCTTGGGGACTTTCGCCTGCATAAAAATTATGTACTTGTGCATATTGGATATGTGTATGATATTAGATGTCAGTGATGTTATTAATGATACGTTCTCTCAGTTGTTATTGATGTTATATTAGAAGCAGTTTATTTTGAAATATAAATATAAAAACTCAGTTTTCACACATTGTTATAATTTATTCCACCCTGACTGAAAAGTGTCTCACCCTAGTGAATTAACTATTTTTCAAGTTCTTCTGGAGACCGGGGTTGAAGGCCTAGGCTGAGATTGTTTTTTGTGGTTTCTTTTTGGAGTATTGTGAGATACTAATATATATACAGATATATATTTGTACTAGGTTATGTTTTAAATGCTGGTTGTGGATACGGATATTTGGATGTTGTAGTATTCGTTTTAAGGTTGTTATATAGAACTCTGGTTTTATTTGAGGTTATTTATTTATGTTCCATTGCGTGCATATTAATTATGGTATCAGATACAGGTGATTGGAACACGTGGCACCCGAGCCCCACTTGGCGGGTTTCGGGGCGTCACAAGTTTTGTAGACACCCGGGATATGTATGGTATTTTGGAGCTTAGACTTTAGTCATGTATAGACTCTGGTATGGTACAATTTATATATTAGAAAGAATATTTTCGCTGCGTATTTGATGTGTATGGATATGTATATGAATGTGTATAGGGTTTGCGTGTACCCCATGAGGTCGGACCCTCATTCAGTATAGTATCATGTATGTTTTATATGATACAGAGACAGGTTAGGTTACTAAAATCACACATGGGGCCCATCTGCAGGTTCGTGGCGTGACAAAATAGATCTCATTATTATCTATACCAAGCCTTTCGGAGAAACCTTGTGCTGCAAGACGTGCCTTGTATCTCACAATTTCATTCATTTCATTTCTTTTACGTACAAAAACCCATTTATACCCAACATGTTTGACATTCTCAGGTGTTTGGACTACTAGTCCAAATTCCTTACGTTTGGCTAATGAGTCTAGCTCAGCCTCTATTGCTTCTTTCCATTTTGGCCAATCATTTCGATATCGACATTCTTCTACAATTTGAGGCTCAGGCTCATTGTCATTAATAATTTCTGAAGCAATCGCATATGCAAACACATTGTCAATAACAACTTCATTTCTTCTCCTCATATTTTCAAATTTTAATGAGATCTCATAATTTTTCGGTATCAGAACCACTTCTGGTGTTGCTTCTATGGAAATATGGGATTATTGATGTATATTTCTTTTAACCTCTTCTTGAGTATTAATGAACTCTTTTGGAGTGTCACTTTTATTCATTTCCTTTTTCTTTCGAGAGAGTATCCTTTGCACCAACTGGTCTACCACGCTTTTGGTGCACTTTAGATTCATTAGCTGCTATTCCCATTGGGTGTTCTTCAGGATCAATCAATTTAGAAGGAATATTTGCTACTGAAACATGTGATTGAGTGACCCTTTTAGTGTCTATAAAAACATCTGACAATTGATTTGCAGCATTCTGCAAATTAATTATTCTTTGAACTTCAAGTTTACATTGATTTGTGTGTGTATCAAGATTAGATAAAGTTGGTGTGTTCCAACAAATTTCTTGTGTTTTTAATCCTTTTTTTCCCTTCTCCTAATGACAGGAAAACTAATTCATCAAATTGACAATTTAGAAATCTTGCTCTAAAAAGATCACCTGTTAGTGGTTCAAGATATATAATGATAGAAGGAGAATCAAAACCAACATAAATACTAAGCTGACGTTGTGGTCCCATCTTACTTTGTGGTGCAGGAGCAATAGGAACATATACAGTGCAACCAAAAATTCTAAGATGAGATATATTAGGTTGGAGGTTAAACACAAGCCGTGAAGGTGAAAACTTGTGATATGTAGTTGGTCTAATTCTAATCAAAAACGCAGCATGCACTATAGCATGACCCTAAGTAGATGCAGGAAGCTTTGGTCGTATAAGCATAGGTCTAGCAATAAATTCTAAACTCTTAATGAAGAATTCCGCTAAACAATTTTGTGTATGAACATGTGCAATAGAATGTTCAACACTTATTCCGATTAACATACAATAGTCATAAAATGCTTTTGAAGAAAATTCACTTGCATTATCTAAACGGACAGTATGAATGGGATGATCAGGAAAACTTGATCTTAACTTTATTATTTAAGTAAGAAATTTAGCAAAAGTAACATTACGAGTTGAAAGTAGACAAACATATGACCATAAAGTGGAAGCATCAATTAAAACCATGAAATATCGAAATGGTCCGCAAGATGGATGGATTGGACCACAAATATCTCCTTGTATTCTTTGCAGAAAAGATGGAGACTCTAAAGACAATTTAGATGGAGAAGGTCTAACAAGTAATTTTCCTTGAGCACAAGAAGTACTATTGGAATTGGTGTATTCCCAAGAGGGAGGGTGAATTGGGTATTTAAATTTTCTCCGAGGTTTGGTCCAAATTCCACAAACAATATTACACAAACCTAGAGTCTTTCTATATAATTATAAACCCAATCATTCATAATAATAATACCCAAGCATTCCAGTGCTGAAATGTAAAATGCAGAAATTAAAGCAGGCACCAGAAATGTTATCGGGGTTCTGCCAATACTGCCTACGTCCCCGCCTCAACTCGCAAGCTCGAAGATTACCACAACTGCTTACTTAACGGGTGGAGCGACATCGGTTACAATCAAGTCAAATTACCTGGGCTAACCTCAATCCTTACAAACTCCCCTTGCGGGACGGAGAATGCCCTAACAACTGATCCTTACGGGCTAAATTAATACCCCTTCAGGCCACGCCTAGAATACAATAATCAAAATGATTTTTGTGTACAATTCAAATGCTTCTTAACTAAGCAGACTATGTACCAATTCAGCACAATATAATCAATGCACACCAACAATGTAAGAACTATAAGCTCAGTGCTATATGTGTGCAATCAACACTCAGAGTAATGTATATATTCTATCAAGTGCAACGAGTGTATCAATAAGCTAATATTTGAAACTACGTATAGATGTATATCTCAATCAAAATTTAGGGTTTCAAAAATTTTCACCAAGTGTGATCAAAATATCTCAAAAATATTTTCTCAATATTCAAGCACAAAGAGATATTCAAAAGTAAGCTTGTGAAAACATATTTTGCTTAAACAAAAACACAAGCTAAGGTGTCTTGCAATTTGAATGCCAAGACCCACAAGCTTTAAGTTTTCCCAGACAAAAGATTTATTAAACTAAATTTGGGGGAAAAACTATGCTCAACTCTCAATCTCAAAATCAAGCAAATAATAAATTCAATGAGAGTATAAGATTATGTAAACACTATGGGATATCTCACAATACTTTTACCAAATTGATTTCAGCAAAGAAAATGAAAAAGGGTAGAGTATATGGGTTTATATGCGGAAGTAAAGCTCTAAAAATTTCAGAGAAAAATTTTTAATCAAAAACCCTAATCTCTTATTAATCTTTGCAAATGAACCCATATATATAGATACACTAAAAAAATAACCATTGGGGGACATAGATGGAATTTTAGAAAATATTAAGTATGGTTAATAAAAAATAACCACGTTTTAATCTCGGTAAAATTCGAGCAACCTGAGAGGCTCATTCGACCATTTTTAAGGTTCGGTTGACCGGATTGCTCAGTTCGGTTGACCAGAGTGTTTTTGAACTGAAGTGTTGGTCGACCAAACATGAGGCGATTTTTGAACCTCCAAGGTTCGGTCGACCAGGCTAAGTTCTCTTGATTGAATTTGGATGTTCGGTCGACCAGGCCATTTTTCAACTTCAAGTTCGGTCGACTAGGGCGTTGGGATTTCCCCACATGCCAGTTCAGTCGACCATGGTGTTGTTGTTCATTTTAAGGACGGTGGACTAAATGGTCTAACTTTTGACCATAGGGAGGTTCGGTCGACCGAAGTTGTTCTGTATCTTAGGGTTCAGTCGACCGGACACACTAAAAGCATGTATTTTGGTCCAAATTTAAATCAAAAATTTCCCTTGATAGCATATGTGATAATGGGAACTTTTCTAAGTGCTAGTGCAAGGACTTAGGGTCTTTTTTAAAATCTTTTTACTTAATCCCAAAAATCTGGCATCGACCAACTGATCCCTAAGGTCAATCTATGGTCTTGAGCTTATATGTTCCTACATGCATGCTATGCATCAATTATTACAAACCGTTGGAATTTAAATAATATTACAAACCCAAATTAAAATTACAAAGAAATTAAACACTTTGGGTCTTCTTTTTCTTCAAGTCAATATGTGCCGCAATATGATTTCGCCAATTAGATCCTGCACACAAACTCGATAAATATTAAATACCTTGTATTTGTCATTATCAAAAACGAGATAGGATTCAAAAAGTCAACAATCTTCCCCTTTTTGATGATGACAAATATAAACGTAAAAATGGTGTTAGTTTTGGTGCAATCCCAAGAGGGGGGTGAATTGGGTATTTAAAAATTATTACCTAGGTCAATTGGTTTAACAGCAGTATTACACAATGTAGGGCCAGTCTATGCAATTTACAAATAAACATACACGTGTAATAAAAGTAAAGTGCCGAAAAGTAAACAGTACACGCAATATGTTATCGAGGTTCGGTCAAATTGCCTACGTCCCCGCCTTGGCTAACAAGCACAAGAATTACCACTATAAGCTCACTTAATGGGTGGAGTGGCACCTAAATAACCAGGTCAATTAGCACAAGGCTGACCTCAAACTTTACAATCAGGTCAATTAATACAGGGCTGATCTCAACCTACACAATCCGTCCCGGGTTGGATTACCGCCCCGTCAGGCCACGCCTAAAAATACAACAGTAAGATCATAATAAAATGGTACAATGATTATGCTTTCATGTAAAGCATATATGTATCCAATATAAGCGCAATCACATACACATCAACAATATAGGTAAATGTAAGCTCAGTGATGTGTATATATGTGCAAATAACACTCAACAAGATATGATCACAATAATGTTCAAGAGTTTTCTAAACAAGCAATACCTTGGAATTTAAGCAAAGCACAAATCAATAGCAAATCAGTATTTCAAAGATATCAATCAGATATTCAAACTAGTTCAAAAAGATTTTCTTCAATAAAATAGGCATACTACTAGTTTGAAAATATTTTACTTGTATGAAAATATCTTTGCACAACAACAAAAAAATAAATTATTGGACACTTGCAATAACAATGCAAATATCCTAAGCTTACTAGGTTATCCCAACACAAGATTTATAGTATGAAAATCTATGGGATAAACCTAAGCTAAACTCCACAAAAATAATATCTCAATTACACAAGCAAGCGGGAGTTTTTAGTAAGACCTAGCAATCACAATTACACAAAATATGCTCTCACAATCTTAGAATATATCAAAGGAATGGAAATTTGAAAGTATTTGGCCAAAGAGTATATTTTCAAAAGAGAGGATTTTTTGGCTAATCAATTTGCTAATCCTTACTAATCCATACAAATGAGTCTATATTTATAGGCAGAGGTAAAATTATAACTGTTTGGGACTTGTTGGGAATTATTAGAAAAAATTCAAAATGTTTAAACACATTTAACCCAATTTACCGCAGTTAAAACAATTTTAACCCGCCGAGGTTCAGGTGGTTGAACCGTGGTTTAGTCGCCTGAACAGACACAACTTTAAAAGATATTTAAATAAGTTTGGTTGCCCATGTCATGCTTTGGCAACCCGAATCAAAGTCGATAGACTTTTTTCATAACTTCGGGTACCTGGTTATAGGGTTGGTCACCTGAACTCATGTGTTTGGTCGCCCAAAGCTCTTTTTGAGCTATATCTCTTGGTAGCTCGAGTTGGTGGAATGTCCCTTTTGAAGGGTTCAAGCGCCTGTGGACAGTACACACAAAATGGTTCGGTCGCCTGAGAGCCCAAGTCAATCGTTGACTCTTCAACAGTTCGGGTGCCTGAGGAGTTTTGAACTCCTGGGGTTTGGTCGCTCAAGCTCTCTCAAATTCCTTAGCAATATTCAATTTAAGCAAATTTTTAACACTCTTGTATTTTGTATGATATATGTGAGAGTGTTGGGACCTAGAGTCATACTAAGATCTTACTAAGGCCATTTTGAGATAGTCCTAAAAATTCAGCGTCGGTCGACCAAAGGGTGCCCTAAGGTCATTCGGTCCCTATGGTCATTTTACGGTCATTTTGAGTTTACAATTATCTACATGCATGACATGCAAAGATTATTACAAACCGATTTAAATTATTACAAACCAATACAAAAATGAATGCAAATACAATTGAAAATAGGTCTTCATTCCTTTTGCTTCTCCAAGTGCCATCAATGAAGCTTGATTTTCATAGTCCGTATGACTTGCTTGAGTTCCTACCAACAGTGCATGCTAAGGATAGACCTGTTCAAGAAGCTCAGTGCACAGGTGAGAAACATTGGTTTTGTCATAATCGAAACAGGATCAGACTCATAAAGTCAACAAATGGGCAAAGTCAAATAAAACTCCCCCTAAGAATATGCATACCAATTTTTGCAAGTGTATTTCACCCCCTTTTGGCATAAAAAAAAAGGATATATAAAAAAATAAATATAATTATTATTTTTTTAAAAAAATATGGTAATTAAGCACACAAACAGTATAACTGGCCATTTAAAGATCTAAATGACATAAAAACATAGTCAAACTAGAAATATCCTCAAACCATTGTAATTTAAGCATTCATAAGACCCGCTGAAAATTGGAATTTTAAAACATGTGGCATATATAAAAAAAAAAAGTTTGAGCATAAACATGATCTAACTAGTTCGCATGCATTTTCATGTGAAGTTACCGAACAAGTTATGCAATTTTTTAAAAAATATATATGTATATAATAATAAATATATATATCCCCCTTTGATGTTTGCAAAAAGGCACTGGGGATTGCTTACTGAAGAAAAAACTTTAAAGATCAAGCAAGCACAAATTTTCTGATTTGTCAATTAAGCACATATTAAAGTATAACTAGAAAACCACAACCATAATGATCCTAAATATTTAACAACCACATGCAAGATCATATGGCGAATGCAAACAAAATGTGGCAAAGTAATATATATCGACTTGAGATTTTCACAAATATCATTTTATTTAAGCACATGCCACATTGAATTCAAAATAGATCTAAGCTGAAAATATTTGTGAGTAAAACAAAATAGGAATTTATGTTTAGATGTTCCCCCTTTTGTTTTGAGTGATAGCTTAGATGCTTCTAAGTGCTTATACATATCAAAAGTTACTTTCATTTAATAGGCCAAGAGGTATAAACATTCATTTTCAAGTCTTTTAAAATGTGTATATTGGATTAAGATTTATTCATTTTATCATGCTACCAGTATATACATTCCTATAGGTCATAGATGCATAAGAGAATATATATTAAGGCAACGCAATAACACTCATAACCCAGAGAACAAACCATATCAAATCATAAACCTTTAAGCGCAGGATAAAATGTTCAGGGATTTCAGAAGAGCCTCAATATTCAGTAAGCGTAGTGATGCATGTGAGACTTTTATGCCATTTCTATAGGGATGGAGCTCGATTCCCCTAAATGTTCTCGATGATTATATAAGGATGAAATTTAATATTCAATTAGTTTTCACTCATCCTTTCAAAAAGATTTTAACATTAATTTTATCATAATCATCTATATACAAGGTTTTATTTTAGAAAAATTCTTGTCGAAATTTCGGCAGCATGCCATCTGTAAAATCATAAATTTTTCCATAAAACTTGTACCTGATAATTGGTTGTTTTCATCAAATACTTCCTATAAGGCATGCAACAACCTAAAATCCACTACCAACATGTAATTCTCATCATTGCATCCACCATATAGGAGGCATTCTAGACTAAGCATGCAATCAGGTAACAATTATCAATTCATAAATAATAATCTATCCATCAAAGAATATAAACACTAAAGAACAGTGGATGGATTTGAGTTCAGTGCAATTCTTATGAAGACATATAGACAAAAATGTGAGAAGATAATGAGAGCATTTAAATTTATATGACCATGAAATGGAAATGCTCCCCCTGAGTTATGCACCTATTCATTTTATGCTTTTTCTCTATTTTCGAATTCCATCAGCCAAGATTTTTAAGATTTTCAATGGTTTAATCTTGGCCCTAAAGGCATAGGCTTTAACAAACCAAAAAGTCATAATCAATTTTCTTTTAATGTACAAAGCTTATATAGCCTCTTTTCTTGTGAATCTCAATTCGTGAGAGGCACAAGGTTGGATGACTTTAACTTTAATTGCATGTGCATAGGTCTCTTTGAATTTTCATTCCATCATCTAGATTTGAAACCTAGTGCCACTAATTTTAACCATTCAACACATCTTTAAGGATATGGAGTTCTAAAGGATATGACTTTACGATTTGAGAGCTTGTGAGAGAAGTAAAGAATAAATACTCTTAATAGTTAAATTTCTGTTAAGTTTAGAAGAGTATTTAGGAGAGGTAGGACATTGTTCAAAATGTATTCGTGCTAACTAATATGTCCTAACAATTAGACTAAGAGCAACTAGGAGTATATTATTATTTATAAACCAATGCTCTTTGGAGGATGGAAAGTATCCTTTAGATATGATCATAATTTAGAGCAAGGATACAAGTAGTTCAATAGGTGAAACCTTACCAAATATGATCATGATTTGGTAAGGATTTCCTATGAAGGGGATAGGTGAATCAAAACTAGAGGATTTATATTTTAAACTCAAACAAAATAATTTGATTTGATCAATAAGGCATGAATCCCTTAGTCGATGCATCTAATTTTGATTACAAGGAGGATGTCTTTCAATTTGCACTTGTATAGTAGGCATTTATGATCATTAGTGCTTAAACCTGAAGTGATGACTGAATTTTGATCAAGGCTTTTATGACAAGCAAGTGAGTTTAGGATTAAATGATATATAGTGTAAGATGGATCCCCTAAACTGCAAACTTGTGTGATGGACAGAATGTGCTTAACTTAAGATATCCCTATTTAGATATTGGTTAAGCATTAAGAATTACTCACCTAGCAAAGATACCATGCCCATTTGGAAGTGGATATGTATACTAAGTTTTTTCTTTTTCTTTTTTCTTTTTTACATTTTAAACCTGAACCACTTCCTAAGCCTTTTAGTCACCACTAAACCTAACCCCAAGAACTAAGGAAGAATTTTAAAACATTTATTTAATTCCTATAGAGATTCTATCTTCCTTTGGTCTTATGGGATTCTCCAACATGACAACCCACATCATTTCTTTATTTAAGCCTTTAGCACTTCTAGATAGATACGTGAATTGAATGTGCCACATCACTTTACAAAATAAGAAAATTTTGTATATGCATGAAGGATTTTGCTTATTTGTTATATTTTTACAAAAAGAGGCAGATGAAGGACTATGAGATTTATGAGTCAAGCTTGAACCCTTTTTGAAAAGAATTTTATTTTTGATTCCAAAGGGTTTATTATGATTATTATTATTATTATTTTTAGTTCTGAATATAGTTTTAGAATAATCATCTATTTCCTCCTCTAAGTAGATAATTTGCAATGTCTTTTTAATCTTTCTCTTTTCTAATGTGGTGTGATAATCTTTTAGATTGCCTAATTGTGTTGCCACCCTTTTATTTTCTTTCTTCATGACTAATTTTTGCTTAGACATCTGAACTAGAAGCTTATGCATTTTAAGTAAATCCTTTTCTAGTTCTTCGTAAAATGGCACACTTTCATTTATCAAATTAGCAGATGATTCAACACATGAATAATTACAATAATTATCATACGAATCATTGCATGCCTTGTTAACAATATCATCACATGATTCAATAAATGATGTATTACAACATTCAGCACAAGAAACATTGCATACATTCTCCATAGAACTATCATGATTTTCAATAGATGATTCATCATGTAATATGTCACAGAATTCAGCATAAAAATCATCTATAGAAGTTGAGTAAGGATCATATACCTCTTTGTCTGTTAGTGCAACTACCCTGTCATTTACCACTTCCTAAGTGGTGGTCTCATTCCCGTGGGATTCTCCTTATTTCCTTTCGAGTTCATCCCAAATATCCTTTGCACTTGTACATGCCATAATATCAAGAAAAATATTAGTATCTAAAGCGTAAAATAGTAGATCCATGACATGTGAATTAGCATGCATCAAATTAATATCATTTTCTACTAGCATACAAATTCCCTTGTTAATCACTTGTCAGGCCCTCTTGTCCATTGATTTTATAAATACGCTCATTCAAATTTTCCAGTGGGTGTAGTTAACACCGCAAAACAATGGAGGACTGGAAGGTGATCATCCCTCTTCGAATGGGGATACATCAATGTGAGTCATTGCACTCTTTTGCAAAAGATGTTAAGCCAAGTGCAACGAGGCTCTGATACCAATTGTTGGAATCAGTGTATTCCCAAGAGGGGGGTGAATTGGGTAATTAAAAATTTCTCTTAGGTTTGGTCCAAATTCCACAAATAGTATTACACAAACCTAGGGTCTTTCTATATAATCATAAACCTAATCATTCACAATAATACACAAACATTCAAGTTTTGAAATGTAAAATGTAGAAATTAAAAGTAGACACCAAAAATGTTATTGGGGTTCGACTAATATTGCCTATGTCCCTGCCTCAGCTCGCAAGCCCTAGGATTACCATTATTGCTCACTTAACGGGTCGAGCGGCATCGGTTACAACCAAGTCAAATGACCAGGGTTGACCTCAACCTTTACAAACTCTCCTTGCGGGGTGGAGAATACCCTAACAACTGATCCTTACGGGTTAGATCAATACCCCCTCAAGCTAAGCCTGGAATACAATAATCAATATGATTTTTGCGTATAATTAAAATATTCTTAACTAGGCAGACTATGTACCGATTCAACATAGTATAATCAATGCACACCAACAATGTAAGAACTATAAGTTCAGTGCTATATGTGTGCAATCAACACTCAGAGTAATGTCTATATTCTTTCAAATGCAATAAGTGTATCAATAAGCCAATCTTTGAAACTACGTATAGATGTATATCTCAATCATAGTTTAGGGTTTCAAAGATTTTCACCAAGTGTGATTAAAATATCTCAAAAATATTTTCTCAATATTCAAGCACAAAGAGATATTCAAAAGTAAGCTTGTGAAAACAATTTTTGCTTAAACAAAAACACAAGCTAAGGTGTCTTGCAATTTGAATGCCAAGACCCACAAGCTTTAAGTTTTCCCACACAAAATATTTATTAAATTAAATTTTTGGGGAAAACTATGCTCGACTCTCAATCTCAAATCAAGTAAACAATAAGTGCAATAAGAGTATAAGCTTCTGTAAACACTATGGGATATCTCACAGTACTCTCACCAAATTGGATTTAGCAAAGAAAATGAAAAAGGGTAAAGTTTATGAGTTTATATATGGAAGTAAAGCTCTAAAAATTTCAAATGAAAATTTTTAATCAAAAACCCTAATCTCTTGTTAATCTTTGCAAATGAACCCATATATTTAGATACACTAAAAAAGTAACCGTTGGGGGACATAGATGGAATTTTTAAAAAGATTAAGTATGGTTAATAAAAAATAACCATGTTTTGACCTCGACAAAATTCGAGCAACCCAAGAGGTTCGATTGACCATTTTTAAGGTTTGGTCGACCGGATTGCTCAATTTGGTCGACCAGGGTGTTCTTGAGCTGAGGTGTTGGTCGACCAAACATGAGGCGATTCTTGAACCTCTGAGGTTTGGTCGACCAGGCTAAGTTCGGTTGACTGAATTTGGATGTTGGGTTGACCATGCCATTTTTCGGTCAACCAGGGGATTGATGTTCATTTTAAGGATGGTCGACCAAATGAGACCCTATGGGTCATATCCCGGTTTTGATAATGACAAATACTCATGTATTTAATGACTATTTAGTTCATGTGCAAGTTTATATTAGCAAATACACTGATTGCACATGAAGTAAAGCATGAAGACCTTGAAAATTATTTTTATTGTATTTCATTATTATTTAATTCAGGTCTGTAATAGTAATTAGGAGAAAAAAGTTTGTAATAATCTGCATTGCATGCATGTAGGAACTTATAAGCTCAGACATGCTGTAGATTGACTATAGGGACCGCATGACCTTAGGGCCCCCTTCAGTCGACCGACGCCAAGTTTTTGGGCGTACTTGAAAAGACCTTAGGTCCCTACACAAATGTGCAAAATAGTTCTCATATCACATATATTATTAGGGGAAATAATTGAATTAAAAATTGGACTTAATTGCAAAAAAAAGTGAAAGGTCGGGTGACCGAACCCCAGGTGTTCAAAACACCTTGAACAACCTAACCGCTGGGAAGTCAGCGGGTTGACTTGGTTTCGGGCTACCGAACCTTTTTGAACGTATCTTCCTCGGGCACCCGAATCCATGTCAAAGTGCTTTTAACCAACTCGGGCTGCCGAACCTTTGCATTCAAAAAGACCTCGAGCGATCGAACTTGCTGGTTTCGCTAACCTTTGCTTCAGTCACTCGAACCTTGGACAGAATGCTACTGACTTTGGTTCAACCAACTGACCCTGATTTCGGGCACCCAAACCTCAGACCGAGCACTTGAATCTCGCAAGTTAAATTATTTTTTACTAGGGTTAAATTTAATTAAATAGGGTTAATTTTACTAAACCATTTTAAAACAATTTTAAGAATACCCTACATGTCCCCAACGATTATAATTTTGTCATTCTCTATATATAGGGGTTCATTTGCAAAATTAAGGAGAGATTAGCAATATAATTAGTGAAGAATCCTCTCAATCTCAAAAACCTATTTTTTCCTATTCCACTCCAAATACTCTCATATATTCATTCCCTTGATACATCTTAGGATTGTGAGAGTTTACAAATTGTGCTAGTGCTTATTAGGTATTGTTAATACTCCTATTGTCTTGCTTGAATATTTGATATTGATTTTGGGGAGTTTACCATAGTTTATCCCATATATTTTTATTGATAAAATCTTGTGTTGGGATATATTCATAAGCTTAAGGATCTTTGCATTGTCATTGCAAGATTCCTATAGCTTTATTTTTGTGTGCAAAATATTTTACAAAACTAGATTTCAAACAACTCTTGTGCTAGGTACATTTGAAAAAATATTTTTTGAGTTCATTTGAATATCATTACTAGTATCTTTGAAACACTAATCTAATATTGAGATTTAATGTACTTTGCTTTCAAAGATTAGTTTGTTAGAACACTCTGCGCATATTTGAGATGATACATCCTTGAGTGTTGATTGCACACGTAGAGTACCGAGCTTATAGTTCTTACATTATTGAGGTGCATTGATTATACTGTGTGTATTGTAGTACATACCTGCGTAGATGAGAAGTACATTTTCGTGTACGTAAATTTACATATGTTGTGTTCCAAGCGTGGGCCTAAAGAGGGAGACTAGCCTTGTTGAATAGTATCGGACTGGCTTAGACCCGATTAGGAAAGTTAGGTGCGCCATCCTAGTAAGGCGTGTTGGTTGAGGTCAGCCCCGTTAATTGACCTGGTTGTAATTGGTGCCGCTCCACCCGTTGAGTGAGCTTTAGTGGAATCCTCGAGCTTGCGAACTAGAGGCGGGGATGTAGGCATAGTTAGCCGAACCTTGATAATATATCGTGTGTGCACTGTTTATATTTTCACAATTTATATTTTCGCACGTGTATGTTATATTGTGAATGCTGCACATGATTTAATTTACGCACGTTATATCATTATCTGCGCAATTGGTGTATAATTAGAAAGACCCTAGGTTGTGTTATACGACTATCTAGTTTTACCTAGGAAGTCATTTTTAAAATTCCAATTCACCCCCCCCTTTTGGGAAAACACCAAAGCTAAACATGGTCAAACTTTCGACCTTAGGGAGGTTCAGTCGACCGAAGTTGTTCTGTATTTTAAGGTTGGTCAACCAAACACACTAAAAATGTGTATTTAGGTCCAGATTTAAATAAAAAATTTCCCCTGATAGCATATGTGATAATAAGGACTTTCCTAAGTGCTAGTGCAAGTACTTAGAGTCTTTTCTAAGATCTTTTTACTTAATCCCAAAAATCTGATATCGATATACCAAAGGGTGATCCCTAAGGTCAGTTTATGGTCTTGAGCTTATAGGTTGTTACATGCATGATATGCATAAATTATTACAGACCGTTGGAATTTAAATAATATTATAGACCCGAATTAAAAATACAAAGAAATTAAACACTTTAGGTCTTCTTTTTCTTTAAGTCAATATGTGCCACCATATGATTTCACCAATTAGATCCTTATTAGCTTTACCGTGATCCCAAGAGGGAGAGTGAATTGGTATTTTTAAAATTTAATCCCTAGGTATTCCTCCTAATAGCAGTATGTTCACAACCCAATGGTCAATCTAGTGCAAGTAATATAAATATATCAGAATCTAAATAAAGCAGTTTAATCCATCACACAAGCACCAGAAAGCTGTAAAGAGAGGTTGACATGCAGATATGTTATCGAGGTTCGGCCAACTGT
The DNA here is from genome assembly GCF_029873635.1 of Malania oleifera. Lineage (NCBI taxonomy): Eukaryota > Viridiplantae > Streptophyta > Magnoliopsida > Santalales > Ximeniaceae > Malania > Malania oleifera. The sequence goes on along the minus strand of NC_080422.1, from coordinate 69,663,213 downwards.
CTACGTCCCCGCCTTGGCTAATTAGCACAAGGATTACCACAATAACTTGCTCACTTAAACGGGTGGAGCGGCACCTATACAAGTCAAGTCAATTAGTACAGGACTGACCTCAACCTTTACACCAATCCTTACCGAACTGGATTACTGCCCCCTCAGGCCACGCCTGGAATCACTCAAATATACAATCAAATGGTATAATATAAAAGTGCTTTCACATAAAACAGATTTGTACCCAAATGCGCACAATCACAAACACCACAAATGATTTAATATGTAAGCTCAATGTGGTCTAAATATTTCAACTCTCAAATATGTTTTCTATCAGTATAATGCGTACGTGAGAGTGTTAATAAGCAATCTTTGTATTTCAATATGTTCTCAATCAAGATGCTCGAACAAAGATATCATGCAAGTCTCAAATATTTCAAATAGTAGTATATGTCAATCACTTCAACTAGTGTATATGCTCGGTTTGCAAAAGCTAAGCAATCTTTGTATTCAGCAAGTGATATGAACTTGAATAATTATTGCCACAAAGGTTAGTATATCAAACACAAATATCTTTCCACAAAAATGTCAATATGAATACCACAAGATATTTGAGTAAGTTTGAAAATATTTTTGCAAGCCAAAAACAAATACAAACTTCCTAAGATATTGTAATGAGAATGCAACACTCGGAAGTTCAACACAAGTCTTCTTAGGGTAGGCTTATTAGAAAAGCCTGCTAAGAATACTTAGGTTATGCTCTCGTAAAGATCGATTCAAACACTCATAAAATGAGAGAGCAAACCTCTAAATAAAAGCACTCAATACACTTACAAATGATTCAAAGAAGTGAAAAAGGTAAGTTTGAGTGGATTTGGAATGAGTATGAGCAATGGAAAATATTTTGCTTGAGAGAGAAATTTGGATTTTTGTTTTTGCCAATTAATGCTTAATTTTCCCAAATGAAGGGGTATATATAGACATCCCATGATTTTTGACCTTTGGGGACCTATTAGGAATTGTTAGAAAGTTTAATGACATTTTAAATATTTTAACCCTATTTAAAAATATTAACTGTGGTAAACAAAATGAGGGGCAACCTGAGAGGTCCGGTCGACCAGAAAGGTTTCGATCGACTAGATGTCATATGGTTCGGTTGACCAGGGTATTTTTGAACTAAATAGTCAGTCGACCGAAAGTGCCTTTCCAAAGGTGATTTTCCATTTTACTGAGGTTCGGTAGACTGAAAGTGCCTTTCCAAAGGCGATTTTCCATTTTACTGAGGTTTGGTCAACCAGGCCATTTTGAACTGGCTGGTTTGGTCAACCAGACTGTTGGGATTTTTCCCGAGTACCCTTGGTTGACCAGGTAGTTGGAGTACAAAATTGGCTCGGTCGATCAGATGGTCAAATTGTTGACCTCTGGGGGTTTCGATCAACTAGGGGGTTTTGAACTGCATTGGTTCGGTCGACCAGGGCCTTAGTCAACTGTTGACTTAGGCCTGTTTCAGTCGACTAGGGCAAAATGAACTGCCTTGGCTGGTCGATTGAAAGTGCACAATGTGTGCATTTTGGTCCTATTTCAATACACATTCACCCCCATTCAAGTGCCTAATGCATGCAAGTGCAAAGGTGAGTGTCCTAGGGTTATTTATGTCCAAAATCAAGGCACCGAAAGGATCCGGTGTCGCTCAACCGAAGGGTAAACCCTAAGGTCATTCTACGGTCACTTTTAGTTTGTATTTGGTTTGAGCTTACATAATAAACCATGCATATGTTGTGTGTGCCTATTACAAACCAAATATCATAATTACTATTGTAGACCTTTGAATAAATATAAAGTACAATACAATTAGAAAAAGGTCTTCAACTTCACTCTCTTTTTGTGTATTGTGATTTCCTAATATAAGTTCCTGTACAAAACCTCAAACACCCATTAGTTGCAATGAGTATTTATCATAATCAAAACCGTGCGTGACCTATAAGGTCAACAATCCTGCACACAAACTTGATAAACATTAAATGCCTTGTATTTGTCATTATAAAAGATGAGATACGACTCAAAAAGTTAACAAGTACAAAAATAATCACCAGGTAAAAGAACTTTCTAATCCTTTAATGGATGTACATGTATATTTTCAATGATTCGTCGCATCATGGTTGAACTAGGATGGCCAAGACGATTTTGTCAAAGTATAAAACTTCTAGACTCAGAGCACTTCTGGTGCATAAAATTTGATTCAACTATCCTTATTTTTGTGAAATATAGGACAGATGAAAGACATGAAAATTTTTCTAATATAATCTTTTAGTTTGAAACTGTAGATGTAATAAAAAGATATTCCATATCTCCTTCATTTTTGGTTTCAACATGGTATCCATTGTGACTTATATCTTTAAAACTCAGTAGATTTCTTCGGGATCTACTAGAATACGACACATCATCAATATACAATTTTGTCCCATTTGGAAACATAATTTAAACTCTTCCAAAGTCCTCTATTACATTTGCAGAGTCAGATATTGTATTAACATTAATTTCAGCTAATGTTAATTGTAAGAAATATTTTTTAACACGAAGAATTATGTGAGTCGTGCCACTGTCCACCAAACACATGTCATCCTCAATTTTATCAAGTTTATTTTGTATAATCTAGTAAATGAAAAGTAAAATTTAAGAATTAGGAAAGATAACAAAATATTACCAAGCATATTATGTGTAAAACTTTTAATAAAAAATTACATAAGTTAATTTTTCAAAATAACATAAACATGAAAAAAATTTAATAGTAGACATTTCCATCCCCAATGAAATGATCAATTTTGCCACTAGGATCCTCAAAAAAATCAGAAACATCAAAATCAACATCCAAAGGAGACTCATACTTAGCATCAATGGGTTTAGATAAATTCACTTCAGCATTTTTCCCATTTCCTTTTTAACGATGTCTTGTAAAGATCAACTAAGTGTTTAAGAGTGCGACATATTCGAGACCAATGACCTTTTGTTCCATACCTATAACAAATATTATCATTATTTTGCACTTTGTTATTTTGTTCAGAGCTTTTTTTATTCTTTGCCCATTTCCTTTGAGTCTTTTCAACACCTTTGCTTTCACACTTTGAAGGATGATCATCACGGGTCCAATAATTTTTCCTACCATGACCTCTTTTACCACCATGACCTTGAGAAAAAGTCATATTCACTTTAGGAAATGGTATTGAGCCAATTGGACGAGATTGATGATTTTTTAATAAAAAACTCATTATTTTGTTCAGACACAAGTAAATAAGAAATTAGTTCAGAATTTTTTGTAAATTATGCTCTCGATATTACTGCAGGAGTACATTCGAGGCATGAAAAGTCGAATATGTTTTTTTCTAAAATATCATCATCGGTAATTTTTTCTCTACATAACTTCAATTGAGAGCTAGTTTTGAACAAGACTGAATTATATTCACTCACAGTTTTAAAATCTTGCAGTCATAAGTGTATCTAATTGTATTAAGCTTTTGGAAGAATTACCATTTTTTGGTGTTCATATCTCTTCTTTAAGTTGTTCCAAAGGACTAATGAATCCTTAATAGTAAGGTACTCAATTTTCAATTTTTCGTGTAAATGGTGTCAAAGGAAAATCATTGCCTTTGCGATCCTGTAGGGATGCTTGATTTTCTTCTTTAATTGTACTTCCAAGATTTATAACATTAAGGTGAATCTTAGCATCAAGTACCTATGACAGATAATTTCTTCCAAAAATATTAAGGGCAACGAATTCAAACTTTGTGAGGTTTGACATCTTAAAGTCACTTTGAAAAAAAATAAAAATTCAAAGTTAGGTAAATATTAAATGGAAATGTTATTCTCACATATATCCCAACATAAAAATATTTAAGGACACGTACTCAGGATAAGAGATATAGTTAACATATAAATATAGTTTGTCGAAAAACTAAAGTTATGTAGATAACAAATGTTAAAGAAAACAAGATTCTTACCTTACAATAATACCAACGAAACTTGCTATACCATTAGAGATTTGATCGTACTGATAACGTGTTGTAAATGAAATAAAGAGGAATATAAAAATGTTTGAAATTATAGAAATTCAACAGTCTAGTTCTTCAGGAACTAGATATTATTAATCATCTTATTATATCATTTTATTGTAAAACATGTATTTATATAGGCAAATACATTGGTATCCCAAAGGTTAACCACATAATGAACCATTATGTGGGCATACCAAATGTTGTAATCTTATTATTTAGATAGTCATCTATATAAATATACATGTTTTACAACAGTGACATTATTTAAATGAAGGAAGATATACTCTATTTTCGTATTAATCAATTTATTTAATTACTTAATAGATGACATCTTTTTCCATAGTTAGCTTCAAAATAGCCTATTAAAAAAATAATCATTTCATTTTCAAATAGAATAAAAAATATCTACGTCAAATATCGAACGTTCGAGTACATCCTCTAAATATTTAGTAATGGGTGAAAATATGAAATAATTAATAATAATAATAATAATATCAATATTCAACTTGAGTTCGATACAAATTAAGTCACTCCTAGAAAGTATCTAATAAGCTTCCTTGGCTGTCTTGCACTCATATTAGTCCAACATAAATCCAAGCAACCCATTTGAGAGAGAGAGAGAGAGAGAGAGAGAGGAAATGGGGTGTTTTCGAGTTTTGGGGGAGGAAAGAAATGAGAGGCCTGAAATCGTTAGCCTTACACCCTGTGAACTGGTACAAGAAGGTGCGTGCTTCGGGTTTACCTTATCCTATCTCCCTATCTATCTATCTATCGATAAAACTCTATCTACCTTCCTTCCCTCTTTCCTCCTTCCTCTATATCCTATCCTTCGTCTGCCCTTCCTACCTTTCCCTGTCCACCCCCCTTAACTTCCCTTAATTGTCTGAGTAAAGTAGCTCAAGAACACACTACTTCAATTCTCCCCCTTGTTATATTCATGTTGAACTCTGCCCTCGAATTTCCCACGGTGTTTATTGTCCCTTTCCCCGTTTCTGCCATGTGACTGCAATATTCCCACAGTTCCCTTCCCATTTCCAGTCAATAATCCTCCATTCGATCTCTCGCTTTAATTATTCACTTCGCCTATATTTAATCCCGCTTTCATCGTATAGTGCGTGTTCATATTATTCACATTGTTAATACCTGCTGTTTGCTTGCTGTCTTCTTAATATATCTGTATTCTGCAGAGCTTGGGATTTCAGCGGATTCCGGCCATTCCTCTTGTGATATTTTCTTTCAGAATCGTTTTGGATAGGACAGTAATTGAGCTTGGGTGCATCTGTTTCATTCAAAAGCATTGGAAGAACCAGCCGGTGATCGAGCTAGCTACCACTGTATCAAGCTTCAATCAAATCCAATCGTTTTTGTTTGATGCGCAATGGCTCCAAAAACAGGGAAGACAAAACCCCACAAAGGCAAGGGAGAAAAGAAGAAAAAGGAAGAGAAAGGTGCGGTTCGTCGTTTCTTCTTCATTCAATTTTCGCTCAATTACTTTACACCCGTTTGGTTGCTCAGAAAATGAATTGAAATAAATAAAGAAAAGCAAAAAACCTGATTCTTATTTTCTCAGTAGTTTCTGTTTCAAAAACATGAAAAGCAAGGTAGAATTAAGCCGGGTCATATCCCACTGAAAATTTCTTGCATGAAAACTTGAGTTTCTTCTCATTTCTTTCCTTTTCTTACACTTTCACGGCAACCAAGCAGTGACCCTATTATCAATGTTGGTCCTGCCAATTTCCATTTTTGTTGTCTACAGTGCTGCCGAACGTAGTCGAGATTACCGTGGAAACGCCGGACGAGTGTCAAGTGACTCTCAAGGTATGTCTGCCAGTGAGTGTGGTGTGCGTACGATATCGATACACGGTGGGGTAGAGCGCAGGATAACGGGGGCCAGGATCTGGTGGCTGAGGGTTTTCTCTCTTTTGTTGCGCGCAGGGCATATCTACGGACAAGATCTTAGATGTTAGGAAACTTTTAGCCGTCCACGTCGAGACTTGTCATTTGACCAATTACTCCTTCTCCCACGAGGTACACCTTATTTAATTTTCTTGTACTTTCACATCGCTAACATGTGCCGTCGGGCCCCACTAGACTTCATGATACGCTCGTCTGTGCCGTTGGATTGATAGACTTTTCCGCACCTAGTAAGGAAGACTTGCCTTTCGTGCGGTTCATTTGTTGGAGTTTTTTTTTGTTAGAAGGGTCCCCATTGACAATATAGTTTTCTGTCATTTATTAAATTGTGAATGGCCAGGAATTCTTTTTCCTAAAATCAAAGATACTTAATTTAAATGCATCACATTAAAATAATTATGTTGCACAAAAAATAAATCAATTTTAAACAAAAAGGAAATTGGTATCGAATGTTGTAGAAACGTATCGAGTATGTTACGTGTCGAAAAACAATTATCGTAAGTTCCTTTCACATTGTATTGGTTAATAATTATTTTGTTATGGAATTGAATCGTATCTAAGTATAATATTTTGTTTCTTATAAGCTTAAAAAACATAGAAAAAACAAAAAAGTCAAGTCGAGCATGGGATGGGGACAAGCACATGCCCATGCTCCTCCTACACGTTGAGATATTAGTTATTACAGGTAAACCGCCACCACGACTTTTGACAAACCCCCCGGTCCCATCAGAGCAAAGCTTGCATTTTATCTGCAAGTTATCATCGATTCTGAATAGATCTGTTATGTTATTGACTATTCACTCATTGATTTTCATAATTTTACTTTTCGTAGTATTTGATAGCGTGAATTTTAAATTTTAAATTAAATTTATATTTATTTAAAATTTTAAAATTAATTAATTTTTTTTAATGTATAATTTGGGTGATGGCCATTATTTATATTAGTGTAAGCCAGCTCAAGGCAGGGACGGTCCTGCAATTTGGTAACTTTGGGGCGAAGTCCCCACTCTATTTCCCCTACACTTAAATGTCCTTTCATTTGGCCATTGAGAATTAAAGAATGCTAGTGAATAGTAGGGTGGAGGCCCTAACCTAAAAACTACCTCCAACCTTTTCCCCCTTATGGACGTAGGTAAAAGGAGCTAGGCTGAAGGATTCTGTCGACATCGTCTCTCTCAAACCTTGCCACCTCTCCATCGAACAAGGTAAAAAAACACACTCGAATATTAACGGCCAGGATCTCTCGAAATGCACAGTGAGTTAACGTAGCAGCATCAGATCGCTGTCCTTCGAAGCTAATACTATCCGCCGTTCTTCCTTCGCAGAGGACTACACTGAAGAGCTCGCCGTCGCCCACGTGCGGCGCCTTCTCGACATCGTCGCCTGCACCACCTCCTTCGGACCGTCCAAACCCGGCGGCCGAACCGGCCCGAAAGAGTCGGGTCTTAAAGAACCCGGTTCTGTTTCCAACGACGGCGATGCATCGTTGCAGTCTGCGTCGGATAATGGGGGTGAACCAGGTTCAAAGTCTAAAGCTGGGGAGAAGAAAGCGGGTTCAGCCATCGGTGGAGTCCAGAAGGGGGGTCATGGAGTCAAGAATGGCAAGGACGCCGCCGTCTCCGGGGATTCTCTGGCCAAGGAGGCGACGCTGGAGAAAGGGGACACGGCGCCGCCCATGTGCCCTCCGCCGAAGCTCGGCCAATTCTACGACTTCTTCTCCTTTTCGCATCTTACGCCGCCGCTCCACTGTGAGTTCTCTCTCTCTCTCTCTCTCTCTCTCTCTCTCTCTCTCTCTCTCTCTCGTCAGTAAGTCGTGAATTTTATGTTAGAAAATTTTATGTCCGTGAATTTTATGTTGAGCTTAATTTATGAACCATGGATCAAGTAAAGATAAGAAATAAATTCAAAACATAGTTTACAATATTTTCACCGGCACAATCAAACTTCGGTGCAATTAGTCTTCTTTCCTTTTATTCTTGTTAATCATACTGTTTATTGAGTTAGTAATGGAGATTCGACCAAACCTAATTCTTGAGTGGTGAGAGGGACCAAGAGCCCTTTATATTAAAATCGATAAGAGACTCAATCAATCAAAGAGTCATAAACATATATATGAGCTTGCCCTTACTTCAAGGTGAATGTACTTAACGAGATTCATGAGTCTGGGCAATACATTTCTATTATTTTAATATATCTTGATTGGGTGACTTTTCTTTAATTATCATAGATACATGACCCGTACATACTAATAAATAAGACACTTGACTTTGGTCAATGTACCTTCATATGTATATATATATATATATATATATATATATATATACATATGAAGGTACATTGACCAAAGTCAAGTGTCTTATTATATATATATATATATATATATATATCCATTAATAAGTTAAGATAAAGTTTAATATTTAATTAATTATTTATATATAGACACACACACTATGTGATCATGAAGATCACCCACACATATATATAAAAATTTCCAACATTTTATCACTTGATCTAATATTAACTTCAAGAAATACATTTCTTTTATTTAGATTAACATTCACTATACACTTAACTAAACAAATAACCGAGGTGGATTATGGCGGTTTTATGTAAACTATGTAACTTAATTCCTTGCATATATCACATGCTTAGCATTTATTTAGATATGTCATCACGAGGAAGAATATGAACTATTTAGTTATATTCATATCATAAACTGGTCTCGCAATAATGTCGAAGCACCATAAACATTTTCCATCATATTTCATTCTCAATAATGTGCACATATATAAATTATAAAACATAAGTCAAACCCATTGAATTTACATGCTCATTATGCATTTAGGCACAAACACTCTAATTAATGGGTCTACTCATCATCTTGGCACTTAATGTGTTCAATGAACACCTTTCATCTCGCATCCTCGCTCTAACAACAAGCATCTTACCTTTATATGTTTTGACACTCTTAAGCACTTGTTGCTTTTAGAAAAGAATCATCATACAATACTTTAATGGATCTTGAAATAAAATTCATTATTCAAAGTCCCGAAATGAAATTCCTTAACCAAATTTCTTGAGAGGTCATGACACAATATCAATTTTTAGTACTTATCAAATATTGGTGCGAGTATATGCATGAGTATAATTCATGCTTCCAACTGAAAATGCAAATGAAATATTTTCTATTTGCTTTCATTTACTTTCGTTGGCAAAACTTTGATTTTCAATTAATCTGTAAATTTACATGATAGGGGCTATAAATATTAAACCTTTCAAAATTTAAAAAAAAAAAAAATATTAAATATAGGTCTTTAGAGAAAAATTAGATATTCTTTTAAACCTACTACGACAAATTTCAATGTCCAACATAACGATGCATCTCTTATGTATTCCGTTACAAGGTTCTTAGAAATTAAAGAAATACCATCCATACATAAAATCAAAAATATAAACTCGCTCCCATTGATCTCTAGACATGCATTCATTATTATTATTTCCTTTGAAAGAAATAATGGTGTCATGAACCTTAAGATACTATTGGAAGGAAGCTTCTATTAGCTGATTATGGATTTCTTTTTTCTACACACTAGTTTCCATTATGTGCTCTCGCACATCATTAACCCTATTGTATCTCTTTACAATCAAAGTTGCCATTAGTGTATCTAATAATGCCTTATCAGAAATTGAAATTGTTCCTAATCAACACAATTAGAACACTTGCAACTTTCATAAGACCCATCTCTATGTCAAACTTGTCAATCGACTTTTGAATTTCACCAACATGGATACATAGATCTAAGTCTAAATATTCTAACAAAATGAGAATACATTCCTTCCTTATTGAGAATTGGAACCCTTCAACTCTAGAATATTAGACAAGCCTAAAAATGAATTTGAAACAATAACCAAGAGTAACTTAAAAACATGTCAAGAGTCACTAAAAAACTTAATATGACATTTGATTGTACTTACATTGAATAATTTATTGCATCATTATTTCCTTCCTTTGGGTTAGATAATAACGTGCCATTGATTTACTCCATAATACCTTATGGCTTTAAATGCCCTAATTTTTTTAATTTTATTTTTCCAAATTAAAGCAAGATACAACCAAACTTAAGAAACGTATTAAATATGGGGCAAAAACAAATGCTCCAATTCTTTTCTCTCAAATGGAGGAAAAAGAAAAAACTGTTGGCTTTGCTAGTAACGACCATAGCTTCGTTAAACCAGAGGTTAGGTATAATACGCCCGGTTATGGGTATCCACTATGAAATTGAAATCTTTAGTTCCCTTTTATCCTATTGGAATCATATTATTTGGATGCCACTTTGGTGACTACCAATTTGATAAAAAACGTAATGATTGATAGTGTTTTAAGGTATCCTTATATGTAAAGTAACTCTTATAGGTTCATAAAATAAGCTTCAACCTTATTGCTTTGATACCACATGTTAGAAAATTTCTATAAGAAGGATCTTCAGCTTATTTTATGAACCATGATCAAGTAAAGATAAGGAAAGAAATTCAAAATATACCTTACGATATTTTCAGCGAGACAATCGAATTTCGGTGCAATTAGCTCTTATTTCCTTCTATTCTTGTTGATCAAGTCTCTATTATGCAGAATACTACTTGATCTTCTCTCCCCTTACTCTCATATTTGGCTTAGCAATGGAGATTCGATTAAACTTAATTTTTGAGTGGTGAGAGGGACCAAGAGCCCTTTATATAGATATCCATAAGAGACTCAATCCATCAAAGAGTCATAACATACATATGACCTTTTCCTTCCTCCAAGGTGAATGTACTTCGATTAAATGTAATACATTCTTTAATGATACACAAATTAAGGAGATTCATGACTCTGGTCAATGCATCTCCATTATTTCAATGTATCTTGATTGGGAGAGTTTTCATTAACCATCATAGATACATGACTTGGTCATTGTATCTTACATAACAATAAATAAGGCACTTGACTTTGGTCAATGTACCTTCATATATATATATATATATATATATATATTAATTAGTTAATATATAGCTTAATACTTAATTAATTATTTATATATAGGCATACACACATGTGATTATGAAGATCACCCACACATATATGTAAAATTTCCAACATTTTATTGTTTGTTGCCAAAAATTGATATTTGGTAGGTAGCAGGTTAGCATGAAACTTTCCATGGAAAGATGTACATTAATGAAACTATGAGAGTCAGGGGCATTTTCGTTATCTTACCTTTAAGTAATAGCTCTTTGACTTTTCTGCTGATTATGTTAAACTGCAAATTGGTTTAGTCAGAAAATTGCACTATGGCTTCTCAATGAAACTAATGCTGCATTTGGGAGTAAGGATTTTAAGCTTTCAAACTGTGTAAATTTGGAGAAAACATAATACAAATTTGTGTCACACGGCTCCAAAATCAAGGTTCTAACCCCATGCTTCTATGCCTATTCACATGTTCTTCACCATGGTTTCCACCCTTTTTTTTTTCTTACTATATCCAGTTTGGTACTGTTGGGAATGGGAAAAGTACCTTTAAAAATTGAAACTTTTTGTGGTTAGTTTTCTTGCCGTTGTGTGTTAATTTTTTAGGGGTTGCCATTTATAAAGCTGAATTGGGTTTTGTTTTGTTCTGTTTTTCTCTTTGTTTTGTTTGAATTATGATTTTTATTCTGTTGCAGATATTCGGAGATCCACTCGCCCGTTTCTTGAGGATAAAACAGTCGATGATTTTTTTAAAATTGATGTGAGGAATCATATTTGATTGCTTAGTTTCTTGCAATCACACTGTCATATTTCACGTGCTAAAATATATTGGTTTGCCATGGGTGTATGCAAATGCAGACTCGAGTTTGTAGTGGGAAGCCAATGACAATTGTTGCTTCCCTAAAAGGGTTCTATCCTGCAGGAAAGCATCTTCTTCTGAGTCACTCTTTGGTTTGTCTGCTGCAGCAAATAAGCAGACCCTTTGACGCTGTAAGTTCAAACTAAGCTCCAAGTTTCGTCCTGGGAGTTTATCTTGTCTATATCCATCTCTTGCAGAACTTACACCCCTCTCCCTTATGTTACATCTTTTTCTTGATTTCATCTCTGTCTTTGCTGTGTACTGTTCGTGTAGAGTTGAATTCGACCATAATGGCTTAAGTTATTGTTTGCTGGCAGGCATACAAAGCTCTCACGAAAGCTTTCACAGAGCACAATAAGGTAAGTTGATATTACTATATGCATGTTCATAGTTTGACAACATTCACAAAATGGTGACTTTTGCAATTAAATCTGCGCTGTTTCAGTTTGGAAATCTTCCTTATGGTTTTCGCGCAAATACATGGGTTGTTCCTCCAGTTATTGCTGATAATCCATCTCTGTTTCCACCACTTCCTGTGGAAGATGAAAATTGGGGAGGAAATGGTGGGGGACAGGGAAGAGATGGGAAACACGATCACAGGCAGTGGGCGAAGGAGTTTGCAGTTCTGGCTGCAATGCCTTGTAAAACAGCAGAAGAGAGGCAAATTCGAGACCGGAAGGCCTTCCTGCTTCACAGTTTATTTGTCGACGTTTCAGTCTTTAAAGCTGTTGCAGCTATCAAGGATCTCATCGATAATAACCATTGCTCTCCCAATGGTTGCTGCACTTCATCAATTTTACATGAAGAAAGAGTTGGAGATTTACTAATCAGAGTGATGAGAGATGTGCCTGATGCAAGCAAGAAATTGGATAGTAAAAATGATGGGTGTCAGGTTCTTGGAATGTCGGAGGAGGAGCTTGCTCGGAGAAATTTACTTAAAGGCATTACTGCAGACGAGAGTGCAACTGTTCATGTAAGTAAAATATTTATTTTCCATTTGTATATCAAAGTGACTTTGCTTTGAATGCTTACTACAGTTTAATATAGAAAACTGGATTATATGACAAGTTCACGTCATGATCCTGCAGGACACATCCACTTTAGGTGTTGTGGTTGTTAGACACTGTGGTTACGCAGCTGTTGTGAAAGTTGCAACCGTGGTAGATTGGGAGGGGAATTCCATTCCCAAAGACATTGATATTGAGGATCAGCACGAGGGAGGGGCCAATGCCTTGAATGTTAATAGGTCAGTGCATACACATTGGGCTTAATAACTAATGTATAATTATGAGGACTGAGATTGTGTTGGATCATAGATGCATAATGTGTGGACCTACTATTAGTTATTAACCATTGATTACATTATTTTTCAGCTTGAGAATGCTACTGCACAAGTCATCCTCTCAATCATCTGGCTCTCTTCCGCGATTACAGAGTTCAGATTTTGAAGATTTACGTTCTGCTAGGTCTTTGGTTCGAGAAGTGCTTGGGGAAAGTTTGCTGAAGTTGCAGGGAGAAGATGCTAAACAGGCAAGATCTATCAGATGGGAACTAGGAGCATGCTGGGTGCAACATTTGCAAAATCAGGCTTCAGGAAAAGCTGAGACTAAGAAAACTGAGGAAACTAAGGTTGAGCCTGCTGTTAAGGGTCTTGGAAAGCAAGGTGGACTGCTAAAGGAAATTAAGAAGAAAATAGCTGACAGAAGCTGCAAGACTGAGCAGGGAAAGGAGGTTGCTGTGGGTAAAAGCCTTGAAATGAATAAGAAGTCAGATTCAAGTAATCAGAAGGAACTAGAGATACAAGATGAGGAAAAGGGAATGATGTGGAGGAAGCTGCTTCCTGAAGCAGCATATTTGCGACTTAAAGAATCAGAAACTGGTCTTCACCTTAAGGTATGCTTGCTGCTTTCTAAGAAAACTAATATTTTATCAGATTTGTCCACCTTTGGTTTTTTAAGGTCATGTAATTAACTTATTTCTCCAAGAAGTAGAGTATGAGACTAGTGAAAATTGAGGAGCCTAATTTTTGGAAGATTATGGAAAATGAATTTCTTTTTGCATGATCAATTAAGCCTTTTTAATTTTGGTCTCACTTATTTCATTTTGGCAGTCACCCGATGAGTTGATTGACATGGCACATAAATATTATGCCGATATTGCACTTCCTAAACTGGTAAGCTTTGTTAGCAGTTAGCTTTTGCCACCAGTATTACCTTTTTTTTCCCGTACAAAAATAGGAATTAGTATGTTTAATTTGTGCATTTTAAATGTTTATTAGGTTGCAGATTTTGGCTCCCTTGAGCTTTCCCCTGTTGATGGAAGGACGTTGACAGATTTTATGCATACCAGGGGCTTGAAAATGTGTTCCTTGGGACATGTGGTAAAGATACAATTTTTGTTACTTGTGATTACTAGTTTATTGCTGTTGCCACCACTGTTTGTTACTGGACAATTTCATTAATACATCTCACTCATCCTGTTCAGCAAGATAACGAGTTAAATGTACTCATCCTGTCATGATGTAGTCAGAACACCTACAGCTTAGTTTGCCAGATTTTTTTTGCTTCCTATTCAGTCTTTTTTTCTCCTCAATCATGTCAGGTTGAACTTGCTGACAAGCTCCCTCATGTGCAATCACTCTGTGTACTTGAGATGGTTGTTCGAGCCTATAAACACGTACTGCAAGCAGTTGTATCAGCAGTTGATAACTTGTCAGATTTGGCTGTGTCAATAGCATCATGTTTAAATGTATTGTTAGGAACACCATCAACCAAAAATGGTGATGAAGACATTGCTAATGATGATAATTTGAAATGCAAATGGGTGGAAACCTTTCTTTTGAAGAGGTTTGGGTGGCAATGGAAGCATGAAAGCTGCCAGGATATGAGAAAATTTGCAATCCTTCGTGGGCTTTGCCATAAGGTACAATGATTTGAACATGTCATTGGCATCTAAAGTCTTTCCTAAACTAATTTTTCTCCAATAACTTAGTGTGGTCATTTTCAATCAGGTTGGACTCGAGCTTGTTCCAAGGGACTATGATATGGGCACTGCATATCCATTTAGGAAATCAGATGTTATAAGCATGTTTCCTGTGTTTAAGGTAATGTGAACAAATTATTTACACCATAAACGAGCATTGAATTTTCAATACAATCTTTTGGTACTTGGTAGCCTTGACAATGTTGATGTTTACCTACAGCATGTAGCATGTTCATCTGCGGATGGGCGTACGCTACTAGAATCATCAAAAACTTCATTGGATAAAGGAAAATTGGAGGATGCTGTAAACTATGGCACAAAGGTATTGAATGGTTTCCCTCTCTCTCTCTCTCTCTCTCTTCTTTTTTTTTTGTTTGGAGTTTTGTGATGGTATGCTCATGATATTAATGAGGACCAATATCCTATTGAATTTTGAAGGCACTCTCAAAACTCGTGGCAGTATGTGGCCCTTATCATCGAATGACTGCTGGAGCCTATAGTCTTTTGGCTGTTGTTCTTTATCACACCGGGGATTTTAATCAGGTATGTGTTTGAAAAACAAAAAATATTTGTCATGTGAGGATTGAAGTGCTGGCATACATTGTGATATTGTTTGAATGGACTTAAGTTGTATGTTTTGTGTTGCATTGGAAATTGTACTCCACGATATGTTATGTGAAATGATTAAGTTGAACAAATGGACATGGATTCTTATATTTTACTTTGACGCAAGTTCAAGCTGTCATATTTTTTCCTTTTATTCTTGTAACATTTTTAGCACATATAAAATTCTCAATGGCTACAAATAAAGCATTATTCGGTGTGAAACTGAATACTAACACAGACATATGCATTAATATTTGATACTGGCATAAGGTATCTGACAAGGCAACCATGACAAAATAAAATGATTTTGATATCTAGATGTAAAATATTTGACAAAGTGAGATAAGATTTTTGTGCCAAAATATGTAATTTAACACACATGCAAGACTCATATTGCAAGGCAATCCTGGCCATGGGCCAAAAATAGGCATCTCTACATTTGTTTTGTTTTGAAGACATGAGTGTGCCAGCAAAGCAATTAATATCTTCAATACTAAAGAATGGTCATAATTTTTTGGAAATGAAATGTATGTTATCTGGACTTGCAAATTGTAGTTGCCTCGTACCCAGGAATGAAAATCTAAAACGAAAAAGACTAATCAGTGCTCATGCCTGTAAAAACCTTTGGGATGCACATTTTTGATGAGTGAAAATGGCTGTATCATGCTTGGCTTGATCCAATCTGTACAGTTTGTAATTTAAGAATGATGCCTAGCTGCATTTGGGACCTCTTGGATATGAGACAAGCTACATAATTTGAAAACTTAAGTCCGATGAGTTGACACCATATTTTGTTTGGATATCAATTTACCAAAACACGAGACATGGCTGAATGCACCTTTTTTTTAAAAATTAAAAAAAAATTGTAAATTGTAAATTCAAAATTGCATGCTGTGAAAATCCAAAAAAAAATTGTAAATTAAAAATTTAAAGATTTGGAAAAATATAAAAATTCAAAATTGTCTCCTAATTGTTGGTTTAAGATCTTGGCAGTCATTCTTTTTGGACCCACAAATTGGGGTTCAATCAAACTATCAATTTTCTAATTGGGGGTGCAGTTCGACCTTAATTTGTAGGACTCAACCCTAGCCTGGTCTGTGGGTCCCATCACTACTTCAATCCTAAACCAATTTGGACTTGAAACCAACTTTGACCCAAAGCCAATCTTGACCAAAATCAAATTGTGCTTGGATGAATTTAATATTCTAAAGGGTAAAATTACAGCATAAAAATTAATTTAAAGTCTTTTGATTTGATTTGAGATAATCCTTGTTAATTAGGTACCGTTCATAGAATGAGTGTGTAGGGGATTGTAGTACTTTTCCCCTCACTTAATCGAACTCCCCGAACTCAACTCTGGTAAAAACAGACTGAGGCTGCCAATTTCTCGGCCTTAGGTTAGCCTAGAGACCAATTAATGAGTAGTAATTAGGTAAACTAACCACACCTAGGAAAATAACATATTAGTGGTGACTTGAATGAACCTATACAAGATAAATAATATTTAAACTCTCTCCCTCGCGCGTTGCATCCCATGATCTGCAGGTTGCGACACAATGGAATAGGATAAAATTGCTCCATAGATAATACTGCTCTACTAGGAGCTGTTGGGTATCATATCTGTGTTTTGTTTTCTATTTTTTGTTGTTCTGCAATGAAGAGATGGGTTACGATAACGCATTTGTTTACATTGTTAGTTTTCTGCTTTTGTTGTTGGGTTTGCTGAAATTGAAAACTAGATTTCATCATTTTCCATTGTTGTGGCAAGCTGTTGCTACAACACTTTAATATTCATAATTGACTCTTATGGATTAAACTATTATTGCATACACAATTTTTAGCGCTTTTGTTGTTGGGTTTGCTAAAATTGAAAACTAGATTTCATCATCTTCCATTGTTGTGGCAAGCTGTTGCTACAACACTTTAATATTCATAATTGTCTTTTTTGGATTAAATTGTTATTGTATACAAAAGTTATAGCTAAAATTAAAATAAGATGATTATGTGTATTTAAAATATGATTAAAATTAAGATATCCATCGCATTTCTAAAAAATAACAGAAGTCATTGAAAAAATCATTTTGATCAATTTTCATTTGTGATGTACAATAGGATTGTTCTTGCAGCACTAAATTTTGAGTTTAAGAATATACTTATAAAATAAAATAAATATAATTTTTTAATAAAATTTGTATCCTCGTGCATTTTTGTTATTTTAATCATATTCTTAATTGTTATTTGATCCAAGGACAAAAATGAACACGAGTTCAATTAAGTTTCTAATTTGATTAAGTTTAGGAAATATTGACCAGGTTGTTAGTTTTCAGTTTCTAAATTTATGTTTATAGTTTTTGATTTTTTCCGTGTACATAATTTTTGATAGTGATACCTAACAGCTCTCTACTTTTCCTTTGGATGCCTGCAAAATTCTTTTGCATTGTGCTTATGTTACATTCATAGTTAGTGACCCCTTTTCTGTATGCTCATGTATGTTGTAATTTTATTTTATTTTATTTTATTGTGTTTGGATGTGGCATGGGAAAGTAGAGCACAGGAGAAGCTTAAATGATGTAATATATATGTTGCGCTGTTTCTCTTAATTTGCTTTTGGTAACTTGTAAAACAATACTAATATGGCAGAAGTTGAAGCACAAATTGAGCATGGTGAGCTGAAGACAAAAAATGGGAGTGGCAAAATCTTTATATGTTGAAGTGTAACCTACAAGTAAAACTTATTCTATGTAAACTAACACTAACAGTATTGTTTTTCGCAGACATTATTACTTTATTTGAAGTATTACCATAAATAAGCGTTCAAGACATTTTTTGGCATGGAATTCCTAATGAAAAGTCAAGATTCACTTTTTCTTCCTGGTTTTTCGATCTTTTTTCCATGAATTAGGCGACCATCTATCAGCAAAAGGCTCTGGATATCAATGAAAGGGAGCTTGGCCTTGATCATCCTGATACAATGAAAAGCTATGGGGATCTAGCTGTTTTCTACTATCGACTTCAACATACTGAGTTAGCCTTGAAGTACGTTTTCGTCTATTTTATGTTTCTCTATCATGATTTCTGACAGAATCGTGGATAATCTTGTGGGGTTCTTGAATTCGTTTTACCATGTTCTAGATTTGATGTAGGGAAGTTCTACTCACATCTCATTTGTTTATCTTATTTATTTATTTTTTTTCTGGGATTGCATTTGCATCCTGTGTGGCTAAAAGGACACATTTTGAGATATGAACACAAAATCATTGAACTAATAGTTGATGCCTAATGGTCCAATACGTCAAATTCCTCACTGAGAGACTGAAGGTCAAAAGTTGTAGCGCAAAAGTTAATCGTTTTGGGCTCCCATATTTCAAAGGCTGTAGAAATTTTGAAATAGAGTGAAGCACTATTTGTTATGACAGCAGCAGAGAGCTGAAAACTTGCTTCACATTGAGATAATACTCTAGAATAAATCTCTCTTTAATTTGTCATTTCTCACTATGGTTGCGCTTAATGTTTATATCCCTAATATTTGGTTATTGATGCTGATGGTGTGGTTATTTTCCTCCACCTTTTGGGTTTTATTTATTTATTTGTTGTGAAGGGGGGGGGGGGGACATGTGCTTTTGTGTAGTTAGTAGTTACCCTGAAACGTTAGGCATTAATTTTTTTATTTTCCTGATATTTAATATTTTAGACTCTATTATTATAATCTTGTAGGCACTTGGGGTTATGGTGTAGCTTTTACTTTTGTGCTCTGTTAGAGGTGGAATAGAGTTCCAACTTCCAAATCCTATTATTAGAGTGTAAATCTAAGTCCATGTTCCTTTGTGGATGGAAGGCTATCACCAAATTTTATACATAAATATATTTTTGTTTTTGTGCATTTTTTGATCTATTTGTGTGCCTTTGTTTTTAGGTCAAGTTGTTGACTTCTCAGGAATATCTGTATTTTCAGAAAAAGCATTTTTATTCACCCTGTTGGATGCCATATTATCTTAAAACCGTAAGGATATGAAACAAATTCGAGGAGAGGAAGTAAAGAGAAATATGCTTTGAATATGGTCCTTGCTTTTCTTTCCTAAGATGATTGCACAAACTGTAAATTTTGATTGATTAGAATAACTGTACATATTGGTTATATAGTCAATCACTTATTTGTTGTTTCACG
The DNA here is from genome assembly GCF_029873635.1 of Malania oleifera. NCBI lineage: Eukaryota > Viridiplantae > Streptophyta > Magnoliopsida > Santalales > Ximeniaceae > Malania > Malania oleifera. The sequence continues at coordinate 69,643,645 of NC_080422.1, read as the reverse complement.
AGAAATTTTAGGGGGGAGATATTTTGATGTTGTTAGATTGTTGTAGGATGACAAAATCCTATTTTTGTATTGCAATTCATTTTAGTTAGATCTATGCCCCATAAGTGCCATTTGTCATGTATTAACATTTGGTATATGCCCCATAAGTGCCATTTGTCATGCATTAACCTCTGGTCTTAAGGTTTTGTAAATTGTTACTTTTGATCTTGTATTCTTGTTAGAAGAAATATTGATCGTATAACCACTAGAAAATTACATCAATTTAAGAAAGAATTTATCATAGCCTTTTCAAGTCATTTAAGGAGAAATTTATCCAAGTTTATTTCATTTTATTGCTGTTTGTGATCAGGTGATTCAGTGAATTGTTCTACAAAAAATGTTGCTCAGATGATTGCCATCCATGTTAGCATGATAAAGATATTTTTTTTTTTTGAATCATTATCTTATTCTTTGGTATCACATATGGTAGCCTACATGGATTTTAAGATACATTTTCGCATGTTGAGATTTGGGCAGAAAAAATTGCATATGCTTATGTACTGCATTTATTGAAAGAATAAGTTTGCAATGGTTTAATCTTGGTTGGGTGATGCCAAACAGTATTTCAACTCTCTTTTGCTGGCATATTAAGGTTTGCAATGAATGCTCAAAGAGGATATGGGTCATTATACCTTTCTGTGCAATCTGGTGCATTTGGAGGGAAAGGCATAAGTGAGCTTTTGACAGAAGGGATATGCCTGTACAAAAACTGGAGGACACTCTTCCACTTTTTATTTATTTATTTATTCCTCAATCTTCTGGAAATTTACACGATACTCAACTTCTTGGATTGAATTTCTTGGTTTGTGATCCATTTTGTATCTTCCTTTGCTTTTTCGAGCATCTTTTACTTGGACTGGAATCTCCTTGGTGATCTTTTATAGAATTTGTACTCTTATTTTTAAGGACTATCTTCCGATTAGTCCCCTAAAAGTATAGGGCTTCCCTTCCTCTGTTAACACAGGTACAAAAAGTAGGATTAATCCAGGTTTTCCCCCTTTCTAGCAATTTTAATTGAAAATAGAGGAAGGAAAACCGAACAAGCCCCTTAAATAGAAATAAGGGTGAAACCATGATATGTTTAATTGCTAGATGACAAAAGACTTCATGCACTATAAAAAAATTATGAAATAGCTCCTTGGATGTTGAAGCTGGTAGGAAGAAAGAAGAACAAACTTGCATTTTCATAGTGAAAGTATTATAAAAAGTAACATAAAATATTTGAGGCTGAGCCTTGACTCGACGGTAAGGGTGTTACATCCAAACTAGAAGGTCAGAGCTTTAAATCATGGAAATAGTCTCTCCAGGCATGGTGGTAAGACTGCAAAAACCATGCCCTCCCTAGATCCCTGATGGCATGGGAGGCTGGGAGCCTTGTTCAGCAGGCATTATGTATTTATTTTGGGTGCTACACAAGGCACATAGATAGCACCAAAGTCAATAATATTTGTCTTATAAAGGTCATCGAATATCTAATCGAATGTCTTTTTTTTAATTAAAAACACCCAAAAAATTGATTTCTGAATGAGTTGTTCCATTAAACTTGTTCCACTGCAGTGTCAATGCAGACCAGGGGTGTTTGTGTATCATATGAGATTTTGTGCATCTTGCAGTACAGTAGGTTATTTATTTCTAATAATGTAATAAGTTGAGAAACTTAATAAAAAATGCATTAAATCTATTTACTGGATGAAGAAAACAACATGAAGAACTTTGGTTTATATCCATTGAAAGTTCTCAATCATATAATATTGTTGTATGGGACTGCTTCAGTTGTAGAAAATGAATGCTGGTTGTGGTTACTGGAATTTTGTCCCAACTATAAGACCGAGGGAATGTCAGGAACTAAGTACTACACATCATGAACAGAACTTATTGGAGAATTTGAGTGCTAATTCATCACTTTCTAAAATGTAACATACTGAAGCAAATGTTTTGCTAAAGCAAGCGGGCCATTAATATGCTAATGCAGTTTTTTCTGAAGCAAGAAAAACTGCATTTATATGCTGAATTTTAGAAAAATGCAAGGACGGAAACAAATGAATTAATTCAATGGAACAACAGCTTTAACCTACATCAAAGTGGTGTCCATGTGATCTTATGTCTGTCTTTTCCTAATTCCAGGTACGTGAATCGCGCATTGTATCTCCTGCATCTGACATGTGGGCCTTCGCATCCAAATACTGCTGCCACCTATATAAATGTAGCAATGATGGAAGAAGGTTTGGGGAATGTTCATGTTGCACTTAGATATCTTCATGAAGCTCTCAAGTGTAACCAGAGACTGCTCGGGGCAGATCATATACAGGTACTCTTTCTTGCAAATGAAGCATGTTTCTAGTAGGCTACATTAACAAGTATTTTAATATATAAGTAATGTAAAACTAATGTTTGGCTGTAAATCTGATTTATAATATAGAAACCAGTATATAATCATGTTGAGCTAAAACTAATGTTTGGCTGTAAATCTGATTTATAAGATAGAAACCAGTATATAGTCATGTTGAGCTAGGACTGCAAATGAAATATTCAACTTCTTTCCCTTTGACTGCTTTACTCATTTTCCTTACATAACTCCCAACAAAAAAAAAATGCTTTCTTGATTCTATTTGGACAGCAGTGATGTAATCTGCTTTGCTAATGTAAAATAGAATTGAATAGGTTGTTTCATCATTTTCTTAATCATGTATCATTTTTTATTTGTAAATCTGGCGAAAGGTTTGGTAGGGTCCAATTCAAAACAGCTTGCAATGCTTAAAAAAACAGAAATAGTAAAAAGGGTTGCCAGCTGCTTAATTTGCTTCATTTGCAAAACCCATACCTAACTGGAGCAGGTGGGTTTGCTGGTTAAGATCTGATGATGTAGGTTCTATCTTTTAGATCTTACACACACATTCATTCCTTTCCAGTTGGTTTGTGGACTGTAACTATACATGGCAATATTTAACCCATGCTTCTGGCCTCTTTAGACTGCTGCAAGCTATCATGCTATAGCAATTGCTCTCTCTTTGATGGAAGCATACACCCTAAGTGTTCAGCATGAACAAACCACGCTACAGATACTGCAGGCTAAACTTGGATCAGATGATCTACGCACACAGGTAATATAGAGTTCAATACATTTCAATTGAGCCTTGTTCTTTACCTGGCGATCCTTTTTCATCAGGTTTATTCATAATTTTATGCAGGATGCAGCTGCATGGCTTGAGTACTTTGAGTCCAAGGCTTTAGAGCAGCAAGAAGCTGCACGCAATGGTACTCCAAAGCCTGATGCCTCTATCTCCAGTAAAGGTCATTTGAGGTAATAATTACAATTAATCATGGGGCTAAAATCCTGTGACGCGTATGATGCCAATCCAAACTGGATGGTTATTTTTTAAATGATAAATTGCTCAAATTTTTGTCCTAGGTAATTGTGTATTCATGCTGTTAGTTAAGGTTGTCATTGGGAGTAAGTGAGAAGGAGGGTAAGGAAGGGGGTACAGGAGAAGGAAGTAATGGGAGTTTGATGTAGGAAAGAAAAGAAACATAATTAAAGAAGGAAAAGTAAGAACAGAATTAAAGAAGGAAAATTAAGGAGGAGCAGGAGGAAGAAGAAGAAAGAAGGAAAGCATTTCTGCCTACAAATAATTAAAACAAATATTTACATAAAACCCCAACAAGACAGGAAATTACACACTACAAAGAAAAATTTAATACAAACATAATTTCCCAAATCTATGCTTAAAGTAAGAATACTGAATGGGCTACCTAAAAGATTCTGTTAAGAGTTCCTTTCACTCATGTTGTTTGGTTGAACAAAGGTAAAAAATAGAAGCACAGTAATTTGATCAACAAGTCTTTTTTTTACTATTTTCCTCCCACTTTGGAAGGCTTGATTTTGAGGTGGGACAGGAAAAGGACTTTGCCTTCTACTTTCCTTCCTCGGCTTTCTGTTAGGACCCTGTGAGCAACCAGAAAAATTGGGACACCAGAAATTTACGTGGTTCGGTCAAGATCGACCTACGTCTACGGAGCACACCACAATTCACTTAAAACTGCTGAAAAGAAATACAATTCTCTCAGCTTCTCTCTTCCTCACACTCTCTTCTTCCTCTCTTTTCTTCTCTGTGTTTTCATCTCTCCACAGCTCATTTATTTATAGGTAGTTTGAAATCAATCACAATAAATTACAATGAATTAGATTTGAGAAATTTCATTCATCAAAATTAAATGGTCCGGATAACATTTCCAGCTTGCATCTCACACGTCTCCAGCTCAGCTTACGCGTCTCCAGCTCCAGTACAACAATCTCACTTGGAGACGGATACGCCTCCTCAACCAGAATCAATATATGAATAAATGATGTACTCAAAATATGTCTTCAGGCATGAAGACCAACTGAAGTTGAACACAATTTCAGCTTCTCTGTAGTCACCACCTTAGTTAACATATCTGCCGGATTTTTGCTACCTTGGATTTTTTCAAGTGTCAACACGTCGTCCTCTATCAGAGATCCTGACGAAGTGATAACGTAATCCAATATGTTTATTTTTGGAATGAAATGTGGAGTTCTTTGCCAGATGTACTATCACTGTACAAAACATTTCTCTCCTGCTTTAATCCAAGCTCCGTTAATAAACCCTGAAACCAAATCATCTCTTTATTGGCTTCTGTCACTGCTACATACTCAGCTTTTGTAGTGGATAAAATAACAATCTTCTGTATCTGTGACATCCAACTAACAGCTGTTGTGACAACAGTGAATATATACCCGGTGGTGCTTCTGCGATGATAAATTTCACCTGCAAAACCAGCATCTACAAACCCTTGGATTTTCAAATCGCTTTTGCCAAAACATAGGCACTTATCAATAGTACCACGTAGATATCTCAAAATCCACTTCACTGCTTCCCAGTGTATCTTTCCTGGATTTGACATATATTTGCTGACAAGTCCCACTGCTTGGCTAATATCTGGTCTCATACCAACCATAGCATACATGAGACTTCCAACGGCCGAGGCATATGGTACCTTAGCCATAAAGTCTTTTTTTTCATCTGTCTGGGGAGACTGATCCTTAGAGAGACGGAAGTGACCTGCCAATGGTGTATTTACAGTTTTAGCGCTGCTCATGTTGAACCTCTGTAAAACACGATTGATGTACTTTGACTGAGATAACTGCAACGATCCTTGTTGCTTATCTCTAGAGATCCGCATCCCAAAAATCTGCTTTGCAGGACCCAAGTCTTTCATATCAAATTCCTTTGACAATTGCTGCTTCAATTTTCTGATCTCTTTTAATCCTGCAACTAGCATATCATCAACATATAACAGTAAGATAATATAGCTAGTACGATACCTTTTGAAGTAGCAACAGTGGTCGGTATTGTACTTCTAAAAATTGTTCCTCTGCATATAGCTTTCAAATTTCTTGTACTACTATCTTGGAGCTTGTTTGAGACCATATAAGCTCTTCTTCAATTTGCATACAAGATTCTTTTTACCTTTTACTAAGAAACCTTCTGGCTGTTGCATATAAATTTCCTCATCAAGATCACCGTGAAGAAATGCCATCTTCACGTCCAACTGCTCAAGATGTAAACCCTCTGAGGCAACAATACTCAAGACAGATTTGATGGTTGTCAGCTTGACAACTGGTGCAAAAGTATCAGTGTAGTCAATTCTTTCCTTCTGTTCGAAACCTTTGACTACTAACTGAGCTTTATACCTCTTGGATCCATCATGCTCTTCTTTGATCTTGTACACCCATTTGTTGTGAAGAGCCTTCTTATCATTGGGCAACTTAGCTAATTCCCATGTTTTGTTGAAGTTAAGAGACTTCATATCGTCTTTCATTGCAAGCTCCCACTTGCTCGAATCTCTTGCTTGACATGCTTCAACATAGCATTCAGGTTCTCCTCCATATGTAAGAAGTAAATGATTCACATACCTCCTGCTTGGTACATGCTGTCGAGAAGATCTCCTAAGCTCTGGTGCTGGAGTAGGTGGTAGTGCAACAATTTGCTCCACAGGTTCTTCTGCCTGAGGATTCTCAGTATTCTGCTGAGGATTCTCGGTGTTCCGCTGACGTGTCCTTACACCTTCTAAAACATCATCCACATCTACAAAGGTTGTTTCAGATTCTGTAGATTCTGTTGTGTGTCTATCTTTGTACATCACCTTTTCATCAAAAATTACATCTCTGCTTTTAATCACCTTTTTGTTTTCATCCTCACAAATGCGATACCCATATTCATCTCCACCATAACCGATGAAAGTGCATTTTCGGGATTTCGGATCCAGCTTATTCTTGACATGATCATTGATATGTGCATATGCAACACAACCAAAAACTTTCAAATGTGAAAGTATTACCTCTTTATTGCTCCATACTTCTTCTGGTAGATTATAGACCAATGGTACTGATGGACTCCTGTTAATCAAATAAGCTGCTGTGTTGACTGCTTCTGCCCAAAACATCTTTGGCAAACCTGACTGCATACGCATGCTTTTGGCTTTTTCTATCAACGTTCTGTTCATCCGCTCGGCTACGCCGTTGTATTGAGGCATACCTAATATAGTTATTTCCATTCTGATACCATGCTCTAGCAGAATTTCTTGAAGTCGGTGTCATCATACTCACCACTGTTATCTGCTCTCAGCTTCTTAATTTTTAAACCAGTTTCGTTTTCTACCATTGCTTTCCAAAATTTAAAAGTATCAAAAACATCATATTTATATTTTAGGAAGTAAACCCATACCTTCCGTGAATGATCATTTATAAATGTTACGAAGTAATGCTTCCCACTTGTGGATGAAATAGTTGTTGGGCCCCATACATCTGAATGAACTAGCTCAAGTCTCTCCTTCTTTGGGGTACTGATGTTTGTTTGGAAATTGACTCTCTTCCGTTTTCCAAATATGCAATCTTCACATGTGTCAATCTTCACCGACTGTAAATCATTCAACTTACCCTCTGAGTGTATCACTTTGAGTCCCTTCTCACTTAGGTGTCCGAGCCGTTAATGCCATATGTTACTATCATCATTTCCTATAGCAACTGTAATAGACATGCATGCATTAGGAGTTACATAAAAAGTACCACTTTTCTTACCTCGTGCAATTGTTAATGCACCCTTCGAAATCTTCGATTCATCATCAATGAAAGTTGCGTTATATCCTTCATCTGCCAGTTGACCGATTGAGATCAAATTCTTCCTAAGGTCTAGAATATATCTGACATCTCTCAGTTTCCATACTAACCTATTCATTTTGATCTTCACTGTCCCCTTGCCGGCAATGTCGCAAGGTTGATCATTGCTAAGATATACTTTACCGAAATTACCTAATGTATACTCCTCTAGGCAATCTCTGCTGCAAGTGACATGGAATGAAGCTCCAGAATCTTAACACTCAAGACTCCCTTTTGCTCTCCAAAGAGTAGATCGACATATCATCATTTTTTAAAGCAACATTTGCTTCTGTCTTCTCTCTCGTCTCATATTCTTTCTTCAGACTTTTGCACTGGTTCTTGTAATGACCAGTTTTTCCACAGTTCCAGTACTCAATAATTTTTATGCCCTGGGAACCTGTGTCCTGAGAACCTCTGGGATTTTTGGATTTAGACCGCCTGGGCCTAGATCTGCCGCGGTTGTTTGACTGTCCATGTTTGTTTCCTTTGCCTCGACTTTCCATGTTCAAGGCTGAACTCGAAGTGGAACCATGGTTTGACTGCATTCTGATTTCTTCCGTTAAAATCATGCTAACAACCTCATCGTATACAAGCTTTGATTTTTCTGCGGAGCTACTGATTGCAGTTACAACACCATTCCAACTTTCAGGAAACTAACCGAGAATTAGTAGGGCACGAATCTCACTATCAAATGTTATCCCGACTAAGACGAGTTGATTCGACAACTCGTTGAAATTATTCAAATGCCTGCTAAAATTTTTACCTGCAGACATGGTCATAGCAAATAATCTTTTCATAAGATGTACTTTGTTAGTGGCTGACGGCTACTCGTACATATTAGAATGCGCATTCATCAGAGACTTGGTGGATGATATATGCTTGATATTGAATGCCACAGACTTTAACAATGTTATTCTAATGGCTCTGAGAGTGCTTTTCGATCAAGCAACTCCCACTCGTCCTTGTTCATAAATGCTGACTTACCCTTCAATGGTAAGTGTAACTCCTTCTCGAACAAATAATTTTCAATCTGCATCTTCCAGAAATAGAAATTGTTGCCGTTGAACATTTCGATCTTTGAGTTTTTTTTGTTCGACATCTTGATTTGCTGATCTAGAGATGGAATTAGTTCAAATGGATAGTACGGTTGGATCTGGAGCGGTTGAAAACCTTAGAAATGGTTCAAGTCGTTTGAAAAACGGACCCAAAATGACTTCGAAAAGCTCGGTCAAAGATCAGGTCAAACTTGGTCAACAGTGCTGACGTGGTAGGTGCTGCTGACGTGGTAGGTGGGGCCACTGCTGACGTGGCGCTGACTCATTGCGTCACTCGCTCGCTGATGTGGACGGGCCGGGTATAGATCCGAGTCGGGTGCTGAAGCGGGTTGCCGGGTCGGATCGTGGGTTTCCGGGTCGGATTGAGGATTACCGGTAGCTCACTGGCGCGTGACGAGGTGTACTACTCCGTCTGAACTCCTTTCGAGCTCCGGCTTGCACTGTTGGCTTCGTTTCGGCGAGGTGAATGTGATGGTGGCCTCAAAATTCAATTTCGACCACTGGACAGAGGTCTGATTTTGGTGAAAAGCTCTAGTCTGGCCTTTCTGCTCCAACTAGGTTCTGATACCACTTGTTAGGACCTTGTGAGCAACTAGAAAAATTGGGACACCAGAAGTTTACGTGGTTCGGTCAAGATCGACCTACGTCCACGGAACACTCCACAATTCACTTAAAACTGTTGGAAAGAAATACAATTCTCTCAGCTTCTCTCTTCCTCACACTCTATTCTTCCTCTCTTTTCTTCTCTGTGTTTTCATCTCTCCACAGCTCCTCTATTTATAGGTAGCTTGGAATCAATTACAATGAATTAGATTTGAGAAATTTCATTCATCAAAATAAATGGCCCAATAACATTTCCAGGTTGCATCTCACGCGTCTCCAGCTTAGCTCACGCATCTCCAGCTCCAGCACAACACTTTCCACTGTACTAATTGAAGGAAAAACGACTTTCTATTAAGTACCAACTTCTCCCTCCTTACTTGTTCCTTCCTCTTTTTATCCTACCAAGTTTCAAGTAATTTTTATAGTATGGATAAATTAGACTATGCTAGTTAAACTCAGCATTAATGCACAGATTATAGTATAAGCAATGATTGTGTTTGCAAGGTTTTGTCATTAACAATTTTTGATGTTTCATTGACATTGTTTTGAGTGGGTATGTGGGCTCTCTTTAACTTATTAATCTTACCAGTGGATACCTTTCACAAAGCACAAGAATTCCTAGTTGAGCGCAATTCCACAATTTGATAATATAGGGTTGACTTTATAATCAATGCATATTATGACGTAATTGTCAATATCTCGTACTATGGATGGGATCTGTTATATTATCAGGAATATATTTCTATTTAAAAGATTTAAAAATGTCAAGCAGAGTGAAATGTTAACACTAATATGTAAATAGAAGGATGTTCTATTTAGCATATGTATTTATCAAATATAGAGATATTGAAGAGGTACAGACATTGCATAGGTTTGTGACTCCTTAAACATACATTAAGGAAATTACTCACCCTATGTTTGGGAGAGGCCTTCGATTTGGATTTGTATGGATTTGTATAAAATGTAATACAAAATTGTATTGAATTTTGTCCAAATCCACATAAATCCAAATCCAAGGCCCAAAAGCCATGCTCCCAAATGAACTGTCAGTGTATTTGTTTTTGAAACAGTAATTGTGATTCAATAATATTTACTAAAATAGTTGTTTGATACAAAAAGAAGACAACTAAAAGAAAAGGAAATGTTTGTTTTCTTCGATTTTTGTTTTTTTCTTTTCTTTCGATTTGGGAGGATATATTATTCTTACAGTTTTCTTTCCTTTTTCTTTTAGTATTCTCTCTCTTCCTCTCTCTATAATTTCTTTGTTGTAAAAAAGAAGAAGAAAACACACAAACATGATTGTCTCTAATTCAGGGAAAAAATAACAAATATTAGTGATCCCAAAGGGAGATAGGCATTACACATTGTGGTTCGGTTCACGCCACCTTCAAACATTCATAAAAAGTTGTATACGGTATCTACTAAAATGTTTATTTTGTTTAAACCAAAAAGAAAAATAACTAAATGTCTAAAAGCAGGAATGTCACTAAAGTTGGAAAGCAATAACAAATAAAGAGTAATATGTGTATAAGCTATGCATAATTTTACATATGAAGCATCATACAAATTTATTTCTTCGCGCAGGCACGCATGCACTCACGTTGTACTTTGTACAATTTGTGACTATGAAAAAGTATAATAATTAAGTAACATTCTTACTTAGTTTGTGGCAATATTAACAATAAATGTATATACTCTCTCTCTCTCTCTAATAATTTCATTGTTGTCAAAAATTTTAAAATAAAAATCCAGGACTGTCTCTAATTCAGGGAAAAAATAACAAATAATTCCCAAAGGGAGATAGACATTACACATTGCGGTTCGGTTCACGATACCCTCAAACATACATAAAAATTTGTGTGCAGTATCTACTAAAATATGTATTTTGTTTAAACCAACAAGAAAAATAACTAAATGTCTAAAAGTAGGAATGTCGCTAAAGTCAGAAAGCAATAACAAATAAAGAGTAGTATGTGTGTATAAGTAATGCATAATTTTACATATGAAGCATCATGTACAGTTGTTTCTACACACGTGCACATGCACACACATACTTTGTACAATTTGTCACTACTAAAAATGTATAATAATAAGTGTTAACATTCTTACTTAGTTCGCGGCAATATCAACAGTGGATGCATATACTCTTTATCTCTCTCTCTCTCTCTCTCTCTCTAACAGTTTCTTTGTTGTCAAAAATTAAAAAAATTAGAAAACAGGATTGTCTCTAATTCAGGGAAAAAATAACAAATAATAGTGATCCCAAAAGATAGACCTAACACTTTGCGGATTGGTTCATGACAACTTCAAACATGCATAAAAAGTTGCATACAGTATCCACTAAAATGTTTATTTTGTTTAAACCAAAAAGAAAATGACTAAATGTCTAAAAGCAGGAATGTCCCTAAAGTCAGAGAGCATTAACAAATAAAGAGTATTATGTGTGTGTACGTAGTGCATAATTTTACATATGAAGCTTCATGTACAGTTGTTTCCATGCGTGTGCACTCATGTGCACAAGTTGTGCTTTGTACAGTTTGTGACTACTAAAAAAGTATAATAATGAAGTGTTAACATTCTCAGTCCACGACAATAAAAAAAAAAAAGGGCAGTCTGGTGCACAAAGCTTCTACGTATGCGGGGGCCGGGGAAGGGGCGGATCACAATAAATGCATATACACATATTAAGACAGACTACATATTTGATAAATATGTTATTTGGAAAAAGTTATCACAAGTATAGAGGGTATTGTCACTTCTTATACTTGGGGTTTGGATTAGAGTTGTTTTTCTTGCATTGCTTTGGTGTTCTGGAAATTTTAATTTTTTTTCTTTGAGAAGGGTGTTTGCCTAGATGACATGTGCAGTGAGATTGAATTGCATTGCTTCATTAGCACTGCCTTTTTGGATATTTTCCTTTTGCACCTTTTCTTTTTTGTTTCTTTGGACACTTTCTTTCTCAGTGTTTTATTTCATTCAATTACATTTTCCTAAAAAAATTGTTCTTTTTATCAGTGGACATGCGTGAATTAAAAAAAATGAATATCGTTGGACAAGTGTACACTTGAGATATGAGAGTAGATTAAACATAACATTAATTTTAATCAATATTTAAAGTTACCTAATGTTTATATTTAACTATACCATTAAATACAAACACAATTAACCTTGATTAACAAATAGTTAACTAGGCTTGGTAGTTGTTTATGATATTACTTAAATGAAAAGGTTAAGGGTGCCAATATTTAAAAGGGCATTGCTATTTTAATATTTGAAGTGTATTATGGTAGATTGACCTTTGCCAAACTTGCAGCTCCAGAATTTGGTTTTGTGTCATTCCTCTGAGCAATATTGGGCACTTTGCTGCTTTTATATTTTATTAAATTATTATTATTATTTTGATATTAGTTGAATTAAATTCCCTCCCATATCAAAACTTTTACCCCAGCCAAATGAGAAGGGGACATAGATTGAATTTTAAGTATTCACCCCTTATGTTGGTACGTAATTGCTGCTCCACTAAAAAATGGCTATTGAATAGAATAATAGTGCATATTTTGAAGTTGTTTTAATTCAAACTATAGCTATTAATAGTAATGATTTTGTTTTCCTGCTTATATTAGTGTATCAGATCTCTTGGATTATATAACCCCCCACTCAGACATCAAAGTGAGAGATGCCCAAAAGAAGCAAGCACGTGCAAAGGTCAAATTAAACAGATATCATTGGTTTTATCACCTTGCTCATCCCTCTTTTGTGCATTGATGAATGTCTTGACTTAATACAGGTTAAAGGGAAACCAAGCCAAAGCTGGGAAACTGATGACTATGAACATCAGAAGGATGAAAATTTATCACCAAGTCATCCTGCTACAGAGAGTTCGAGTGATAAAGAAAACAAATCAGATGATCAGTTTGCAGTATCCATGGATGGGAAAACTGATTCAAGTATCGTGGATCAACCACTATTGAACAAAAACAATGATATTCCACAGTATGATACCTCCGATGAAGGTTGGCAAGAAGCTGTTCCTAAAAGTCGCTCACCTGCAGCTCGCAAATCTTCTGGTTCTAGTAGGCCTAGCCTAGCAAAATTGAACACTAACTTTATGAACGTATCCCAGTCATCAAGATATCGAGGAAAACCCTCCAATTTTGCATCCCCAAGAACAACAAATGAGACTGCTGCTTCTACTGGATCTCCTCTTCCTGTTCAAAAGAAATTTGTCAAGAGTGCAAGCTTCAGTCCAAAGGTTAAAAATCCTGCCACTTTTGCTGCTGGGGCAGAAAAAGTTGCCAACCCAAAGTCTGCCCCACCTAGCCCAGCTTCAACTGATCAAGCTGCCAAGGCTACTCCTGCGGCTAGTTCCATCAGTGTTCAGGTAGCTGGAAAACTTTTTTCCTATAAAGAAGTTGCACTAGCCCCGCCTGGGACAATTGTCAAGGCAGTGGCTGAACAATTACCAAAGGGAAATATTCCAATTGAACAAAATCTGCAAGTGAGCAAGGAGATGGTTGTGACGGAGGCAACCCAGGGTGAGGCAACAGCAGTAAAGGATGTGGAAGTGGAAAAGGTTCAGAAAGTTGTGGAAGAGAAGCAGATTCCAGTTTCTGAGAATGAAATGAGAAGCAATGTCAATGGAGAATATGAAACAAAAGTGGAGGATTCTGCGGTTACTCAGACTTCAGAGGAAGTAAAGCAAGATAGTATGAATGTTGCCAATAAAGACCAATATGTAGATGCTGGAAAGATTTCAATTGTTGAAAGCACAGAAATTGAAACTGGAAGTGTTGTTGTATCGGGATTTGAGAGTTCTGAAGTGTTGGAAACAGAATTGTTAGTTGAATGCTCTGCAGATTCCCCTGACTTGGATCATCTATCTGTTTTAAATGAAGATGCAAATATTTTGCTGGAAAAACATTCCTCTGTTTCCACAGAAAAAGTGGCAAATGGAGAAGAAGATTCACGTGATCTATGTGCTGATAATGGAAGTATGAAGCCTTTGTCAACTGAAGTTGAAAGGCAAGATGAAACTGGAACTGGGAAAGAGGCTAAGAAACTTTCTGCCGCTGCACCCCCATTCAATCCATCTACAATACCAGTTTTTGGCTCAGTTCCTATTCCTGGATTTAAAGATCATGGAGGAATTTTACCCCCACCAGCGAATATTCCACCGATGCTTACACTGAGTTCTGTCCGTAGATCACCTCATCAGTCAGCAACTGCAAGGGTTCCATATGGTCCGAGGCTGTCCGGCAGTTATAACAGATCTGGAAGTCGTGTTCCACATAACAAGCCCAGCTTTCACTCTGGTGAACATGCTAGTGACGGGGGTCACTTCAGCCCTCCTAGAATAATGAACCCGCATGCAGCTGAGTTTGTACCTGGTCAACCATGGGCTTCGAATGGCTATCCAGTATCTCCAAATGGCTATTTGGCTTCCCCGAATGGCATTCCTATGCCACCAAATGTTTTCTCCACATCCCCAAATGGCACTCAAGTGTCACCCAATGATCATCCATCATCCCTGGATACTATTTCATTGACGCAAAATGGGTTTCCAGCATGTCCAGTCAGTTCAGTGGATTGTCCTACACTTTTATTAAATGAGGTTGGTGATGAAAACAAAACAGCAAAGGCTGAAGAGAATCCTGAGGAGTTTTCAACTGAACCGGCAGGTGAAAACCAGCCAATTGGGCAAAACACAGACAAATGCCAATCCATAGACAATGAAAAAATTATTTGTGAAGAGAATCCTGAGGAGTTTTCAACCAAACCGGCAGGTGAAAACCAGCCAATTGGGAAAAACACAGACAAATGCCAATCCATAGACAATGAAAAAAGTATTTGTGAAGAGAATCCTGAGGAGTTTTCAACCAAACTGGCAGGTGAAAACCAGCCAATTGGGCAAAGCACAGATGAATGTCAATCCATAGACAATGAAAATATTATTTGTGGAGTTGAAGAAAGGGCTGAGGATGCAAAAACAATTCCTGAAACTGAAGAAAAGCCTGAGGATGGTGTTGCAGCATCTGAGGCTGGAGATGTTGTGGGAGAAGAAAATCATGAGAAAATAATAGTTGGGGACAAACCAACAAAGTGTGAGCAGCCAACCAAGTGTTGGGGAGATTACAGTGATAGTGAAGCTGAGATTGTTGAGGTTGCAAGCTGAATGGGGATAATGAATTAAGAAGTCATCTGTTCAACTTGACAGTTGTAAAGTCACAAGTGAGATGACTGTGGCAATAACTGATGCTTACAAATAGAAGGAAAATGATTGGATGAAAGCATTGGAAAATTTCGCGGTGGAATCAACAGTGGATCACAGATTTCTGATACAGTTTTGATTTTTGTTGCAGCAAGAGAACTGTTAATGTAGATTCTTTGTTAATAGGCTGGCATGTGGAAGAGATTTGCCATGACAGTGGAAGGATCTGCTGAGTAGGTTCATCGGCCATTTGAATCTTTCTACTTTAATTTTGGTTACCTGGCAAATGATGAGTGCGTGGAAGTCTTTTGTTTTATATTATTTTATTATATTTTTTGGCAGACAATGCATGAAGGTTGTGTCTAAAGCTCTGCTACAGGCAAGTTCCAATTTCTTTCTTGTAGCCAAAAATAATAATGCAATAGCCTGATTATATCTGTTTCATTTTTTGATCCTCTGATAGCTATCAGTAGATATAGTCTTACATTTAATAAACATGATTATTCTGCAGCAAATGCCCAGCCACAATGAAAAACATGTTCAAGCCCCTCTTTGTCTCTCATATGCACCTACCAAGTTCTGCAGATTTTGTACCAGGTGGCTGGTTTGCTTTCTCTTAAGTTGGTTTTCCAAATTAAATCCTGCAGTATAGCCTTGTTGTTCAATTTGAGCTACCAAATGGGGCTTAGCCATATCATTGAATGGAGTTTTGCCAAATTAACCAGTCTCTTTGGTTCCTGCCTTTCCATTATGTTTATTGCCGGGCTTCCAGCTTTAGATCTTATGAATATAATCCTGGGTGGAATAATTTGGTCAAATATGCATCTTTTTAGAGACTGTTACCAATCCGAGATAATCGGATCGAAGAAAGTGGGTTAAGAATTGTGGGTAGAGTTTGCAATTCTTGAAGCAGCTGAAAATAAACCCGAGGAACATTTTACCTTTTGAAAAATATTATAACAACAATAACAAAATCAAGCCTTAGTCTCACTAGGTGGGATCGGTTATATGAATCATTTTCCGTCAATTTAAGCGATCATAGATTATTTCTTTTGATAGATTTAAGGATATTAAATCCTTACTCACTATCTCCTCCCAAGTTATTTTAGGTCTATCCCTATCCCTTTTATTGCCTCCCCATAATAACTAAGCCACTCTTCTTCACATGTGCACTTTGTGGCTTACGTTGTAAGTGTTCATACCATTTAAGTCATCCTTCGTTATCTTATCTTTTATTGGAGTTACACATAACTTACTACGAATATGTTCATTTTTTAATTTATCTTTCAATGTTATGGTCAAAATTTGTGGTCGATGACCCTACAAATGTAAGCACATCTTGAGTGTTCGCTTAAGTCATGTCAATATGAATCCATGTGCCATGATCGAAACCAATAGAAGTAGTTGGATCCGCATTTTTTAAAAGGGGTTCTTAAGATGGGAAGAGATTTTAAAAGTGGCTCTTAAGATGGGAAGAGACCTTGCATTGTACGCAGGTAATATATGTTGTAAAGAGGGGCTAAAAAGGAGAACTAAACAATTTTCAAGGTCAAGTATGCATGGTGGTAGGCTAAGGGTTTCTGTTTGTCTAATTTTGAGTGTCAAGCAGTGTGGAGTAATTGAAGAAATAGATATAATAATGGATAGAAATGAGATTGTTATGTTTGCTCCGATTAGAGGTGTAGGGAAAAATGTGCTATTGTACAAGGATATCCTATGAAATAAGAGGTTGGACTTATAGCAATCATAAAATTAAAGAAAAAGGGACAAATAAAGAAGGTGAATAAGGTCGTATTCAAGTAGGTAAGAGGACAATAAAGAGAAATAGATCAAAGGTAGATGATAATAAGAAAGAAAGAGAGAGGGCTTGATTGGCAATGGGTTGATTTTATTAGTAGTAGGCTAGTAGAAATGTTGAAGGTCGACGCAAAATCCTCATATAGGCTACTTATACTAATTACATGTCAAACCTAAATCAGTTCTACGATTACAAATAACCCAAACCATAAGCTTATAATGTTCCTAAACAGTAATTCCAATAACAAATACAGTAAATAGTAGTCATAATCATAAATATAAATTTGGGATGTCTCCAAACATTAAAGGTCGTAATTATTACCGTTGACAAACCCTTATGTAATGTATTTTGGATGTGGACAATCATTAGCTATACCCTATGCTTGTTTAAGTGATCTCGGTCACCAATTGATTGGGCAATTTTCATGTCACTAGGTATGATCAATGCATGTCAACTTCCCATGTATCATGTGACTAATTATTTGGCCTCCACATTACATCTTTAAGGACTGCACAAAGATTACACAAACAATGCCTCACCTTAGTTAACTATTTTTAGGACAATTATCTCTTGTAAAAGGGGGCAACCGTCACTCCTCGAGTGTGTTTGAATCTAAGTGTTAGACCTTGGTCACTTGGTCTCAAGATCTCATCATACTTTGGCCATTGATGGTTGGCCACCATCATAGTAACTTAGTCGGCTGAAGATGCAATTCAACCATTTCAATTGAGCGGCAATGCGTGCCATTATTCAGCCTAGAAGAAAATTTTATTTTATTTTTCTTAGGTAGAATGATTTATACAAATTTAACATGATCGAGCACTATGATAATAGTAATTTGGTCGATGGATGGGTTTTAAATAGTCTGGTTAAATGGAGGTGAATGCCATTAATTCCTCTTTGGGCCTTGAAGAATATTCAAATTTTTTTTCTCAAGATGAATGATTTATAAAAATATTTATAATGATTGATGACCATGATAATAATAGCTTGGTTGGTCGATTGATTCGGCTAGTCTACCTGAATGACAGGCGACAACACATGCCAGTAATGAAAAAAAAAAATAGTCAATTTTTTATTTTTATTTTTTATAGGCCAAATGATGTCTTGATTGATTAGATTCCTTGGAGCACATTTGATAGACCACAAATTAAATATATAATTTGATCATTCTATACCAATCTTGAGCTAAGCCCAAGAGTGATTTTCACATAACCCAATGCTTTCATCGTTGAATGTGCCCTCATTCACATGAGGTTTTTCTATGACTATCTAAGCCTTGATATAAGAATTTAAACCTATATCATTGGTCAATTTAAAATCCTTATGATCTTATAGATAATTTTTCATCTCAAAATCATTGAAACCTTCTTCACTAGTCGGATTTGAATCCTCAACTGATGAAGAGTTTTTGGATTCTTCATACTTGGCTGAGTTAAAATCCTTCTCCACCTTAGTTTATCCAACCACTAAAGAGTCCTTATAATTTTCATCAATGGTGGGCTCAAGTTCTTCATCCTATTCTATATAATCGGCTAGTAGAAAATTCTTGTACTCCTCTTGACCAATTTTTTCTAAAAGATTTTGATGCCTTTTTTTTTTTTTGTTACCGAGTCTAGATGAAATCATTATAAGTGATAATTTGGCCAAAAGGAGAATGTCGAATGATTTAGACTTTCCTCCCAATATTTACTTGACAAAGAGTAGGTTTGCTAAACCCATATAGGTCACAATAGTTATAAGAAAAGGTTCGACCACATCTGTAAAAGGACTATGATGAGCTATGGTAGGAGTTTCTATTTTGTTCTTGAGTCATTGGATATGACTTTTCATTGTCAAAGTATTGTGTGAATGGCCGAATCGTTTGACTTTGAGTTCTGTATATTATATATAGAGTTTACAAGAATGCTATACATGGAAAGTAAATAAGTTCTAGCATGATTTTAGCTATATATATATAAACTATAATCTGTCAAGCCCTATACATGTAAACTAAATATATGCTAACTATACAAAATAATGAATGGAGAAATAAGGAAATAAGTGTGGGCTGAAATAAGGAAAGAAATCCTTTTCTGTTTGCTGTTCTATTGACAATCCCCCTCAAATTGATGTGGGTTGATCAACAAGCATCAATTTGATACTTAGGAAGCAATGTCGATGAAGAGTGAGAGCCTTGGTGAAGATATAAGCAATTTGTAATTGAGTGGAAATATGTGGAAGAGTGATAACATGAGCTTCAAATGCTTCATGGATAGAGTGACAATTGACTTCAATATGCTTCCTGCGCTCATGATAGACAATATTGGTCATGATTGGAATAACACTCATATTATCAGCATGTAGAGGTGTAGGATTGGTCTCAAAAAAATCTAACTCAACATGCAAACCTTGAAGCCAAATAATTTCAAAACAAGCAAGAGACATCGTCCGGTATTCAGATTCCGTCAATGACTTAGAAACTCTGTCTCGCTTCTTACTCTTCCAAGAGATCAATGCCTCACCTAAAAACACACACCAACTAGTAATAGAGCGACGTGTATACCACAACCAGCCCAATCAGCATAAGCAGTAAGGTGAGTAGAATTGTATGCAAGGAAGAATAAACTAGGGGCAGAAGTGCCCTGAACATAGCATATGATCCTACGACTAGTAGCCAAATGAAGATGAGGAGAAGTATGGAGAAACTGACTTGCTGTACAACAAAAGAAATTTCCGATTTAGTAATGGTGAGATAGACAAGACTACCTACCAACTTCCAATATAAACTGAGATTTGCAAGTAAGTCACCCTCCTCTTTGCGAAGCTTGACATTTAATTCCATTGGAGTATCAATAGAAGTACCCTTCTCAAGGCCAGTTGTAGCCACCAAGTCACTAGCATTCTTGAGCTTAGCAAGTAAAGCAGAATCAGAACCAATAATCACAGTATCATCAACATAAACCAAAAGAACAACAATGCCCATGCCTGATTTCCAAAGAAACAATGAAGTGTCATACTCACTCTACTTTAATGAAAATTGTAATAAAGTGGTTGCGGAATTTATCAAATCAGGCCCTCGGAGCTTGTTTGAGACCATAAAGAGAGCGATGAAGCTTACAAACATGTGAAGTCGGAGAGGGAAACAAGCCCGAGGGTGGCTTTATATAAATACACTCTTTAAGATCCCCATAAAGAAAAGCATTCCTGACATCTATTTGATGTAGTGGCCAATTACTTGAAGCAGCAATAGTCAGAATCGTACGAACAGTAGTTGTGATTTTTGGTGTAATCCGAAGAGAGAGAGAGAGGGGGGTGGGGTAGTGAATTGGAAACTTTAAAAATTTAGCTAACTATCCAATCGATTCACATTCTTTATAAAAAAATAAATTTAAAGCATATGCAACAATCACAACAATATAACTAAAATTTAAAACATATACAATATTCTTAACACAGTATAAACATAAACATACACAAGTAAAAATTTAAAGAGTGCAGGGAAAGAGAAGAAAACACGATGATTTTTATGAGGTTCGGCTATCCCCGCCTACGTTCTCGCCTTAAGACAACCCACTTGGGGATTTCGCTATTCCACTCCTTAAACAAGGCGTAGCCACCTTATACACACTCCTTCACTTAGGCGAAGCCTCTGTTACACCACTCCTTTTAGGCGGAGCAACCTCTCTAAGAGATACCCCACGCTTGGCATGGTTCTATACCTGAACCACAAATACAATGAGAATAAGAATTTTTGCGTACAAAGAAATGCTTCTCAAAAGTTAAGTTGTACAATGAAAATCTAATACACTCACAAGATAAGATTGAAGCTCAATAGACTTTGTGTGTTCCTCTTGAGAAGGTTTTTGCAATAAAAGAGAGTAAATGATCTTTGAGTGAAATATGTATAATGAATGCTTCAAAAATTCAAACCTAATAAAAGATTTCTCAAAAAATATTTTTCAAGATAAGAGTAGGAGAAGCTAGGGTTTCGCTTTCAAAAAGATTTTTGAAAAATAAATATAAATGATCTTGGATGTGAAAATAAATGCACAATAAATGCTTCTTTAAAGACTTAAGAACAATAAATGATTTTGCAAAATGAAGAGAGTAGATGAGAGTGAGTGCTCTTTGATTTGAGAAAATGAGAGTAAGAAATGACCAAATATGTAAGAGTATGAAAATATGTGCAAAGATGATTTCAAATGCTTTGGGCTTGGTATTTATAGGAAAATACCCCAAAAGACCGTTTTATAACCGTTTGGATATTATAAAAATAATTTATTTTGAAAACTAGCCGTTTTCCGGCCATCTCTATGCCTTTCCCGAGAGGTTGCAAACACCCTTCAGTATTTCGAGCACAACTTTTTCTAAAAACCTTCAAATTGGACGTTTTTGGTATCAACAGAAAGCTAAGAGAAAATCCCACAACTTTCATGTTGAACACCTTTTAAAATAAGAAGTGATTGATTAAGAAAATCGCCCATAATTGAGGCAACATAAATATGAAGGGATTTTTCTGCTGCGGACACATTTCAGTATTTTGGACATTGCTTTTTCTAGAAATGTCCAAATAAAATGTTATTGGTATCAAAAGAAAGCTAAGAGGAAATCTCACAACTTTTATGTTGAAAAAATTTTTAAAATGAGAACGGATTGATCAAGAAAAGTGCTCATCAATGTGACGGAAGAAGCATGAAGGAGCTTTTGAAAAACTTGTTTTGGAGTTTTTCATTTCAAAAATGATTTTTACACTTGAAATAATTTTTACACATTTGTAAAATGATTTTTCCTGAAATATAGAGAGCCTAAGGTCAGTCTAAGGTCATATGAGAGCTTCAAGTCAAATCAGATGATATGCATGCACAATTGAAACCTAAAAACATTACAATTGAAAAATATAAGGTCCTCAAGCTTTGCTCTTCGGATATCCATGAAATGTGCTAAGATATGTGCTCGTTTAGGTATGTCATTGCTTCCATTTTGCATCGGTCATTTGTACCTTCTAAAACTTAAGCCTGTTCAAATACTTAATACACAAATGAGATGCTGTGATTTGTCATTATCAAAATAGGATAGGACTTAAAAAGTCAATAGTAGTCATTTTAGCCACATGAGCAAAGGTCTCATATTCCTGATTATTCTCAAGTGTAACAAGGCAAGCTTTGTAATGATCCCAACTTCCATTAGATTGGACCTTGGCTGAGTAAACCCATTTACAACCCAGAGGAACAATGGTGGGAGGACAAGGCTTAATTTCTCAAGTGTGGTTGGCCTTTAAAGCGGCAATTTCTTCCTACATAGCTTGTCGCTGAAAATCATGCTTGGCAGTGTGTGAGTAGGATGTGGGAATATCTAAATTGGACAATGCAACAGTAAAAGATAAAACAGAATTGCCAGAACTAGAAGAGGGAAACGCATACCTATTTGGGGGTACAGACACTCGAGAAGAGCAACGTACTAAAGGCTCTGGAGGTGCTGCAACTGACTGAATCTGGAGCATGGTAAGAT